>NC_142923.1:16519903-16827692 GCF_054131065.1 Drosophila arizonae | reverse complement strand
AGCGAAAATAAGATTCTCCTTGTTAGAAATATTGTGGTCCTGAAAAGGACCGATTTGTTGGATGTTGCTTGTAATAAATACAAGATAGAATAGCGAAGCAATTTAAGCGCGCTCGCCACGGATACGTCTAGCCAGTTGAATGTCCTTGGGCATGATGGTGACACGCTTAGCATGAATGGCGCACAAATTTGTATCTTCGAATAGGCCAACCAAGTAGGCTTCGCTAGCTTCCTGTAGAGCCATCACAGCTGAGCTCTGGAAACGAAGGTCAGTCTTGAAGTCTTGAGCGATTTCACGGACTAAACGCTGGAACGGCAACTTGCGAATAAGCAATTCTGTGCTCTTCTGGTAACGACGAATTTCACGCAGAGCAACTGTACCAGGGCGATAGCGATGAGGTTTTTTCACACCGCCAGTAGCTGGCGCACTTTTACGTGCTGCCTTAGTAGCCAACTGCTTACGAGGAGCCTTGCCTCCAGTAGACTTGCGAGCGGTCTGCTTTGTACGAGCCATCTTTCTTCGTTTTTTTTCACAATACTATCTTACACTGTCACAATTTAAAACTGAATGATCGCAACTCGAAACGCCTGGTTATATAGAAAAGTGGTGGTGCGTTAGAAAGAGATCGACATATTCGTGATCGTGTTAAATGCTATGCGCTCTTGCTCTGCTCTGCTCTTTTCTGCTGTTGTAAGTGTCGCAGGGGTAGTGTGTGAGCAGGATGCAAGCATTAGTTGCTCTCTTAAGTTTTCGGATATCTCAGTATAAATAGGAGTGGTTCTGCGTCGCACACATCAGTTTATTGCTGACATTCGTGAAGTGCGTATATATATACATAAAAAGTGAAAAATGACTGGTCGTGGTAAAGGTGGCAAAGGCTTGGGTAAAGGAGGTGCAAAGCGTCATCGCAAAGTGTTGCGTGATAATATCCAGGGTATCACGAAGCCAGCTATCCGTCGTTTAGCTCGTCGTGGTGGCGTGAAGCGAATTTCTGGACTAATCTATGAAGAAACCCGTGGCGTTCTTAAGGTCTTTTTGGAAAATGTTATTCGCGATGCTGTCACATACACCGAACATGCCAAGAGGAAGACAGTCACAGCCATGGATGTTGTCTATGCATTGAAGAGGCAAGGTCGTACACTCTACGGTTTTGGCGGTTAAGAAAAAACGAGTACAACAAGCAACTTATTTTCACAACAATCGGTCCTTTTCAGAACCACCAATATATTTCCTTAAAAGAGCTGAAAAATATGATATTCGATTCTCGTTAATAAAGTTTATACTTATCTTGCGCTACTAGTCTAGTCTAGCTGCAATATATATTGGAACAGACGAACAATGATGTATATATTTTGTATCCGACCAAGAAAGAGTACGATATATTAGCAGAAAATATAATTATTTTATGCACTCAGACCGACCAGCAGAGCTGCCAACTTAGCCTTTTACCGGCCAGATCTGGCCTTTTTAATCTATATACGAACGGACGGACCGGGCTAAATCGACTTAGCTCGTCGCCCTGATCAACAAAATATATCATTTTATACCACAATTTCCCATTTTCAATGGGTTTAGGGTATAAAAACTGAAATGGCTATATTTCTGGCTATTCTTGAATTTGATCTAGCCGTTTCTAGCAGGTTAAAAGGATAATTTAGTATTTTCTTGCCCGGAAAAGTTGGCAGCACTGTCGACCGTCGACCAACAGTATTTCAACGTTTCGACACGTGAATGACTATGAATGAAAAAATGACTGTACCTTTGTACCATCACGCATGATTGTTTTATTTAAAATTTTTTTCTTATATTAAATTATATTTGTATATTTATTTAGACTAATACATGAAAAATCGCATCTCTTTTGCATATTTGGTCGTCCTGAAAAGGACGTTTGGTTTTGGTTTAGATGTGCATTAATTCGTAATTTAAGCCTTCTTTTCGGTCTTCTTAGGCAACAGAACTGCTTGGATGTTAGGCAACACACCGCCCTGGGCAATAGTGACGCCCGAAAGGAGTTTATTCAACTCTTCATCGTTGCGGATGGCCAATTGCAGATGGCGAGGGATAATTCTGGTTTTCTTGTTGTCGCGGGCTGCATTACCAGCCAACTCCAAAACTTCAGCGGCCAAATATTCCATAACAGCCGCCAAGTAAACTGGAGCACCGGCACCAACACGCTCGGCATAGTTGCCCTTGCGAAGAAGCCGATGAATACGACCAACGGGAAACTGCAGGCCAGCGCGGTTTGAGCGCGACTTTGCCTTTCCCTTCACTTTTCCACCTTTACCGCGACCAGACATTATATATTTATTTTTTTCTTTTTACACTTTTCCACTCAACAAACAAGAATCGAATGCTCAACATTCGCATCATGTCTACTTATACTTTTTTACCTAACTACTTTTTCAGCTGAAGAGGGTGAGTTGTGCTGTACACAAACATGAAAAGGTTGTTCGAAAAATCCCACAAATGTTGACCAAGTGAATATTTCTGTCAAACATTTGGGAAGTGAGTAAAAGTGAACTTGAGTGAATAATACAATAATAATAATGCCGCCTAAGACAAGTGGAAAGGCAGCCAAAAAGGCTGGCAAGGCCCAGAAGAATATTACCAAGAATGATAAGAAGAAGAAGCGCAAGAGGAAGGAAAGTTATGCCATCTATATTTACAAAGTGCTAAAGCAGGTCCATCCTGACACTGGAATCTCGTCGAAAGCAATGAGCATCATGAACAGCTTCGTGAACGACATTTTTGAGCGTATTGCTGCTGAGGCCTCTCGTTTGGCACACTACAACAAACGTTCAACGATTACCAGTCGGGAAATCCAAACTGCAGTCCGTCTTCTGTTGCCCGGAGAGTTGGCCAAGCACGCTGTCAGTGAAGGAACCAAAGCAGTAACCAAGTACACTAGCTCCAAGTAAATCTTGGCTTGATGTATGCAGAACATCCGAAAGCAAAAGGCCCTTTTCAGGGCCACAAATCTTTTTTCAAAGAATTTTAAATATTTCAATGAATTATTGTGAGTGATATAATGTACAGAAGCAAGCCGAACAAGAACGAAAAACTATCAAAAATCTTTTGTATGTATGTATACATACATACAAAAAGAACGCAACAATCGCGTGTGATTACCCATACAAACGCAACTGACAGTTTGCTTCATTTAACTCAAGCAAACGATCAGTGTTTGACTTGAGCGAAACGAAAACAGAAATAACTGTCTCGCTCAGAGCGCGAGCGAGCTAAGCCAGACGCGACAAAAACAGTTTCTGTCTCAGTTTTTTTGATTGTGTCAGTGAGACACTTATTTGCAGACAACGAAAAAGTGTTAACAGTCATTTGCGAGCTATGGTTTATGGTAAAGAGCAATATTTTTTAGCGAAAAGAAGCCCAACCAGAACAACTATCCAAGTAAAAATAAAAAGAGAACAAACATTGAAAATTATAATCTTGCCTGAAGGCCTCCGTTGCTCGGGCTTAAAACTTGTTATTTAGAATTCTTTGTAGCATTAAATAAATAATAATCTAGCAATTTTTGGCTAAATTAGCTTTCTCCTTTTATATTGACCTACATATATATGTTTATGAAAGTATTTTTTCTCTTGGAAATATGTAATAGTAGTCCTGAAAAGGACTTTGATTAATTGCAAATTTCATAGTTTTGAAATTCGTTTCCGCCGAGTAATTTCGAAGTGAAATTACTTCTTTGTTGCGGACGCAGCTTTTGCTTTTGGCTTCTTTGCAGCTGCTTTCTTCGGTGATGCTGCCGAGACAACCTTTTTAGGCTTAGCACTTGTAGTTTTAGGTTTCGGAGTCTTTGGCTTTGCTGCGCTTGACTTTGCCGCCTTTGCTGTTGTGGGCTTTGCTTTAATGCTTCCTACTTTCTTTGCATCTTTGGCCTTTGTTTTGTCCGCTTTCTTTTTGTCGGTGCTCTTTTTGGTCAGCACAGCCTTCGATAACTTCTTATCAGCAGCACCCTTTACTTTTTTCGTGGCAGATATACTCTTCTTTTTGGCTGCTGCCGATGCAGTTACCTTCTTAGATTTCTTCTCTATGGAGGATGCCTTTGGCTTGGGCTCCTTTTTGGACGATGCAGACAGCTTAAATGAACCAGATGCACCCTTCCCTTTTGTCTGGATCAACTTTCCACTCGCAACTGAATTCTTCAGGTACTTCTTAATGAAAGGGGCCAGTTTCTGGGCATCGCACTTGTAAGTGGCACTGATATATTTCTTAATAGCCAAAAGTGATGAGCCTCCACGTTCCTTTAGATTTTTGATCGATGCATCCACCATTTGCTGAGTTGGTGGGTGTGTTGGAGGAGCCGCCGCTTTCTTTGCCTTAGATGCGGATGCGGATGCAGATGCAGGCTTTTTAGCAGCCACCTTCTTCTCAGCTGAGGCTGTTTGGGGAGTTACAGGGGACGCGGATACTGCAACTGCGGAATCTGACATTTTGTATTATTCACTTCTTTACTTTTCACTTTATAACAAACAAAACGCAACGTTTTACTTATTGTTTAATTCGAAAATACCATGAAATTTGGTCACCCGTTTGAATGAGAATCGAGGAGGAAGGCCGAACGAGAATGTTTGTGCCATTGAATGTACGATACGCAAAAGTTTACAATTACCATTTTATTGACTTGTCTTTTTGAACAGTTTAAATTTTATATCCACACTAAATATGTTTTAGATTGTATTCTCAAATGTTTGAAAAATTCATAAAATTAGTTTTTACTTACATTTTTATAATTTCATGATTTTTTATTGCCCCTCAAAGTTGAAGTTTGTGTGAATGCAAAATAAGTTATATTGGAAAAACCATGTTTTTAATTAGATAATAATAAAAATGTTAATATATAAATTTAAAAGATAATAATTTATTAATTTATTAATTGAATGCAACCATTAATATGAACAAACGCAATGGATTTATATATTAAAAATGATTTCAACAAAACCATTTGCCGTTAAAAACAGTGGCACTTTTGAGCCAACGCTAAACAAAAATCGTTCAGAAAAATAAAATTTTCTCCTTAACATTATAAATATAGTAATAAATATAAATTTAAAAATTAGAATGCAAATATTATATGAATATTTTCTTTACTTACTTCAAAAATAAAATCATTTCATACCATCATATTTAACATTACATTTCAGATACACTTATCTTGCGCAAAGAAATACATGAGCGTTAGAATATTATTTTTATCTTATGAGACACACAAGGCACATAAGGCAAAAATTATAAAAAATATTTAAAATCCTTTTACGTGTATATCAAAATGTAAAAAAAAAAAAACAAAAAAACACACGATCAGAAATAAGTCAGATCTCGATTGAAGGCTAACTACTGAACATGTTTAATTTACAATAAACGCCTTATAAAAATGCAACTTTTTTGCTAGTTCAATAAAGCTATATATATTGTTCTGTAAAAATAAATAAACAAATAAAATATTTTCTTTATACGTATAATAGAGTTTTCAATTATGATTTCCACAAAACCATTTGCCGTTAAAAACAGTGGCACTTTTGAGCCCACGCTAAACAAAAATCGTTCAGAAAAATAAAATTTTCTCCTTAACATTATAAATATAGTAATAAATATAAATTTAAAAATTAGAATGCAAATATTATATGAATAATTTCCTTACTTACTTCAAACATATAATCATTTCATACCATCATATTCATCATTACATTTCAGATACACTTATCTTGCGCAAAGAAATACATCAGCGTTAAAATATTATTTTGTCTTATGAGACACACAAGGCACATAAGGCAAAAATTATAAAAAATATTTAAAATCCTTTTACGTGTATATCAAAATGTTTTTAAAAAAACACACGATCAGAAATAAGTCAGATCTCAATTGAATCGCAATTGGCTAACTACTGAAAATGTTTAATTTACACCAAACGCCTTATAAAAATGCAACTTTTTTGCTAGTTCAATAAAGCTATATTTATTGTTCTGTAAAAATAAATAAATAAATAAAATAAATTCCTTACACGTATGATAGTTTTCAATCATATTCGAGATATATTTTCAATTTATATATTGTAGGACGATCGATCGATTTATTTTTGAGATCAAATAAAATCTGAAAATAGTAGTTTAAGCGAAAATAAGATTCTCCTTGTTAGAAATATTGTGGTCCTGAAAAGGACCGATTTGTTGGATGTTGCTTGTAATAAATACAAGATAGAATAGCGAAGCAATTTAAGCGCGCTCGCCACGGATACGTCTAGCCAGTTGAATGTCCTTGGGCATGATGGTGACACGCTTAGCATGAATGGCGCACAAATTTGTATCTTCGAATAGGCCAACCAAGTAGGCTTCGCTAGCTTCCTGTAGAGCCATCACAGCTGAGCTCTGGAAACGAAGGTCAGTCTTGAAGTCTTGAGCGATTTCACGGACTAAACGCTGGAACGGCAACTTGCGAATAAGCAATTCTGTGCTCTTCTGGTAACGACGAATTTCACGCAGAGCAACTGTACCAGGGCGATAGCGATGAGGTTTTTTCACACCGCCAGTAGCTGGCGCACTTTTACGTGCTGCCTTAGTAGCCAACTGCTTACGAGGAGCCTTGCCTCCAGTAGACTTGCGAGCGGTCTGCTTTGTACGAGCCATCTTTCTTCGTTTTTTTTCACAATACTATCTTACACGGTCACAATTTAAAACTGAATGATCGCAACTCGAAACGCCTGGTTATATAGAAAAGTGGTGGTGCGTTAGAAAGAGATCGACATATTCGTGATCGTGTTAAATGCTATGCGCTCTTGCTCTGCTCTGCTCTTTTCTGCTGTTGTAAGTGTCGCAGGGGTAGTGTGTGAGCAGGATGCAAGCATTATGTGCTCTCTTAAGTTTTCGGATATCTCAGTATAAATAGGAGTGGTTCTGCGACGCACACATCAGTTTATTGCTGACATTCGTGAAGTGCGTATATATATACATAAAAAGTGAAAAATGACTGGTCGTGGTAAAGGTGGCAAAGGCTTGGGTAAAGGAGGTGCAAAGCGTCATCGCAAAGTGTTGCGTGATAATATCCAGGGTATCACGAAGCCAGCTATCCGTCGTTTAGCTCGTCGTGGTGGCGTGAAGCGAATTTCTGGACTAATCTATGAAGAAACCCGTGGCGTTCTTAAGGTCTTTTTGGAAAATGTTATTCGCGATGCTGTCACATACACCGAACATGCCAAGAGGAAGACAGTCACAGCCATGGATGTTGTCTATGCATTGAAGAGGCAAGGTCGTACACTCTACGGTTTTGGCGGTTAAGAAAAAACGAGTACAACAAGCAACTTATTTTCACAACAATCGGTCCTTTTCAGGACCACCAATATATTTCCTTAAAAGAGCTGAAAAATATGATATTCAATTCTCGTTAATAAAGTTTATACTTATCTTGCGCTACTAGTCTAGTCTAGCTGCAATATATATTGGAACAGACGAACAATGATGTATATATTTTGTATCCGACCAAGAAAGAGTACGATATATTAGCAGAAAATATAATTATTTTATGCACTCAGACCGACCAGCAGAGCTGCCAACTTAGCCTTTTACCGGCCAGATCTGGCCTTTTTAATCTATATACGAACGGACGGACCGGGCTAAATCGACTTAGCTCGTCGCCCTGATCAACAAAATATATCATTTTATACCCCAATTTCGCATTTTCAATGGATTTAGGGTATAAAAACTGAAATGGCTATATTTCTGGCTATTCTTGAATTTGATCTAGCCGTTTCTAGCAGGTTTAAAAGGATAATTTAGTATTTTCTTGCCCGGAAAAGTTGGCAGCACTGTCGACCGTCGACCAGCAGTATTTCAACGTTTCGACACGTGAATGACTATGAATGAAAAAATGACTGTACCTTTGTACCATCACGCATGATTGTTTTATTTGAAATTTTTTTCTTATATTAAATTATATTTGTATATTTATTTAGACTAATACATGAAAAATCGCATCTCTTTTGCATATTTGGTCGTCCTGAAAAGGACGTTTGGTTTTGGTTTAGATGTGCATTAATTCGTAATTTAAGCCTTCTTTTCGGTCTTCTTAGGCAACAGAACTGCTTGGATGTTAGGCAACACACCGCCCTGGGCAATAGTGACGCCCGAAAGGAGTTTATTCAACTCTTCATCGTTGCGGATGGCCAATTGCAGATGGCGAGGGATAATTCTGGTTTTCTTGTTGTCGCGGGCTGCATTACCAGCCAACTCCAAAACTTCAGCGGCCAAATATTCCATAACAGCCGCCAAGTAAACTGGAGCACCGGCACCAACACGCTCGGCATAGTTGCCCTTGCGAAGAAGCCGATGAATACGACCAACGGGAAACTGCAGGCCAGCGCGGTTTGAGCGCGACTTTGCCTTTCCCTTCACTTTTCCACCTTTACCGCGACCAGACATTATATATTTATTTTTTTCTTTTTACACTTTTCCACTCAACAAACAAGAATCGAATGCTCAACATTCGCATCATGTCTACTTATACTTTTTTACCTAACTACTTTTTCAGCTGAAGAGGGTGAGTTGTGCTGTACACAAACATGAAAAGGTTGTTCGAAAAATCCCACAAATGTTGACCAAGTGAATATTTCTGTCAAACATTTGGGAAGTGAGTAAAAGTGAACTTGAGTGAATAATACAATAATAATAATGCCGCCTAAGACAAGTGGAAAGGCAGCCAAAAAGGCTGGCAAGGCCCAGAAGAATATTACCAAGAATGATAAGAAGAAGAAGCGCAAGAGGAAGGAAAGTTATGCCATCTATATTTACAAAGTGCTAAAGCAGGTCCATCCTGACACTGGAATCTCGTCGAAAGCAATGAGCATCATGAACAGCTTCGTGAACGACATTTTTGAGCGTATTGCTGCTGAGGCCTCTCGTTTGGCACACTACAACAAACGTTCAACGATTACCAGTCGGGAAATCCAAACTGCAGTCCGTCTTCTGTTGCCCGGAGAGTTGGCCAAGCACGCTGTCAGTGAAGGAACCAAAGCAGTAACCAAGTACACTAGCTCCAAGTAAATCTTGGCTTGATGTATGCAGAACATCCGAAAGCAAAAGGCCCTTTTCAGGGCCACAAATCTTTTTTCAAAGAATTTTAAATATTTCAATGAATTATTGTGAGTGATATAATGTACAGAAGCAAGCCCAACAAGAACGAAAAACTATCAAAAATCTTTTGTATGTATGTATGTATACATACATACAAAAAGAACGCAACAATCGCGCGTGATTACCCATACAAACGCAACTGACAGTTTGCTTCATTTAACTCAAGCAAACGTTCAGTGTTTGACTTGAGCGAAACGAAAACAGAAATAACTGTCTCGCTCAGAGCGCGAGCGAGCTAAGCCAGACGCGACAAAAACAGTTTCTGTCTCAGTTTTTTTGATTGTGTCAGTGAGACACTTATTTGCAGACAACGAAAAAGTGTTAACAGTCATTTGCGAGCTATGGTTTATGGTAAAGAGCAATATTTTTTAGCGAAAAGAAGCCCAACCAGAACAACTCCAAGTAAAAATAAAAAGAGAACAAACATTGAAAATTATAATCTTGCCTGAAGGCCTCCGTTGCTCGGGCTTAAAAATTGTTATTTAGAATTCTTTGTAGCATTAAATAAATAATAATCTAGCAATTTTGGCTAAATTAGCTTTCTCCTTTTATATTGACCTACATATATATGTTTATGAAAGTATTTTTTCTCTTGGAAATATGTAATAGTAGTCCTGAAAAGGACTTTGATTAATTGCAAATTTCATAGTTTTGAAATTCGTTTCCGCCGAGTAATTTCGAAGTGAAATTACTTCTTTGTTGCGGACGCAGCTTTTGCTTTTGGCTTCTTTGCAGCTGCTTTTTTCGGTGATGCTGCCGAGACAACCTTTTTAGGCTTAGCACTTGTAGTTTTAGGTTTCGGAGTCTTTGGCTTTGCTGCGCTTGACTTTGCCGCCTTTGCTGTTGTGGGCTTTGCTTTAATGCTTCCTACTTTCTTTGCATCTTTGGCCTTTGTTTTGTCCGCTTTCTTTTTGTCGGTGCTCTTTTTGGTCAGCACAGCCTTCGATAACTTCTTATCAGCAGCACCCTTTACTTTTTTCGTGGCAGATATACTCTTCTTTTTGGCTGCTGCCGATGCAGTTACCTTCTTAGATTTCTTCTCTATGGAGGATGCCTTTGGCTTGGGCTCCTTTTTGGACGATGCAGACAGCTTAAATGAACCAGATGCACCCTTCCCTTTTGTCTGGATCAACTTTCCACTCGCAACTGAATTCTTCAGGTACTTCTTAATGAAAGGGGCCAGTTTCTGGGCATCGCACTTGTAAGTGGCACTGATATATTTCTTAATAGCCAAAAGTGATGAGCCTCCACGTTCCTTTAGATTTTTGATCGATGCATCCACCATTTGCTGAGTTGGTGGGTGTGTTGGAGGAGCCGCCGCTTTCTTTGCCTTAGATGCGGATGCGGATGCAGATGCAGGCTTTTTAGCAGCCACCTTCTTCTCAGCTGAGGCTGTTTGGGGAGTTACAGGGGACGCGGATACTGCAACTGCGGAATCTGACATTTTGTATTATTCACTTCTTTACTTTTCACTTTATAACAAACAAAACGCAACGTTTTACTTATTGTTTAATTCGAAAATACCATGAAATTTGGTCACCCGTTTGAATGAGAATCGAGGAGGAAGGCCGAACGAGAATGTTTGTGCCATTGAATGTACGATACGCAAAAGTTTACAATTACCATTTTATTGACTTGTCTTTTTGAACAGTTTAAATTTTATATCCACACTAAATATGTTTTAGATTGTATTCTCAAATGTTTGAAAAATTCATAAAATTAGTTTTTACTTACATTTTTATAATTTCATGATTTTTTATTGCCCCTCAAAGTTGAAGTTTGTGTGAATGCAAAATAAGTTATATTGGAAAAACCATGTTTTTAATTAGATAATAATAAAAATGTTAATATATAAATTTAAAAGATAATAATTTATTAATTTATTAATTGAATGCAACCATTAATATGAACAAACGCAATGGATTTATATATTAAAAATGATTTCAACAAAACCATTTGCCGTTAAAAACAGTGGCACTTTTGAGCCAACGCTAAACAAAAATCGTTCAGAAAAATAAAATTTTCTCCTTAACATTATAAATATAGTAATAAATATAAATTTAAAAATTAGAATGCAAATATTATATGAATATTTTCTTTACTTACTTCAAAAATAAAATCATTTCATACCATCATATTTAACATTACATTTCAGATACACTTATCTTGCGCAAAGAAATACATGAGCGTTAGAATATTATTTTTATCTTATGAGACACACAAGGCACATAAGGCAAAAATTATAAAAAATATTTAAAATCCTTTTACGTGTATATCAAAATGTAAAAAAAAAAAAACAAAAAAACACACGATCAGAAATAAGTCAGATCTCGATTGAAGGCTAACTACTGAACATGTTTAATTTACAATAAACGCCTTATAAAAATGCAACTTTTTTGCTAGTTCAATAAAGCTATATATATTGTTCTGTAAAAATAAATAAATAAATAAAATAAATTCCTTACACGTATGATAGTTTTCAATCATATTCGAGATATATTTTCAATTTATATATTGTAGGACGATCGATCGATTTATTTTTGAGATCAAATAAAATCTGAAAATAGTAGTTTAAGCGAAAATAAGATTCTCCTTGTTAGAAATATTGTGGTCCTGAAAAGGACCGATTTGTTGGATGTTGCTTGTAATAAATACAAGATAGAATAGCGAAGCAATTTAAGCGCGCTCGCCACGGATACGTCTAGCCAGTTGAATGTCCTTGGGCATGATGGTGACACGCTTAGCATGAATGGCGCACAAATTTGTATCTTCGAATAGGCCAACCAAGTAGGCTTCGCTAGCTTCCTGTAGAGCCATCACAGCTGAGCTCTGGAAACGAAGGTCAGTCTTGAAGTCTTGAGCGATTTCACGGACTAAACGCTGGAACGGCAACTTGCGAATAAGCAATTCTGTGCTCTTCTGGTAACGACGAATTTCACGCAGAGCAACTGTACCAGGGCGATAGCGATGAGGTTTTTTCACACCGCCAGTAGCTGGCGCACTTTTACGTGCTGCCTTAGTAGCCAACTGCTTACGAGGAGCCTTGCCTCCAGTAGACTTGCGAGCGGTCTGCTTTGTACGAGCCATCTTTCTTCGTTTTTTTTCACAATACTATCTTACACGGTCACAATTTAAAACTGAATGATCGCAACTCGAAACGCCTGGTTATATAGAAAAGTGGTGGTGCGTTAGAAAGAGATCGACATATTCGTGATCGTGTTAAATGCTATGCGCTCTTGCTCTGCTCTGCTCTTTTCTGCTGTTGTAAGTGTCGCAGGGGTAGTGTGTGAGCAGGATGCAAGCATTATGTGCTCTCTTAAGTTTTCGGATATCTCAGTATAAATAGGAGTGGTTCTGCGACGCACACATCAGTTTATTGCTGACATTCGTGAAGTGCGTATATATATACATAAAAAGTGAAAAATGACTGGTCGTGGTAAAGGTGGCAAAGGCTTGGGTAAAGGAGGTGCAAAGCGTCATCGCAAAGTGTTGCGTGATAATATCCAGGGTATCACGAAGCCAGCTATCCGTCGTTTAGCTCGTCGTGGTGGCGTGAAGCGAATTTCTGGACTAATCTATGAAGAAACCCGTGGCGTTCTTAAGGTCTTTTTGGAAAATGTTATTCGCGATGCTGTCACATACACCGAACATGCCAAGAGGAAGACAGTCACAGCCATGGATGTTGTCTATGCATTGAAGAGGCAAGGTCGTACACTCTACGGTTTTGGCGGTTAAGAAAAAACGAGTACAACAAGCAACTTATTTTCACAACAATCGGTCCTTTTCAGGACCACCAATATATTTCCTTAAAAGAGCTGAAAAATATGATATTCAATTCTCGTTAATAAAGTTTATACTTATCTTGCGCTACTAGTCTAGTCTAGCTGCAATATATATTGGAACAGACGAACAATGATGTATATATTTTGTATCCGACCAAGAAAGAGTACGATATATTAGCAGAAAATATAATTATTTTATGCACTCAGACCGACCAGCAGAGCTGCCAACTTAGCCTTTTACCGGCCAGATCTGGCCTTTTTAATCTATATACGAACGGACGGACCGGGCTAAATCGACTTAGCTCGTCGCCCTGATCAACAAAATATATCATTTTATACCCCAATTTCGCATTTTCAATGGATTTAGGGTATAAAAACTGAAATGGCTATATTTCTGGCTATTCTTGAATTTGATCTAGCCGTTTCTAGCAGGTTTAAAAGGATAATTTAGTATTTTCTTGCCCGGAAAAGTTGGCAGCACTGTCGACCGTCGACCAGCAGTATTTCAACGTTTCGACACGTGAATGACTATGAATGAAAAAATGACTGTACCTTTGTACCATCACGCATGATTGTTTTATTTGAAATTTTTTTCTTATATTAAATTATATTTGTATATTTATTTAGACTAATACATGAAAAATCGCATCTCTTTTGCATATTTGGTCGTCCTGAAAAGGACGTTTGGTTTTGGTTTAGATGTGCATTAATTCGTAATTTAAGCCTTCTTTTCGGTCTTCTTAGGCAACAGAACTGCTTGGATGTTAGGCAACACACCGCCCTGGGCAATAGTGACGCCCGAAAGGAGTTTATTCAACTCTTCATCGTTGCGGATGGCCAATTGCAGATGGCGAGGGATAATTCTGGTTTTCTTGTTGTCGCGGGCTGCATTACCAGCCAACTCCAAAACTTCAGCGGCCAAATATTCCATAACAGCCGCCAAGTAAACTGGAGCACCGGCACCAACACGCTCGGCATAGTTGCCCTTGCGAAGAAGCCGATGAATACGACCAACGGGAAACTGCAGGCCAGCGCGGTTTGAGCGCGACTTTGCCTTTCCCTTCACTTTTCCACCTTTACCGCGACCAGACATTATATATTTATTTTTTTCTTTTTACACTTTTCCACTCAACAAACAAGAATCGAATGCTCAACATTCGCATCATGTCTACTTATACTTTTTTACCTAACTACTTTTTCAGCTGAAGAGGGTGAGTTGTGCTGTACACAAACATGAAAAGGTTGTTCGAAAAATCCCACAAATGTTGACCAAGTGAATATTTCTGTCAAACATTTGGGAAGTGAGTAAAAGTGAACTTGAGTGAATAATACAATAATAATAATGCCGCCTAAGACAAGTGGAAAGGCAGCCAAAAAGGCTGGCAAGGCCCAGAAGAATATTACCAAGAATGATAAGAAGAAGAAGCGCAAGAGGAAGGAAAGTTATGCCATCTATATTTACAAAGTGCTAAAGCAGGTCCATCCTGACACTGGAATCTCGTCGAAAGCAATGAGCATCATGAACAGCTTCGTGAACGACATTTTTGAGCGTATTGCTGCTGAGGCCTCTCGTTTGGCACACTACAACAAACGTTCAACGATTACCAGTCGGGAAATCCAAACTGCAGTCCGTCTTCTGTTGCCCGGAGAGTTGGCCAAGCACGCTGTCAGTGAAGGAACCAAAGCAGTAACCAAGTACACTAGCTCCAAGTAAATCTTGGCTTGATGTATGCAGAACATCCGAAAGCAAAAGGCCCTTTTCAGGGCCACAAATCTTTTTTCAAAGAATTTTAAATATTTCAATGAATTATTGTGAGTGATATAATGTACAGAAGCAAGCCCAACAAGAACGAAAAACTATCAAAAATCTTTTGTATGTATGTATGTATACATACATACAAAAAGAACGCAACAATCGCGCGTGATTACCCATACAAACGCAACTGACAGTTTGCTTCATTTAACTCAAGCAAACGTTCAGTGTTTGACTTGAGCGAAACGAAAACAGAAATAACTGTCTCGCTCAGAGCGCGAGCGAGCTAAGCCAGACGCGACAAAAACAGTTTCTGTCTCAGTTTTTTTGATTGTGTCAGTGAGACACTTATTTGCAGACAACGAAAAAGTGTTAACAGTCATTTGCGAGCTATGGTTTATGGTAAAGAGCAATATTTTTTAGCGAAAAGAAGCCCAACCAGAACAACTCCAAGTAAAAATAAAAAGAGAACAAACATTGAAAATTATAATCTTGCCTGAAGGCCTCCGTTGCTCGGGCTTAAAAATTGTTATTTAGAATTCTTTGTAGCATTAAATAAATAATAATCTAGCAATTTTGGCTAAATTAGCTTTCTCCTTTTATATTGACCTACATATATATGTTTATGAAAGTATTTTTTCTCTTGGAAATATGTAATAGTAGTCCTGAAAAGGACTTTGATTAATTGCAAATTTCATAGTTTTGAAATTCGTTTCCGCCGAGTAATTTCGAAGTGAAATTACTTCTTTGTTGCGGACGCAGCTTTTGCTTTTGGCTTCTTTGCAGCTGCTTTTTTCGGTGATGCTGCCGAGACAACCTTTTTAGGCTTAGCACTTGTAGTTTTAGGTTTCGGAGTCTTTGGCTTTGCTGCGCTTGACTTTGCCGCCTTTGCTGTTGTGGGCTTTGCTTTAATGCTTCCTACTTTCTTTGCATCTTTGGCCTTTGTTTTGTCCGCTTTCTTTTTGTCGGTGCTCTTTTTGGTCAGCACAGCCTTCGATAACTTCTTATCAGCAGCACCCTTTACTTTTTTCGTGGCAGATATACTCTTCTTTTTGGCTGCTGCCGATGCAGTTACCTTCTTAGATTTCTTCTCTATGGAGGATGCCTTTGGCTTGGGCTCCTTTTTGGACGATGCAGACAGCTTAAATGAACCAGATGCACCCTTCCCTTTTGTCTGGATCAACTTTCCACTCGCAACTGAATTCTTCAGGTACTTCTTAATGAAAGGGGCCAGTTTCTGGGCATCGCACTTGTAAGTGGCACTGATATATTTCTTAATAGCCAAAAGTGATGAGCCTCCACGTTCCTTTAGATTTTTGATCGATGCATCCACCATTTGCTGAGTTGGTGGGTGTGTTGGAGGAGCCGCCGCTTTCTTTGCCTTAGATGCGGATGCGGATGCAGATGCAGGCTTTTTAGCAGCCACCTTCTTCTCAGCTGAGGCTGTTTGGGGAGTTACAGGGGACGCGGATACTGCAACTGCGGAATCTGACATTTTGTATTATTCACTTCTTTACTTTTCACTTTATAACAAACAAAACGCAACGTTTTACTTATTGTTTAATTCGAAAATACCATGAAATTTGGTCACCCGTTTGAATGAGAATCGAGGAGGAAGGCCGAACGAGAATGTTTGTGCCATTGAATGTACGATACGCAAAAGTTTACAATTACCATTTTATTGACTTGTCTTTTTGAACAGTTTAAATTTTATATCCACACTAAATATGTTTTAGATTGTATTCTCAAATGTTTGAAAAATTCATAAAATTAGTTTTTACTTACATTTTTATAATTTCATGATTTTTTATTGCCCCTCAAAGTTGAAGTTTGTGTGAATGCAAAATAAGTTATATTGGAAAAACCATGTTTTTAATTAGATAATAATAAAAATGTTAATATATAAATTTAAAAGATAATAATTTATTAATTTGTTAATTGAATGCAACCATTAATATGAACAAACGCAATGGATTTATATATTAAAAATGATTTCAACAAAACCATTTGCCGTTAAAAACAGTGGCACTTTTGAGCCAACGCTAAACAAAAATCGTTCAGAAAAATAAAATTTTCTCCTTAACATTATAAATATAGTAATAAATATAAATTTAAAAATTAGAATGCAAATATTATATGAATATTTTCTTTACTTACTTCAAAAATAAAATCATTTCATACCATCATATTTAACATTACATTTCAGATACACTTATCTTGCGCAAAGAAATACATGAGCGTTAGAATATTATTTTTATCTTATGAGACACACAAGGCACATAAGGCAAAAATTATAAAAAATATTTAAAATCCTTTTACGTGTATATCAAAATGTAAAAAAAAAAAAACAAAAAAACACACGATCAGAAATAAGTCAGATCTCGATTGAAGGCTAACTACTGAACATGTTTAATTTACAATAAACGCCTTATAAAAATGCAACTTTTTTGCTAGTTCAATAAAGCTATATATATTGTTCTGTAAAAATAAATAAACAAATAAAATATTTTCTTTATACGTATAATAGAGTTTTCAATTATGATTTCCACAAAACCATTTGCCGTTAAAAACAGTGGCACTTTTGAGCCCACGCTAAACAAAAATCGTTCAGAAAAATAAAATTTTCTCCTTAACATTATAAATATAGTAATAAATATAAATTTAAAAATTAGAATGCAAATATTATATGAATAATTTCCTTACTTACTTCAAACATATAATCATTTCATA
This sequence comes from Drosophila arizonae, assembly GCF_054131065.1. NCBI lineage: Eukaryota > Metazoa > Arthropoda > Insecta > Diptera > Drosophilidae > Drosophila > Drosophila arizonae. The sequence goes on along the minus strand of NC_142923.1, from coordinate 16,810,284 downwards.
CCATCATATTCATCATTACATTTCAGATACACTTATCTTGCGCAAAGAAATACATCAGCGTTAAAATATTATTTTGTCTTATGAGACACACAAGGCACATAAGGCAAAAATTATAAAAAATATTTAAAATCCTTTTACGTGTATATCAAAATGTTTTTAAAAAAACACACGATCAGAAATAAGTCAGATCTCAATTGAATCGCAATTGGCTAACTACTGAAAATGTTTAATTTACACCAAACGCCTTATAAAAATGCAACTTTTTTGCTAGTTCAATAAAGCTATATTTATTGTTCTGTAAAAATAAATAAATAAATAAAATAAATTCCTTACACGTATGATAGTTTTCAATCATATTCGAGATATATTTTCAATTTATATATTGTAGGACGATCGATCGATTTATTTTTGAGATCAACTAAAATCTGAAAATAGTAGTTTAAGCGAAAATAAGATTCTCCTTGTTAGAAATATTGTGGTCCTGAAAAGGACCGATTTGTTGGATGTTGCTTGTAATAAATACAAGATAGAATAGCGAAGCAATTTAAGCGCGCTCGCCACGGATACGTCTAGCCAGTTGAATGTCCTTGGGCATGATGGTGACACGCTTAGCATGAATGGCGCACAAATTTGTATCTTCGAATAGGCCAACCAAGTAGGCTTCGCTAGCTTCCTGTAGAGCCATCACAGCTGAGCTCTGGAAACGAAGGTCAGTCTTGAAGTCTTGAGCGATTTCACGGACTAAACGCTGGAACGGCAACTTGCGAATAAGCAATTCTGTGCTCTTCTGGTAACGACGAATTTCACGCAGAGCAACTGTACCAGGGCGATAGCGATGAGGTTTTTTCACACCGCCAGTAGCTGGCGCACTTTTACGTGCTGCCTTAGTAGCCAACTGCTTACGAGGAGCCTTGCCTCCAGTAGACTTGCGAGCGGTCTGCTTTGTACGAGCCATCTTTCTTCGTTTTTTTTCACAATACTATCTTACACGGTCACAATTTAAAACTGAATGATCGCAACTCGAAACGCCTGGTTATATAGAAAAGTGGTGGTGCGTTAGAAAGAGATCGACATATTCGTGATCGTGTTAAATGCTATGCGCTCTTGCTCTGCTCTGCTCTTTTCTGCTGTTGTAAGTGTCGCAGGGGTAGTGTGTGAGCAGGATGCAAGCATTATGTGCTCTCTTAAGTTTTCGGATATCTCAGTATAAATAGGAGTGGTTCTGCGACGCACACATCAGTTTATTGCTGACATTCGTGAAGTGCGTATATATATACATAAAAAGTGAAAAATGACTGGTCGTGGTAAAGGTGGCAAAGGCTTGGGTAAAGGAGGTGCAAAGCGTCATCGCAAAGTGTTGCGTGATAATATCCAGGGTATCACGAAGCCAGCTATCCGTCGTTTAGCTCGTCGTGGTGGCGTGAAGCGAATTTCTGGACTAATCTATGAAGAAACCCGTGGCGTTCTTAAGGTCTTTTTGGAAAATGTTATTCGCGATGCTGTCACATACACCGAACATGCCAAGAGGAAGACAGTCACAGCCATGGATGTTGTCTATGCATTGAAGAGGCAAGGTCGTACACTCTACGGTTTTGGCGGTTAAGAAAAAACGAGTACAACAAGCAACTTATTTTCACAACAATCGGTCCTTTTCAGGACCACCAATATATTTCCTTAAAAGAGCTGAAAAATATGATATTCAATTCTCGTTAATAAAGTTTATACTTATCTTGCGCTACTAGTCTAGTCTAGCTGCAATATATATTGGAACAGACGAACAATGATGTATATATTTTGTATCCGACCAAGAAAGAGTACGATATATTAGCAGAAAATATAATTATTTTATGCACTCAGACCGACCAGCAGAGCTGCCAACTTAGCCTTTTACCGGCCAGATCTGGCCTTTTTAATCTATATACGAACGGACGGACCGGGCTAAATCGACTTAGCTCGTCGCCCTGATCAACAAAATATATCATTTTATACCCCAATTTCGCATTTTCAATGGATTTAGGGTATAAAAACTGAAATGGCTATATTTCTGGCTATTCTTGAATTTGATCTAGCCGTTTCTAGCAGGTTTAAAAGGATAATTTAGTATTTTCTTGCCCGGAAAAGTTGGCAGCACTGTCGACCGTCGACCAGCAGTATTTCAACGTTTCGACACGTGAATGACTATGAATGAAAAAATGACTGTACCTTTGTACCATCACGCATGATTGTTTTATTTGAAATTTTTTTCTTATATTAAATTATATTTGTATATTTATTTAGACTAATACATGAAAAATCGCATCTCTTTTGCATATTTGGTCGTCCTGAAAAGGACGTTTGGTTTTGGTTTAGATGTGCATTAATTCGTAATTTAAGCCTTCTTTTCGGTCTTCTTAGGCAACAGAACTGCTTGGATGTTAGGCAACACACCGCCCTGGGCAATAGTGACGCCCGAAAGGAGTTTATTCAACTCTTCATCGTTGCGGATGGCCAATTGCAGATGGCGAGGGATAATTCTGGTTTTCTTGTTGTCGCGGGCTGCATTACCAGCCAACTCCAAAACTTCAGCGGCCAAATATTCCATAACAGCCGCCAAGTAAACTGGAGCACCGGCACCAACACGCTCGGCATAGTTGCCCTTGCGAAGAAGCCGATGAATACGACCAACGGGAAACTGCAGGCCAGCGCGGTTTGAGCGCGACTTTGCCTTTCCCTTCACTTTTCCACCTTTACCGCGACCAGACATTATATATTTATTTTTTTCTTTTTACACTTTTCCACTCAACAAACAAGAATCGAATGCTCAACATTCGCATCATGTCTACTTATACTTTTTTACCTAACTACTTTTTCAGCTGAAGAGGGTGAGTTGTGCTGTACACAAACATGAAAAGGTTGTTCGAAAAATCCCACAAATGTTGACCAAGTGAATATTTCTGTCAAACATTTGGGAAGTGAGTAAAAGTGAACTTGAGTGAATAATACAATAATAATAATGCCGCCTAAGACAAGTGGAAAGGCAGCCAAAAAGGCTGGCAAGGCCCAGAAGAATATTACCAAGAATGATAAGAAGAAGAAGCGCAAGAGGAAGGAAAGTTATGCCATCTATATTTACAAAGTGCTAAAGCAGGTCCATCCTGACACTGGAATCTCGTCGAAAGCAATGAGCATCATGAACAGCTTCGTGAACGACATTTTTGAGCGTATTGCTGCTGAGGCCTCTCGTTTGGCACACTACAACAAACGTTCAACGATTACCAGTCGGGAAATCCAAACTGCAGTCCGTCTTCTGTTGCCCGGAGAGTTGGCCAAGCACGCTGTCAGTGAAGGAACCAAAGCAGTAACCAAGTACACTAGCTCCAAGTAAATCTTGGCTTGATGTATGCAGAACATCCGAAAGCAAAAGGCCCTTTTCAGGGCCACAAATCTTTTTTCAAAGAATTTTAAATATTTCAATGAATTATTGTGAGTGATATAATGTACAGAAGCAAGCCCAACAAGAACGAAAAACTATCAAAAATCTTTTGTATGTATGTATACATACATACAAAAAGAACGCAACAATCGCGCGTGATTACCCATACAAACGCAACTGACAGTTTGCTTCATTTAACTCAAGCAAACGATCAGTGTTTGACTTGAGCGAAACGAAAACAGAAATAACTGTCTCGCTCAGAGCGCGAGCGAGCTAAGCCAGACGCGACAAAAACAGTTTCTGTCTCAGTTTTTTTGATTGTGTCAGTGAGACACTTATTTGCAGACAACGAAAAAGTGTTGTCATTTGCGAGCTATGGTTTATGGTAAAGAGCAATATTTTTTAGCGAAAAGAAGCCCAACCAGAACAACTATCCAAGTAAAAATAAAAAGAGAACAAACATTGAAAATTATAATCTTGCCTGAAGGCCTCCGTTGCTCGGGCTTAAAAATTGTTATTTAGAATTCTTTGTAGCATTAAATAAATAATAATCTAGCAATTTTTGGCTAAATTAGCTTTCTCCTTTTATATTGACCTACATATATATGTTTATGAAAGTATTTTTTCTCTTGGAAATATGTAATAGTAGTCCTGAAAAGGACTTTGATTAATTGCAAATTTCATAGTTTTGAAATTCGTTTCCGCCGAGTAATTTCGAAGTGAAATTACTTCTTTGTTGCGGACGCAGCTTTTGCTTTTGGCTTCTTTGCAGCTGCTTTTTTCGGTGATGCTGCCGAGACAACCTTTTTAGGCTTAGCACTTGTAGTTTTAGGTTTCGGAGTCTTTGGCTTTGCTGCGCTTGACTTTGCCGCCTTTGCTGTTGTGGGCTTTGCTTTAATGCTTCCTACTTTCTTTGCATCTTTGGCCTTTGTTTTGTCCGCTTTCTTTTTGTCGGTGCTCTTTTTGGTCAGCACAGCCTTCGATAACTTCTTATCAGCAGCACCCTTTACTTTTTTGGTGGCAGATATACTCTTCTTTTTGGCTGCTGCCGATGCAGTTACCTTCTTAGATTTCTTCTCTATGGAGGATGCCTTTGGCTTGGGCTCCTTTTTGGACGATGCAGACAGCTTAAATGAACCAGATGCACCCTTCCCTTTTGTCTGGATCAACTTTCCACTCGCAACTGAATTCTTCAGGTACTTCTTAATGAAAGGAGCCAGTTTCTGGGCATCGCACTTGTAAGTGGCACTGATATATTTCTTAATAGCCAAAAGTGATGAGCCTCCACGTTCCTTTAGATTTTTTATCGATGCATCCACCATTTGCTGAGTTGGTGGGTGTGTTGGAGGAGCCGCCGCTTTCTTTGCCTTAGATGCGGATGCAGATGCAGGCTTTTTAGCAGCCACCTTCTTCTCAGCTGAGGCTGTTTGGGGAGTTACAGGGGACGCGGATACTGCAACTGCGGAATCTGACATATTGTATTATTCACTTCTTTACTTTTCACTTTATAACAAACAAAACGCAACGTTTTACTTATTGTTTATTTCGAAAATACCATGAAATTTGGTCACCCGTTTGAATGAGAATCGAGGAGGAAGGCCGAACGAGAATGTTTGTGCCATTGAATGTACGATACGCAAAAGTTTACAATTACCATTTTATTGACTTGTCTTTTTGAACAGTTTAAATTTTATATCCACACTAAATATGTTTTAGATTGTATTCTCAAATGTTTGAAAAATTCATAAAATTAGTTTTTACTTACATTTTTATAATTTCATGATTTTTTATTGCCCCTCAAAGTTGAAGTTTGTGTGAATGCAAAATAAGTTATATTGGAAAAACCATGTTTTTAATTAGATAATAATAAAAATGTTAATATATAAATTTAAAAGATAATAATTTATTAATTTGTTAATTGAATGCAACCATTAATATGAACAAACGCAATGGATTTATATATTAAAAATGATTTCAACAAAACCATTTGCCGTTAAAAACAGTGGCACTTTTGAGCCAACGCTAAACAAAAATCGTTCAGAAAAATAAAATTTCCTCCTTAACATTATAAATATAGTAATAAATATAAATTTAAAAATTAGAATGCAAATATTATATTAATATTTTCTTTACTTACTTCAAAAATAAAATCATTTCATACCATCATATTTAACATTACATTTCAGATACACTTATCTTGCGCAAAGAAATACATGAGCGTTAGAATATTATTTTTATCTTATGAGACACACAAGGCACATAAGGCAAAAATTATAAAAAATATTTAAAATCCTTTTACGTGTATATCAAAATGTTAAAAAAAAAAAAAACACACGATCAGAAATAAGTCAGATCTCAATTGGAATGCAATTGGCTAACTACTGAAAATGTTTAATTTACACCATACGCCTTATAAAAATGCAACTTTTTTGCTAGTTCAATAAAGCTATATATATTGTTCTGTAAAAATAAATAAATAAATAAAATATTTTCTTTATACGTATAATAGAGTTTTCAATTATGATTTCCACAAAACCATTTGCCGTTAAAAACAGTGGCACTTTTGAGCCAACGCTAAACAAAAATCGTTCAGAAAAATAAAATTTTCTCCTTAACATTATAAATATAGTAATAAATATAAATTTAAAAATTAGAATGCAAATATTATATGAATAATTTCCTTACTTACTTCAAACATATAATCATTTCATACCATCATATTCATCATTACATTTCAGATACACTAATCTTGCGCAAAGAAATACATCAGCGTTAAAATATTATTTTGTCTTATGAGACACACAAGGCACATAAGGCAAAAATTATAAAAAATATTTAAAATCCTTTTACGTGTATATCAAAATGTTTTTTAAAAAAACACACGATCAGAAATAAGTCAGATCTCAATTGAATCGCAATTGGCTAACTACTGAAAATGTTTAATTTACACCAAACGCCTTATAAAAATGCAACTTTTTTGCTAGTTCAATAAAGCTATATTTATTGTTCTGTAAAAATAAATAAATAAATAAAATATATTCCTTACACGTATGATAGTTTTCAATCATATTCGAGATATATTTTCAATTTATATATTGTAGGACGATCGATCGATCGATCGATTTATTTTTGAGATCAACTAAAATCTGAAAATAGTAGTTTAAGCGAAAATAAGATTCTCCTTGTTAGAAATATTGTGGTCCTGAAAAGGACCGATTTGTTGGATGTTGCTTGTAATAAATACAAGATAGAATAGCGAAGCAATTTAAGCGCGCTCGCCACGGATACGTCTAGCCAGTTGAATGTCCTTGGGCATGATGGTGACACGCTTAGCATGAATGGCGCACAAATTTGTATCTTCGAATAGGCCAACCAAGTAGGCTTCGCTAGCTTCCTGTAGAGCCATCACAGCTGAGCTCTGGAAACGAAGGTCAGTCTTGAAGTCTTGAGCGATTTCACGGACTAAACGCTGGAACGGCAACTTGCGAATAAGCAATTCTGTGCTCTTCTGGTAACGACGAATTTCACGCAGTGCAACTGTACCAGGGCGATAGCGATGAGGTTTTTTCACACCGCCAGTAGCTGGCGCACTTTTACGTGCTGCCTTAGTAGCCAACTGCTTACGAGGAGCCTTGCCTCCAGTAGACTTGCGAGCGGTCTGCTTTGTACGAGCCATCTTTCTTCGTTTTTTTTCACAATACTATCTTACACTGTCACAATTTAAAACTGAATGATCGCAACTCGAAACGCCTGCTTATATAGAAAAGTGGTGGTGCGTTAGAAAGAGATCGACATATTCGTGATCGTGTTAAATGCTATGCGCTCTTGCTCTGCTCTGCTCTTTTCTGCTGTTGTAAGTGTCGCAGGGGTAGTGTGTGAGCAGGATGCAAGCATTAGTTGCTCTCTTAAGTTTTCGGATATCTCAGTATAAATAGGAGTGGTTCTGCGACGCACACATCAGTTTATTGCTGACATTCGTGAAGTGCGTATATATATACATAAAAAGTGAAAAATGACTGGTCGTGGTAAAGGTGGCAAAGGCTTGGGTAAAGGAGGTGCAAAGCGTCATCGCAAAGTGTTGCGTGATAATATCCAGGGTATCACGAAGCCAGCTATCCGTCGTTTAGCTCGTCGTGGTGGCGTGAAGCGAATTTCTGGACTAATCTATGAAGAAACCCGTGGCGTTCTTAAGGTCTTTTTGGAAAATGTTATTCGCGATGCTGTCACATACACCGAACATGCCAAGAGGAAGACAGTCACAGCCATGGATGTTGTCTATGCATTGAAGAGGCAAGGTCGTACACTCTACGGTTTTGGCGGTTAAGAAAAAACGAGTACAACAAGCAACTTATTTTCACAACAATCGGTCCTTTTCAGGACCACCAATATATTTCCTTAAAAGAGCTGAAAAATATGATATTCGATTCTCGTTAAAAAAGTTTATACTTATCTTGCGCTACTAGTCCAGTCTAGCTGCAATATATATTGGAACAGACGAACAATGATGTATATATTTTGTATCCGACCAAGAAAGAGTACGATGTCGTATTAGCAGAAAATATTCTATGCACTCAGATCGACCAGCAGAGCTGCCAACTTAGCCTTTTACCGGCCAGATCTGGCCTTTTTAATCTAGCTGCTGGCACGTTCATATATACGAACGGACGGACCGGGCTAAATCGACTTGGCTCGTCGCCCTGATCAACAAAATATATCATTTTATACCACAATTTCCCATTTTCAATGGGTTTAGGGTATAAAAACTGAAATGACTATATTTCTGGCTATTCTTGATCTAGCCGTTTCTAGCAGGTTTAAAAGGATAATTTAGTATTTTCTTGCCCGGAAAAGTTGGCAGCACTGTCGACCGTCGACCAACAGTATTTCAATGAAAAAATGACTGTACTATTGTACCATCACGCATGATTGTTTTATTTAAAATTTTTTTCTTATATTAAATTATATTTGTATATTTATTTAGACTAATACATGAAAAATCGCATCTCTTTTGCATATTTGGTCGTCCTGAAAAGGACGTTTGGTTTTGGTTTAGATGTGCATTAATTCGTAATTTAAGCCTTCTTTTCGGTCTTCTTAGGCAACAGAACTGCTTGGATGTTAGGCAACACACCGCCCTGGGCAATAGTGACGCCCGAAAGGAGTTTATTCAACTCTTCATCGTTGCGGATGGCCAATTGCAGATGGCGAGGGATAATTCTGGTTTTCTTGTTGTCGCGGGCTGCATTACCAGCCAACTCCAAAACTTCAGCGGCCAAATATTCCATAACAGCCGCCAAGTAAACTGGAGCACCGGCACCAACACGCTCGGCATAGTTGCCCTTGCGAAGAAGCCGATGAATACGACCAACGGGAAACTGCAGGCCAGCGCGGTTTGAGCGCGACTTTGCCTTTCCCTTCACTTTTCCACCTTTACCGCGACCAGACATTATATATTTATTTTTTTCTTTTTACACTTTTCCACTCAACAAACAAGAGTCGAATGCTCAACATTCGCATCATGTCTCTTATACTTTTTTACCTAACTACTTTTTCAGCTGAAGAGGGTGAGTTGTGCTGTACACAAACATGAAAAGGTTGTTCGAAAAATCCCACAAATGTTAACCAAGCTGTGAATTTCTGTCAAACATTTGGGAAGTGAGTAAAAGTGAACTTGAGTGAATAATACAATAATAATAATGCCGCCTAAGACAAGTGGAAAGGCAGCCAAAAAGGCTGGCAAGGCCCAGAAGAATATTACCAAGAATGATAAGAAGAAGAAGCGCAAGAGGAAGGAAAGTTATGCCATCTATATTTACAAAGTGCTAAAGCAGGTCCATCCTGACACTGGAATCTCGTCGAAAGCAATGAGCATCATGAACAGCTTCGTGAACGACATTTTTGAGCGTATTGCTGCTGAGGCCTCTCGTTTGGCACACTACAACAAACGTTCAACGATTACCAGTCGGGAAATCCAAACTGCAGTCCGTCTTCTGTTGCCCGGAGAGTTGGCCAAGCACGCTGTCAGTGAAGGAACCAAAGCAGTAACCAAGTACACTAGCTCCAAGTAAATCTTGGCTTGATGTATGCAGAACATCCGAAAGCAAAAGGCCCTTTTCAGGGCCACAAATCTTTTTTCAAAGAATTTTAAATATTTCAATGAATTATTGTGAGTGATATAATGTACAGAAGCAAGCCCAACAAGAACGAAAAACTATCAAAAATCTTTTGTATGTATGTATACATACATACAAAAAGAACGCAACAATCGCGCGTGATTACCCATACAAACGCAACTGACAGTTTGCTTCATTTAACTCAAGCAAACGATCAGTGTTTGACTTGAGCGAAACGAAAACAGAAATAACTGTCTCGCTCAGAGCGCGAGCGAGCTAAGCCAGACGCGACAAAAACAGTTTCTGTCTCAGTTTTTTTGATTGTGTCAGTGAGACACTTATTTGCAGACAACGAAAAAGTGTTGTCATTTGCGAGCTATGGTTTATGGTAAAGAGCAATATTTTTTAGCGAAAAGAAGCCCAACCAGAACAACTATCCAAGTAAAAATAAAAAGAGAACAAACATTGAAAATTATAATCTTGCCTGAAGGCCTCCGTTGCTCGGGCTTAAAAATTGTTATTTAGAATTCTTTGTAGCATTAAATAAATAATAATCTAGCAATTTTTGGCTAAATTAGCTTTCTCCTTTTATATTGACCTACATATATATGTTTATGAAAGTATTTTTTCTCTTGGAAATATGTAATAGTAGTCCTGAAAAGGACTTTGATTAATTGCAAATTTCATAGTTTTGAAATTCGTTTCCGCCGAGTAATTTCGAAGTGAAATTACTTCTTTGTTGCGGACGCAGCTTTTGCTTTTGGCTTCTTTGCAGCTGCTTTTTTCGGTGATGCTGCCGAGACAACCTTTTTAGGCTTAGCACTTGTAGTTTTAGGTTTCGGAGTCTTTGGCTTTGCTGCGCTTGACTTTGCCGCCTTTGCTGTTGTGGGCTTTGCTTTAATGCTTCCTACTTTCTTTGCATCTTTGGCCTTTGTTTTGTCCGCTTTCTTTTTGTCGGTGCTCTTTTTGGTCAGCACAGCCTTCGATAACTTCTTATCAGCAGCACCCTTTACTTTTTTGGTGGCAGATATACTCTTCTTTTTGGCTGCTGCCGATGCAGTTACCTTCTTAGATTTCTTCTCTATGGAGGATGCCTTTGGCTTGGGCTCCTTTTTGGACGATGCAGACAGCTTAAATGAACCAGATGCACCCTTCCCTTTTGTCTGGATCAACTTTCCACTCGCAACTGAATTCTTCAGGTACTTCTTAATGAAAGGAGCCAGTTTCTGGGCATCGCACTTGTAAGTGGCACTGATATATTTCTTAATAGCCAAAAGTGATGAGCCTCCACGTTCCTTTAGATTTTTTATCGATGCATCCACCATTTGCTGAGTTGGTGGGTGTGTTGGAGGAGCCGCCGCTTTCTTTGCCTTAGATGCGGATGCAGATGCAGGCTTTTTAGCAGCCACCTTCTTCTCAGCTGAGGCTGTTTGGGGAGTTACAGGGGACGCGGATACTGCAACTGCGGAATCTGACATATTGTATTATTCACTTCTTTACTTTTCACTTTATAACAAACAAAACGCAACGTTTTACTTATTGTTTATTTCGAAAATACCATGAAATTTGGTCACCCGTTTGAATGAGAATCGAGGAGGAAGGCCGAACGAGAATGTTTGTGCCATTGAATGTACGATACGCAAAAGTTTACAATTACCATTTTATTGACTTGTCTTTTTGAACAGTTTAAATTTTATATCCACACTAAATATGTTTTAGATTGTATTCTCAAATGTTTGAAAAATTCATAAAATTAGTTTTTACTTACATTTTTATAATTTCATGATTTTTTATTGCCCCTCAAAGTTGAAGTTTGTGTGAATGCAAAATAAGTTATATTGGAAAAACCATGTTTTTAATTAGATAATAATAAAAATGTTAATATATAAATTTAAAAGATAATAATTTATTAATTTGTTAATTGAATGCAACCATTAATATGAACAAACGCAATGGATTTATATATTAAAAATGATTTCAACAAAACCATTTGCCGTTAAAAACAGTGGCACTTTTGAGCCAACGCTAAACAAAAATCGTTCAGAAAAATAAAATTTCCTCCTTAACATTATAAATATAGTAATAAATATAAATTTAAAAATTAGAATGCAAATATTATATTAATATTTTCTTTACTTACTTCAAAAATAAAATCATTTCATACCATCATATTTAACATTACATTTCAGATACACTTATCTTGCGCAAAGAAATACATGAGCGTTAGAATATTATTTTTATCTTATGAGACACACAAGGCACATAAGGCAAAAATTATAAAAAATATTTAAAATCCTTTTACGTGTATATCAAAATGTTAAAAAAAAAAAAAACACACAAACAGAAATAAGTCAGATCTCAATTGGAATGCAATTGGCTAACTACTGAAAATGTTTAATTTACACCATACGCCTTATAAAAATGCAACTTTTTTGCTAGTTCAATAAAGCTATATATATTGTTCTGTAAAAATAAATAAATAAATAAAATATTTTCTTTATACGTATAATAGAGTTTTCAATTATGATTTCCACAAAACCATTTGCCGTTAAAAACAGTGGCACTTTTGAGCCAACGCTAAACAAAAATCGTTCAGAAAAATAAAATTTTCTCCTTAACATTATAAATATAGTAATAAATATAAATTTAAAAATTAGAATGCAAATATTATATGAATAATTTCCTTACTTACTTCAAACATATAATCATTTCATACCATCATATTCATCATTACATTTCAGATACACTAATCTTGCGCAAAGAAATACATCAGCGTTAAAATATTATTTTGTCTTATGAGACACACAAGGCACATAAGGCAAAAATTATAAAAAATATTTAAAATCCTTTTACGTGTATATCAAAATGTTTTTTAAAAAAACACACGATCAGAAATAAGTCAGATCTCAATTGAATCGCAATTGGCTAACTACTGAAAATGTTTAATTTACACCAAACGCCTTATAAAAATGCAACTTTTTTGCTAGTTCAATAAAGCTATATTTATTGTTCTGTAAAAATAAATAAATAAATAAAATATATTCCTTACACGTATGATAGTTTTCAATCATATTCGAGATATATTTTCAATTTATATATTGTAGGACGATCGATCGATCGATCGATTTATTTTTGAGATCAACTAAAATCTGAAAATAGTAGTTTAAGCGAAAATAAGATTCTCCTTGTTAGAAATATTGTGGTCCTGAAAAGGACCGATTTGTTGGATGTTGCTTGTAATAAATACAAGATAGAATAGCGAAGCAATTTAAGCGCGCTCGCCACGGATACGTCTAGCCAGTTGAATGTCCTTGGGCATGATGGTGACACGCTTAGCATGAATGGCGCACAAATTTGTATCTTCGAATAGGCCAACCAAGTAGGCTTCGCTAGCTTCCTGTAGAGCCATCACAGCTGAGCTCTGGAAACGAAGGTCAGTCTTGAAGTCTTGAGCGATTTCACGGACTAAACGCTGGAACGGCAACTTGCGAATAAGCAATTCTGTGCTCTTCTGGTAACGACGAATTTCACGCAGTGCAACTGTACCAGGGCGATAGCGATGAGGTTTTTTCACACCGCCAGTAGCTGGCGCACTTTTACGTGCTGCCTTAGTAGCCAACTGCTTACGAGGAGCCTTGCCTCCAGTAGACTTGCGAGCGGTCTGCTTTGTACGAGCCATCTTTCTTCGTTTTTTTTCACAATACTATCTTACACTGTCACAATTTAAAACTGAATGATCGCAACTCGAAACGCCTGCTTATATAGAAAAGTGGTGGTGCGTTAGAAAGAGATCGACATATTCGTGATCGTGTTAAATGCTATGCGCTCTTGCTCTGCTCTGCTCTTTTCTGCTGTTGTAAGTGTCGCAGGGGTAGTGTGTGAGCAGGATGCAAGCATTAGTTGCTCTCTTAAGTTTTCGGATATCTCAGTATAAATAGGAGTGGTTCTGCGACGCACACATCAGTTTATTGCTGACATTCGTGAAGTGCGTATATATATACATAAAAAGTGAAAAATGACTGGTCGTGGTAAAGGTGGCAAAGGCTTGGGTAAAGGAGGTGCAAAGCGTCATCGCAAAGTGTTGCGTGATAATATCCAGGGTATCACGAAGCCAGCTATCCGTCGTTTAGCTCGTCGTGGTGGCGTGAAGCGAATTTCTGGACTAATCTATGAAGAAACCCGTGGCGTTCTTAAGGTCTTTTTGGAAAATGTTATTCGCGATGCTGTCACATACACCGAACATGCCAAGAGGAAGACAGTCACAGCCATGGATGTTGTCTATGCATTGAAGAGGCAAGGTCGTACACTCTACGGTTTTGGCGGTTAAGAAAAAACGAGTACAACAAGCAACTTATTTTCACAACAATCGGTCCTTTTCAGGACCACCAATATATTTCCTTAAAAGAGCTGAAAAATATGATATTCGATTCTCGTTAAAAAAGTTTATACTTATCTTGCGCTACTAGTCCAGTCTAGCTGCAATATATATTGGAACAGACGAACAATGATGTATATATTTTGTATCCGACCAAGAAAGAGTACGATGTCGTATTAGCAGAAAATATTCTATGCACTCAGATCGACCAGCAGAGCTGCCAACTTAGCCTTTTACCGGCCAGATCTGGCCTTTTTAATCTAGCTGCTGGCACGTTCATATATACGAACGGACGGACCGGGCTAAATCGACTTGGCTCGTCGCCCTGATCAACAAAATATATCATTTTATACCACAATTTCCCATTTTCAATGGGTTTAGGGTATAAAAACTGAAATGACTATATTTCTGGCTATTCTTGATCTAGCCGTTTCTAGCAGGTTTAAAAGGATAATTTAGTATTTTCTTGCCCGGAAAAGTTGGCAGCACTGTCGACCGTCGACCAACAGTATTTCAATGAAAAAATGACTGTACTATTGTACCATCACGCATGATTGTTTTATTTAAAATTTTTTTCTTATATTAAATTATATTTGTATATTTATTTAGACTAATACATGAAAAATCGCATCTCTTTTGCATATTTGGTCGTCCTGAAAAGGACGTTTGGTTTTGGTTTAGATGTGCATTAATTCGTAATTTAAGCCTTCTTTTCGGTCTTCTTAGGCAACAGAACTGCTTGGATGTTAGGCAACACACCGCCCTGGGCAATAGTGACGCCCGAAAGGAGTTTATTCAACTCTTCATCGTTGCGGATGGCCAATTGCAGATGGCGAGGGATAATTCTGGTTTTCTTGTTGTCGCGGGCTGCATTACCAGCCAACTCCAAAACTTCAGCGGCCAAATATTCCATAACAGCCGCCAAGTAAACTGGAGCACCGGCACCAACACGCTCGGCATAGTTGCCCTTGCGAAGAAGCCGATGAATACGACCAACGGGAAACTGCAGGCCAGCGCGGTTTGAGCGCGACTTTGCCTTTCCCTTCACTTTTCCACCTTTACCGCGACCAGACATTATATATTTATTTTTTTCTTTTTACACTTTTCCACTCAACAAACAAGAGTCGAATGCTCAACATTCGCATCATGTCTCTTATACTTTTTTACCTAACTACTTTTTCAGCTGAAGAGGGTGAGTTGTGCTGTACACAAACATGAAAAGGTTGTTCGAAAAATCCCACAAATGTTAACCAAGCTGTGAATTTCTGTCAAACATTTGGGAAGTGAGTAAAAGTGAACTTGAGTGAATAATACAATAATAATAATGCCGCCTAAGACAAGTGGAAAGGCAGCCAAAAAGGCTGGCAAGGCCCAGAAGAATATTACCAAGAATGATAAGAAGAAGAAGCGCAAGAGGAAGGAAAGTTATGCCATCTATATTTACAAAGTGCTAAAGCAGGTCCATCCTGACACTGGAATCTCGTCGAAAGCAATGAGCATCATGAACAGCTTCGTGAACGACATTTTTGAGCGTATTGCTGCTGAGGCCTCTCGTTTGGCACACTACAACAAACGTTCAACGATTACCAGTCGGGAAATCCAAACTGCAGTCCGTCTTCTGTTGCCCGGAGAGTTGGCCAAGCACGCTGTCAGTGAAGGAACCAAAGCAGTAACCAAGTACACTAGCTCCAAGTAAATCTTGGCTTGATGTATGCAGAACATCCGAAAGCAAAAGGCCCTTTTCAGGGCCACAAATCTTTTTTCAAAGAATTTTAAATATTTCAATGAATTATTGTGAGTGATATAATGTACAGAAGCAAGCCCAACAAGAACGAAAAACTATCAAAAATCTTTTGTATGTATGTATACATACATACAAAAAGAACGCAACAATCGCGCGTGATTACCCATACAAACGCAACTGACAGTTTGCTTCATTTAACTCAAGCAAACGATCAGTGTTTGACTTGAGCGAAACGAAAACAGAAATAACTGTCTCGCTCAGAGCGCGAGCGAGCTAAGCCAGACGCGACAAAAACAGTTTCTGTCTCAGTTTTTTTGATTGTGTCAGTGAGACACTTATTTGCAGACAACGAAAAAGTGTTGTCATTTGCGAGCTATGGTTTATGGTAAAGAGCAATATTTTTTAGCGAAAAGAAGCCCAACCAGAACAACTATCCAAGTAAAAATAAAAAGAGAACAAACATTGAAAATTATAATCTTGCCTGAAGGCCTCCGTTGCTCGGGCTTAAAAATTGTTATTTAGAATTCTTTGTAGCATTAAATAAATAATAATCTAGCAATTTTTGGCTAAATTAGCTTTCTCCTTTTATATTGACCTACATATATATGTTTATGAAAGTATTTTTTCTCTTGGAAATATGTAATAGTAGTCCTGAAAAGGACTTTGATTAATTGCAAATTTCATAGTTTTGAAATTCGTTTCCGCCGAGTAATTTCGAAGTGAAATTACTTCTTTGTTGCGGACGCAGCTTTTGCTTTTGGCTTCTTTGCAGCTGCTTTTTTCGGTGATGCTGCCGAGACAACCTTTTTAGGCTTAGCACTTATAGTTTTAGGTTTCGGAGTCTTTGGCTTTGCTGCGCTTGACTTTGCCGCCTTTGCTGTTGTGGGCTTTGCTTTAATGCTTCCTACTTTCTTTGCATCTTTGGCCTTTGTTTTGTCCGCTTTCTTTTTGTCGGTGCTCTTTTTGGTCAGCACAGCCTTCGATAACTTCTTATCAGCAGCACCCTTTACTTTTTTGGTGGCAGATATACTCTTCTTTTTGGCTGCTGCCGATGCAGTTACCTTCTTAGATTTCTTCTCTATGGAGGATGCCTTTGGCTTGGGCTCCTTTTTGGACGATGCAGACAGCTTAAATGAACCAGATGCACCCTTCCCTTTTGTCTGGATCAACTTTCCACTCGCAACTGAATTCTTCAGGTACTTCTTAATGAAAGGAGCCAGTTTCTGGGCATCGCACTTGTAAGTGGCACTGATATATTTCTTAATAGCCAAAAGTGATGAGCCTCCACGTTCCTTTAGATTTTTTATCGATGCATCCACCATTTGCTGAGTTGGTGGGTGTGTTGGAGGAGCCGCCGCTTTCTTTGCCTTAGATGCGGATGCAGATGCAGGCTTTTTAGCAGCCACCTTCTTCTCAGCTGAGGCTGTTTGGGGAGTTACAGGGGACGCGGATACTGCAACTGCGGAATCTGACATATTGTATTATTCACTTCTTTACTTTTCACTTTATAACAAACAAAACGCAACGTTTTACTTATTGTTTATTTCGAAAATACCATGAAATTTGGTCACCCGTTTGAATGAGAATCGAGGAGGAAGGCCGAACGAGAATGTTTGTGCCATTGAATGTACGATACGCAAAAGTTTACAATTACCATTTTATTGACTTGTCTTTTTGAACAGTTTAAATTTTATATCCACACTAAATATGTTTTAGATTGTATTCTCAAATGTTTGAAAAATTCATAAAATTAGTTTTTACTTACATTTTTATAATTTCATGATTTTTTATTGCCCCTCAAAGTTGAAGTTTGTGTGAATGCAAAATAAGTTATATTGGAAAAACCATGTTTTTAATTAGATAATAATAAAAATGTTAATATATAAATTTAAAAGATAATAATTTATTAATTTGTTAATTGAATGCAACCATTAATATGAACAAACGCAATGGATTTATATATTAAAAATGATTTCAACAAAACCATTTGCCGTTAAAAACAGTGGCACTTTTGAGCCAACGCTAAACAAAAATCGTTCAGAAAAATAAAATTTCCTCCTTAACATTATAAATATAGTAATAAATATAAATTTAAAAATTAGAATGCAAATATTATATTAATATTTTCTTTACTTACTTCAAAAATAAAATCATTTCATACCATCATATTTAACATTACATTTCAGATACACTTATCTTGCGCAAAGAAATACATGAGCGTTAGAATATTATTTTTATCTTATGAGACACACAAGGCACATAAGGCAAAAATTATAAAAAATATTTAAAATCCTTTTACGTGTATATCAAAATGTTAAAAAAAAAAAAACACACGATCAGAAATAAGTCAGATCTCAATTGGAATGCAATTGGCTAACTACTGAAAATGTTTAATTTACACCATACGCCTTATAAAAATGCAACTTTTTTGCTAGTTCAATAAAGCTATATATATTGTTCTGTAAAAATAAATAAATAAATAAAATATTTTCTTTATACGTATAATAGAGTTTTCAATTATGATTTCCACAAAACCATTTGCCGTTAAAAACAGTGGCACTTTTGAGCCAACGCTAAACAAAAATCGTTCAGAAAAATAAAATTTTCTCCTTAACATTATAAATATAGTAATAAATATAAATTTAAAAATTAGAATGCAAATATTATATGAATAATTTCCTTACTTACTTCAAACATATAATCATTTCATACCATCATATTCATCATTACATTTCAGATACACTAATCTTGCGCAAAGAAATACATCAGCGTTAAAATATTATTTTGTCTTATGAGACACACAAGGCACATAAGGCAAAAATTATAAAAAATATTTAAAATCCTTTTACGTGTATATCAAAATGTTTTTTAAAAAAACACACGATCAGAAATAAGTCAGATCTCAATTGAATCGCAATTGGCTAACTACTGAAAATGTTTAATTTACACCAAACGCCTTATAAAAATGCAACTTTTTTGCTAGTTCAATAAAGCTATATTTATTGTTCTGTAAAAATAAATAAATAAATAAAATATATTCCTTACACGTATGATAGTTTTCAATCATATTCGAGATATATTTTCAATTTATATATTGTAGGACGATCGATCGATCGATCGATTTATTTTTGAGATCAACTAAAATCTGAAAATAGTAGTTTAAGCGAAAATAAGATTCTCCTTGTTAGAAATATTGTGGTCCTGAAAAGGACCGATTTGTTGGATGTTGCTTGTAATAAATACAAGATAGAATAGCGAAGCAATTTAAGCGCGCTCGCCACGGATACGTCTAGCCAGTTGAATGTCCTTGGGCATGATGGTGACACGCTTAGCATGAATGGCGCACAAATTTGTATCTTCGAATAGGCCAACCAAGTAGGCTTCGCTAGCTTCCTGTAGAGCCATCACAGCTGAGCTCTGGAAACGAAGGTCAGTCTTGAAGTCTTGAGCGATTTCACGGACTAAACGCTGGAACGGCAACTTGCGAATAAGCAATTCTGTGCTCTTCTGGTAACGACGAATTTCACGCAGTGCAACTGTACCAGGGCGATAGCGATGAGGTTTTTTCACACCGCCAGTAGCTGGCGCACTTTTACGTGCTGCCTTAGTAGCCAACTGCTTACGAGGAGCCTTGCCTCCAGTAGACTTGCGAGCGGTCTGCTTTGTACGAGCCATCTTTCTTCGTTTTTTTTCACAATACTATCTTACACTGTCACAATTTAAAACTGAATGATCGCAACTCGAAACGCCTGCTTATATAGAAAAGTGGTGGTGCGTTAGAAAGAGATCGACATATTCGTGATCGTGTTAAATGCTATGCGCTCTTGCTCTGCTCTGCTCTTTTCTGCTGTTGTAAGTGTCGCAGGGGTAGTGTGTGAGCAGGATGCAAGCATTAGTTGCTCTCTTAAGTTTTCGGATATCTCAGTATAAATAGGAGTGGTTCTGCGACGCACACATCAGTTTATTGCTGACATTCGTGAAGTGCGTATATATATACATAAAAAGTGAAAAATGACTGGTCGTGGTAAAGGTGGCAAAGGCTTGGGTAAAGGAGGTGCAAAGCGTCATCGCAAAGTGTTGCGTGATAATATCCAGGGTATCACGAAGCCAGCTATCCGTCGTTTAGCTCGTCGTGGTGGCGTGAAGCGAATTTCTGGACTAATCTATGAAGAAACCCGTGGCGTTCTTAAGGTCTTTTTGGAAAATGTTATTCGCGATGCTGTCACATACACCGAACATGCCAAGAGGAAGACAGTCACAGCCATGGATGTTGTCTATGCATTGAAGAGGCAAGGTCGTACACTCTACGGTTTTGGCGGTTAAGAAAAAACGAGTACAACAAGCAACTTATTTTCACAACAATCGGTCCTTTTCAGGACCACCAATATATTTCCTTAAAAGAGCTGAAAAATATGATATTCGATTCTCGTTAAAAAAGTTTATACTTATCTTGCGCTACTAGTCCAGTCTAGCTGCAATATATATTGGAACAGACGAACAATGATGTATATATTTTGTATCCGACCAAGAAAGAGTACGATGTCGTATTAGCAGAAAATATTCTATGCACTCAGATCGACCAGCAGAGCTGCCAACTTAGCCTTTTACCGGCCAGATCTGGCCTTTTTAATCTAGCTGCTGGCACGTTCATATATACGAACGGACGGACCGGGCTAAATCGACTTGGCTCGTCGCCCTGATCAACAAAATATATCATTTTATACCACAATTTCCCATTTTCAATGGGTTTAGGGTATAAAAACTGAAATGACTATATTTCTGGCTATTCTTGATCTAGCCGTTTCTAGCAGGTTTAAAAGGATAATTTAGTATTTTCTTGCCCGGAAAAGTTGGCAGCACTGTCGACCGTCGACCAACAGTATTTCAATGAAAAAATGACTGTACTATTGTACCATCACGCATGATTGTTTTATTTAAAATTTTTTTCTTATATTAAATTATATTTGTATATTTATTTAGACTAATACATGAAAAATCGCATCTCTTTTGCATATTTGGTCGTCCTGAAAAGGACGTTTGGTTTTGGTTTAGATGTGCATTAATTCGTAATTTAAGCCTTCTTTTCGGTCTTCTTAGGCAACAGAACTGCTTGGATGTTAGGCAACACACCGCCCTGGGCAATAGTGACGCCCGAAAGGAGTTTATTCAACTCTTCATCGTTGCGGATGGCCAATTGCAGATGGCGAGGGATAATTCTGGTTTTCTTGTTGTCGCGGGCTGCATTACCAGCCAACTCCAAAACTTCAGCGGCCAAATATTCCATAACAGCCGCCAAGTAAACTGGAGCACCGGCACCAACACGCTCGGCATAGTTGCCCTTGCGAAGAAGCCGATGAATACGACCAACGGGAAACTGCAGGCCAGCGCGGTTTGAGCGCGACTTTGCCTTTCCCTTCACTTTTCCACCTTTACCGCGACCAGACATTATATATTTATTTTTTTCTTTTTACACTTTTCCACTCAACAAACAAGAGTCGAATGCTCAACATTCGCATCATGTCTCTTATACTTTTTTACCTAACTACTTTTTCAGCTGAAGAGGGTGAGTTGTGCTGTACACAAACATGAAAAGGTTGTTCGAAAAATCCCACAAATGTTAACCAAGCTGTGAATTTCTGTCAAACATTTGGGAAGTGAGTAAAAGTGAACTTGAGTGAATAATACAATAATAATAATGCCGCCTAAGACAAGTGGAAAGGCAGCCAAAAAGGCTGGCAAGGCCCAGAAGAATATTACCAAGAATGATAAGAAGAAGAAGCGCAAGAGGAAGGAAAGTTATGCCATCTATATTTACAAAGTGCTAAAGCAGGTCCATCCTGACACTGGAATCTCGTCGAAAGCAATGAGCATCATGAACAGCTTCGTGAACGACATTTTTGAGCGTATTGCTGCTGAGGCCTCTCGTTTGGCACACTACAACAAACGTTCAACGATTACCAGTCGGGAAATCCAAACTGCAGTCCGTCTTCTGTTGCCCGGAGAGTTGGCCAAGCACGCTGTCAGTGAAGGAACCAAAGCAGTAACCAAGTACACTAGCTCCAAGTAAATCTTGGCTTGATGTATGCAGAACATCCGAAAGCAAAAGACCCTTTTCAGGGCCACAAATCTTTTTTCAAAGAATTTTAAATATTTCAATGAATTATTGTGAGTGATATAATGTACAGAAGCAAGCCCAACAAGAACGAAAAACTATCAAAAATCTTTTGTATGTATGTATACATACATACAAAAAGAACGCAACAATCGCGCGTGATTACCCATACAAACGCAACTGACAGTTTGCTTCATTTAACTCAAGCAAACGATCAGTGTTTGACTTGAGCGAAACGAAAACAGAAATAACTGTCTCGCTCAGAGCGCGAGCGAGCTAAGCCAGACGCGACAAAAACAGTTTCTGTCTCAGTTTTTTTGATTGTGTCAGTGAGACACTTATTTGCAGACAACGAAAAAGTGTTGTCATTTGCGAGCTATGGTTTATGGTAAAGAGCAATATTTTTTAGCGAAAAGAAGCCCAACCAGAACAACTATCCAAGTAAAAATAAAAAGAGAACAAACATTGAAAATTATAATCTTGCCTGAAGGCCTCCGTTGCTCGGGCTTAAAAATTGTTATTTAGAATTCTTTGTAGCATTAAATAAATAATAATCTAGCAATTTTTGGCTAAATTAGCTTTCTCCTTTTATATTGACCTACATATATATGTTTATGAAAGTATTTTTTCTCTTGGAAATATGTAATAGTAGTCCTGAAAAGGACTTTGATTAATTGCAAATTTCATAGTTTTGAAATTCGTTTCCGCCGAGTAATTTCGAAGTGAAATTACTTCTTTGTTGCGGACGCAGCTTTTGCTTTTGGCTTCTTTGCAGCTGCTTTTTTCGGTGATGCTGCCGAGACAACCTTTTTAGGCTTAGCACTTATAGTTTTAGGTTTCGGAGTCTTTGGCTTTGCTGCGCTTGACTTTGCCGCCTTTGCAGTTGTGGGCTTTGCTTTAATGCTTCCTACTTTCTTTGCATCTTTGGCCTTTGTTTTGTCCGCTTTCTTTTTGTCGGTGCTCTTTTTGGTCAGCACAGCCTTCGATAACTTCTTATCAGCAGCACCCTTTACTTTTTTGGTGGCAGATATACTCTTCTTTTTGGCTGCTGCCGATGCAGTTACCTTCTTAGATTTCTTCTCTATGGAGGATGCCTTTGGCTTGGGCTCCTTTTTGGACGATGCAGACAGCTTAAATGAACCAGATGCACCCTTCCCTTTTGTCTGGATCAACTTTCCACTCGCAACTGAATTCTTCAGGTACTTCTTAATGAAAGGAGCCAGTTTCTGGGCATCGCACTTGTAAGTGGCACTGATATATTTCTTAATAGCCAAAAGTGATGAGCCTCCACGTTCCTTTAGATTTTTTATCGATGCATCCACCATTTGCTGAGTTGGTGGGTGTGTTGGAGGAGCCGCCGCTTTCTTTGCCTTAGATGCGGATGCAGATGCAGGCTTTTTAGCAGCCACCTTCTTCTCAGCTGAGGCTGTTTGGGGAGTTACAGGGGACGCGGATACTGCAACTGCGGAATCTGACATATTGTATTATTCACTTCTTTACTTTTCACTTTATAACAAACAAAACGCAACGTTTTACTTATTGTTTATTTCGAAAATACCATGAAATTTGGTCACCCGTTTGAATGAGAATCGAGGAGGAAGGCCGAACGAGAATGTTTGTGCCATTGAATGTACGATACGCAAAAGTTTACAATTACCATTTTATTGACTTGTCTTTTTGAACAGTTTAAATTTTATATCCACACTAAATATGTTTTAGATTGTATTCTCAAATGTTTGAAAAATTCATAAAATTAGTTTTTACTTACATTTTTATAATTTCATGATTTTTTATTGCCCCTCAAAGTTGAAGTTTGTGTGAATGCAAAATAAGTTATATTGGAAAAACCATGTTTTTAATTAGATAATAATAAAAATGTTAATATATAAATTTAAAAGATAATAATTTATTAATTTGTTAATTGAATGCAACCATTAATATGAACAAACGCAATGGATTTATATATTAAAAATGATTTCAACAAAACCATTTGCCGTTAAAAACAGTGGCACTTTTGAGCCAACGCTAAACAAAAATCGTTCAGAAAAATAAAATTTCCTCCTTAACATTATAAATATAGTAATAAATATAAATTTAAAAATTAGAATGCAAATATTATATTAATATTTTCTTTACTTACTTCAAAAATAAAATCATTTCATACCATCATATTTAACATTACATTTCAGATACACTTATCTTGCGCAAAGAAATACATGAGCGTTAGAATATTATTTTTATCTTATGAGACACACAAGGCACATAAGGCAAAAATTATAAAAAATATTTAAAATCCTTTTACGTGTATATCAAAATGTTAAAAAAAAAAAAAAAAACACACGATCAGAAATAAGTCAGATCTCAATTGGAATGCAATTGGCTAACTACTGAAAATGTTTAATTTACACCATACGCCTTATAAAAATGCAACTTTTTTGCTAGTTCAATAAAGCTATATATATTGTTCTGTAAAAATAAATAAATAAATAAAATATTTTCTTTATACGTATAATAGAGTTTTCAATTATGATTTCCACAAAACCATTTGCCGTTAAAAACAGTGGCACTTTTGAGCCAACGCTAAACAAAAATCGTTCAGAAAAATAAAATTTTCTCCTTAACATTATAAATATAGTAATAAATATAAATTTAAAAATTAGAATGCAAATATTATATGAATAATTTCCTTACTTACTTCAAACATATAATCATTTCATACCATCATATTCATCATTACATTTCAGATACACTAATCTTGCGCAAAGAAATACATCAGCGTTAAAATATTATTTTGTCTTATGAGACACACAAGGCACATAAGGCAAAAATTATAAAAAATATTTAAAATCCTTTTACGTGTATATCAAAATGTTAAAAAAAAAAAAACACACGATCAGAAATAAGTCAGATCTCAATTGAATCGCAATTGGCTAACTACTGAAAATGTTTAATTTACACCAAACGCCTTATAAAAATGCAACTTTTTTGCTAGTTCAATAAAGCTATATTTATTGTTCTGTAAAAATAAATAAATAAATAAAATATATTCCTTACACGTATGATAGTTTTCAATCATATTCGAGATATATTTTCAATTTATATATTGTAGGACGATCGATCGATCGATCGATTTATTTTTGAGATCAACTAAAATCTGAAAATAGTAGTTTAAGCGAAAATAAGATTCTCCTTGTTAGAAATATTGTGGTCCTGAAAAGGACCGATTTGTTGGATGTTGCTTGTAATAAATACAAGATAGAATAGCGAAGCAATTTAAGCGCGCTCGCCACGGATACGTCTAGCCAGTTGAATGTCCTTGGGCATGATGGTGACACGCTTAGCATGAATGGCGCACAAATTTGTATCTTCGAATAGGCCAACCAAGTAGGCTTCGCTAGCTTCCTGTAGAGCCATCACAGCTGAGCTCTGGAAACGAAGGTCAGTCTTGAAGTCTTGAGCGATTTCACGGACTAAACGCTGGAACGGCAACTTGCGAATAAGCAATTCTGTGCTCTTCTGGTAACGACGAATTTCACGCAGTGCAACTGTACCAGGGCGATAGCGATGAGGTTTTTTCACACCGCCAGTAGCTGGCGCACTTTTACGTGCTGCCTTAGTAGCCAACTGCTTACGAGGAGCCTTGCCTCCAGTAGACTTGCGAGCGGTCTGCTTTGTACGAGCCATCTTTCTTCGTTTTTTTTCACAATACTATCTTACACTGTCACAATTTAAAACTGAATGATCGCAACTCGAAACGCCTGCTTATATAGAAAAGTGGTGGTGCGTTAGAAAGAGATCGACATATTCGTGATCGTGTTAAATGCTATGCGCTCTTGCTCTGCTCTGCTCTTTTCTGCTGTTGTAAGTGTCGCAGGGGTAGTGTGTGAGCAGGATGCAAGCATTAGTTGCTCTCTTAAGTTTTCGGATATCTCAGTATAAATAGGAGTGGTTCTGCGACGCACACATCAGTTTATTGCTGACATTCGTGAAGTGCGTATATATATACATAAAAAGTGAAAAATGACTGGTCGTGGTAAAGGTGGCAAAGGCTTGGGTAAAGGAGGTGCAAAGCGTCATCGCAAAGTGTTGCGTGATAATATCCAGGGTATCACGAAGCCAGCTATCCGTCGTTTAGCTCGTCGTGGTGGCGTGAAGCGAATTTCTGGACTAATCTATGAAGAAACCCGTGGCGTTCTTAAGGTCTTTTTGGAAAATGTTATTCGCGATGCTGTCACATACACCGAACATGCCAAGAGGAAGACAGTCACAGCCATGGATGTTGTCTATGCATTGAAGAGGCAAGGTCGTACACTCTACGGTTTTGGCGGTTAAGAAAAAACGAGTACAACAAGCAACTTATTTTCACAACAATCGGTCCTTTTCAGGACCACCAATATATTTCCTTAAAAGAGCTGAAAAATATGATATTCGATTCTCGTTAAAAAAGTTTATACTTATCTTGCGCTACTAGTCCAGTCTAGCTGCAATATATATTGGAACAGACGAACAATGATGTATATATTTTGTATCCGACCAAGAAAGAGTACGATGTCGTATTAGCAGAAAATATTATTCTATGCACTCAGATCGACCAGCAGAGCTGCCAACTTAGCCTTTTACCGGCCAGATCTGGCCTTTTTAATCTAGCTGCTGGCACGTTCATATATACGAACGGACGGACCGGGCTAAATCGACTTGGCTCGTCGCCCTGATCAACAAAATATATCATTTTATACCACAATTTCCCATTTTCAATGGGTTTAGGGTATAAAAACTGAAATGACTATATTTCTGGCTATTCTTGATCTAGCCGTTTCTAGCAGGTTTAAAAGGATAATTTAGTATTTTCTTGCCCGGAAAAGTTGGCAGCACTGTCGACCGTCGACCAACAGTATTTCAACGTTTCGACACGTGAATGACTATGAATGAAAAAATGACTGTACTATTGTACCATCACGCAAGATTGTTTTATTTAAAATTTTTTTCTTATATTAAATTATATTTGTATATTTATTTAGACTAATACATGAAAAATCGCATCTCTTTTGCATATTTGGTCGTCCTGAAAAGGACGTTTGGTTTTGGTTTAGATGTGCATTAATTCGTAATTTAAGCCTTCTTTTCGGTCTTCTTAGGCAACAGAACTGCTTGGATGTTAGGCAACACACCGCCCTGGGCAATAGTGACGCCCGAAAGGAGTTTATTCAACTCTTCATCGTTGCGGATGGCCAATTGCAGATGGCGAGGGATAATTCTGGTTTTCTTGTTGTCGCGGGCTGCATTACCAGCCAACTCCAAAACTTCAGCGGCCAAATATTCCATAACAGCCGCCAAGTAAACTGGAGCACCGGCACCAACACGCTCGGCATAGTTGCCCTTGCGAAGAAGCCGATGAATACGACCAACGGGAAACTGCAGGCCAGCGCGGTTTGAGCGCGACTTTGCCTTTCCCTTCACTTTTCCACCTTTACCGCGACCAGACATTATATATTTATTTTTTTCTTTTTACACTTTTCCACTCAACAAACAAGAATCGAATGCTCAACATTCGCATCATGTCTACTTATACTTTTTTACCTAACTACTTTTTCAGCTGAAGAGGGTGAGTTGTGCTGTACACAAACATGAAAAGGTTGTTCGAAAAATCCCACAAATGTTGACCAAGTGAATATTTCTGTCAAACATTTGGGAAGTGAGTAAAAGTGAACTTGAGTGAATAATACAATAATAATAATGCCGCCTAAGACAAGTGGAAAGGCAGCCAAAAAGGCTGGCAAGGCCCAGAAGAATATTACCAAGAATGATAAGAAGAAGAAGCGCAAGAGGAAGGAAAGTTATGCCATCTATATTTACAAAGTGCTAAAGCAGGTCCATCCTGACACTGGAATCTCGTCGAAAGCAATGAGCATCATGAACAGCTTCGTGAACGACATTTTTGAGCGTATTGCTGCTGAGGCCTCTCGTTTGGCACACTACAACAAACGTTCAACGATTACCAGTCGGGAAATCCAAACTGCAGTCCGTCTTCTGTTGCCCGGAGAGTTGGCCAAGCACGCTGTCAGTGAAGGAACCAAAGCAGTAACCAAGTACACTAGCTCCAAGTAAATCTTGGCTTGATGTATGCAGAACATCCGAAAGCAAAAGGCCCTTTTCAGGGCCACAAATCTTTTTTCAAAGAATTTTAAATATTTCAATGAATTATTGTGAGTGATATAATGTACAGAAGCAAGCCCAACAAGAACGAAAAACTATCAAAAATCTTCTTTAAAATCTGTTTCGGTCAGACGCATTGCAATGACTCATTCGTGGGACGCTCTCAAATGAGTGTCGCGTAAAGCAAAAGACAGTTTGACTAAAAAACTCAACAGAAATGATCTTTGCCTTCGTGTGCATGTAAATACATGTATACATAATTACAAAAAGAACGCAACAATCGCGCGTGATTACCCATACAAACGCAACTGACAGTTTGCTTCATTTAACTCAAGCAAACGTTCAGTGTTTGACTTGAGCGAAACGAAAACAGAAATAACTGTCTCGCTCAGAGCGCGAGCGAGCTAAGCCAGACGCGACAAAAACAGTTTCTGTCTCAGTTTTTTTGATTGTGTCAGTGAAAGACACTTATTTGCAGACAAAGAAAAAGTGTTAACAGTCATTTGCGAGCTATGGTTTATGGTAAAGAGCAATATTTTTTAGCGAAAAGAAGCCCAACCAGAACAACTATCCAAGTAAAAATAAAAAGAGAACAAACATTGAAAATTATAATCTTGCCTGAATTTCTTTGTAGCATTAAATAAATAATAATCTAGCAACTTTTGGCTAAATTAGCTTTCTCCTTTTATATTGACCTACATATATATGTTTATGAAAGTATTTTTTCTCTTGGAAATATGTAATAGTAGTCCTGAAAAGGACTTTGATTAATTGCAAATTTCATAGTTTTGAAATTCGTTTCCGCCGAGTAATTTCGAAGTGAAATTACTTCTTTGTTGCGGACGCAGCTTTTGCTTTTGGCTTCTTTGCAGCTGCTTTTTTCGGTGATGCTGCCGAGACAACCTTTTTAGGCTTAGCACTTGTAGTTTTAGGTTTCGGGGTCTTTGGCTTTGCTGCGCTTGACTTTGCCGCCTTTGCTGTTGTGGGCTTTGCTTTAATGCTTCCTACTTTCTTAGCATCTTTGGCCTTTGTTTTGTCCGCTTTCTTTTTGTCGGTGCTCTTTTTGGTCAGCACAGCCTTCGATAATTTCTTATCAGCAGCACCCTTTACTTTTTTGGTGGCAGATTTACTCGTCTATTTGCTGCAGAGATATCAGATCAATATCGTATCAGCATCGATATATCGAAAAAATTGCTACTCTTGGCGTTGGTTTTCTTAAAGTATGCTAAATTTTGTAAAATTTGAATTGGTTTAATTTGGTGGCATAAAGATAAAAATACTTATGTATTCCGGTAACTTCTTCAGAAAGATTTTTTTTTTCACTTAAATGAATTATAATTGTTTTAGATGTTTAGATTTGAGTTAATAAAATTAATCTTAGTTACACTACTTTACAGTTCCTGGTTTGTTTGGTTTAATAAATATGTGTTTGTTAATATTTAAAAGAAGTGTTCTTTATAACACTATTAACGATATTTATCATTTTTTGCTGCACTTTTTATGTTTTGTTCTTTAGGGTGACCACAATACACGATATATGTATTTTATCGATAATCAAAAGGCATGACGTATTCATCTTGAGACTATCGATGTTCCATAATTGTGAAACGATAATTTTATGACTTTACTCATTAGGATCTGTTGGACAAATTCTATTCGTTAAATATATAATTAAATGAGTAATATCATTATTCATTGTGCAGAAACTTTATTATCGTTGCAAAACAACAAATCCACTTAGACGACTGCTTTTTTTCTAGTTCTGTTGTACTAATGAATTGTTAATATAATTTGGTAATTGCTCATATCGAAGAATTTACTCATTCGGTTCTGTTTGAAAAGTTGTTATTGCCTTATTAATAAAAGCTATTAGCTTAGTGTAAAAAAACAAAAACTACATACATTTATGGCTAGAGATTCATCTATGTATATTTACAGAGACTAAACGAAACAATTTCTTAGCTTAATTTAATAGCTTTCCTTGTCAATTTGCGTCTCCATATGGGCCATTTATTCGTTTTATACATATGTACATATTGTTTGCGCAACTGTCAAGCAATGATAACAGAATGAGTTTGTTTAAATAAACATTAAGTAAGTATTGGATCAATCAGATGTTAACATGTTTACAATAACTCAGTGATTTCTTCTTTTTTTCCCCTTATGTATTTTACACTGCGTTCGTCTGCGTCTGTTGTGTGTGTGTGTGTGCATGCATGCGTGTGTAGGTGTTAGGCACCCGTTCATTATGTTACTACGCTTGCCCCTGGTGCTAGCGCGCTTTCTGAACAATGGACGGCTGCGAATGCTGTTCCTGGGGCTAATGCTTTTGCTTTTGATGGGCATACTGCTAACATATAGATGGCAAACAAATGTACAGCTCTGCTTCATTGAGACCGAGCCGGCAGAATCGGCATCCAGTGGTCCAGTAACAGATGGCAATGCGCCAGTGCCAAGAATTTTGGACGATGTGCTAACAACAGAGCCAAAGCCAATACCTGGACGCAGCATTTTTTTTCATGAGACCAGCTGCCATCGGCCGAAACGCAAAAGACAGCGTCCTGATTCACAGTACAATATGTTGCAGTTGACGGCTCGACAGGCCTGCGCCATTGAATCGGCCGCATTGCACAATCCGAATTTTCAAGTTTTTGTCCTATTTGCTAGTCCCACCTATCTACATTATGGCAACAGCAGCACAGGCGGCAGCAGTGGCTATCAGCGCCATCAGTCGATTATCGATGCCATTCTTAGCTATAAAAACGTACATCTACGACAATTAAATCTTTGGCGGTATGCAGCCGGCACGCCCATTGAGGAATGGCTAAAGGATGGACGCCTGTTTCGTTCAAGGTGAGCTTGAATTTATATTCCATTAATGTATAATTAAATGAACTGTTTTCTATATTCAGCTATCTCTTCTCGCATATATCAGACTTTTTGAGATTTCTAACTCTATACCGGTATGGTGGCATCTATTTAGATATGGATGTAGTTATGCTGCGCAGCATGGAGGATGTGCCGCCCAACTATACTGGCGCCGAATCAAATACTCATTTGGCCGCTGGTGTCATGAGCCTGGCACCAACTGGCTTTGGCCATGAGATTGCCGAGGCGTGTCTGCAGGATTTCCAAAGGAATTTCGATGGCAGTGACTGGGGTAACAATGGACCTGGTGTTATAACGCGTGTCGCCCAAAAGATTTGTGCCACCAAGGACATTGCACTAATGCTAGAGGATCGAAAACGCTGTCGTGGTTTCAAGGTATTCGATCGTAATGCATTTTACGCCGTACCCTGGAAGCACTGGCGGCACTTCTTCGAACCGCAACTGCTCGAACAGACGATGGCCCATACGAAAGACTCGTTTCTGGTGCACGTGTGGAACAAGCACTCCAAGCAATTGGCCATCAAGGTTGGTTCGAGTACCGCCTATGGCAAGTATGCAGAGCAACATTGTCCCAGGGCGTATGCAGCGGCTGGCGACTATTTCTAGTGAGCCAATAAAGTTCAACATGACCAAAGAGTTAGGCAGAATTAGGTAAGTTAAGTTCAATTTGTTTTAAACGATTTGTTAGCAGAGTACAGTTTTTAGCACCAAAGTGAAAAGAGAGAGAGAGAGAGAAAAACAAAAAGAAAATTGCGAGCGCAGTATTTATAAACAAACAAAATTAAAAAAAAAAAAAAAAGTATTGAACAAAAATGAAACAATTCTCTATATGTTCTTTCATCGTCGGCTTGCCGTAGATGGAAATTCATTACGAGCATTTATTATTATCCATTTATATCTTTTCTGTCCATAGGGCCAATAACTAACAATAAATTTGAGATATATTTGTTGTTAGGCAAGTGCCTCAGGGTCTTTTTAGTAACTATCTACATATAGATTTTAGAAATCAGCTAATCTCAAATTCAATTTCTTACACTTGATATTAGTGCTATTTCATTAGGCTGGCATTGGTTCTGAGTTTTGGCCCTTGTCTATCGTGAATCTCTCGATTATATATATATTTGTATTTGTATTTATATGTCCTATATCCATACTCTAAGAATATTCAAATGTATCATGTTTGTTGACTGTCCCATCCAATGGAGTATGTGAATAAATTATACAGTAAAATTTCATTCCAACTGTCAGCAGAGAATATTTTATATCTGTACTTATTGTAGTTAAAATATTTTCATAACTGAGATGCAAAGTCGTGTTTAGTTTTTCTATGAATGTATACAAAATCTTTACGTGTAAAATAGTTGAAATATATCAATCTGTGAATTTCTGTGTATACTCTAAAAATACAAAACTAAATTATTTTTATCTGTCCATCATTGTAGTTCTTGTTGGTGCTTATATGAATTATTAACAGGTAAGAATATCAAGATAGAACAACTAAATAATACATTTAATCATGCTCCAAGTTGTCGTTAATTGTAAATGTTTATATATATATATATATATATATATATATATATATTTTTTTTTTTTTAAATTTTATTTTATTTTTGTTTTTTTATTTTTTTGTTATCTGGTTTATCGACAAAAGGGATGTCAAACGAAATATATTTATGACTACGAATATACAGCACGCATCTGGTTGCATAAGCATGACGTTTCTATTGTTTAGCAAATGAATTCTTTTCTTTTAGACATTTGACTAATCACATCTCGGATTTGCTTCTCCTAAGAAGCTTCTATCGCAGATTCTTTTAGCTTTGAGGGGGCCGAGAGTCTGAGATACATACATATATAAGGCAGTATTGGCCAGGGATCCTATTGGCTTTGGACGTAAAATTTGCTGCACAACTTTATCGGAAGTTATTGGAATGGAACTGGCCTGATTAATCGCATAGTAAAAGAAAGCTTGTGGCACATCCAACATTTTAATTATACTGAACGATCCTCAACTTTGTCGTGGGTTCAATTTATTTGATCCAATGTCGTCTAATGCAATTAGCTATGCTGATTTCCCTCACTTTTCTCAACCGAAACCGTTTTTGTAGATGCTGAACTTCACAAAAGAGAATCGATTTTCCACTAGACTAGAGGTTTCTTACTTAATATACATATATGATAGTTATGCAGCCATTTCTAATTGATCTAAATTCTCTTTTATACTATCTGATTTTGGGATGAGGGGGAATGACTTCTCTTAATCAAACGAAACGACATCTCCAAAGATCAGGTATACAAATAATTTAGATGATGACTATTTGTGGAGTGAAGTTCAATTTTAATCATATTTAAGGCATTATATTGATCCACGGCAACATTTAATTATATTTATATAACAAGGGCAAGCAATATATGTACATTTTCTAAATTGAAACATGAGAGGAATCGCAGGTTAGATGCACTGCACCTGGTTGTATCGCAGGCAGGCGCCGATGTTATCCTCTGCACTTCCCTTGCCAGCGGCGCCTCCGTCGCCAAAGTGGACTCCTATGTAGAATGGAGTGACTGTGCTCTCTATGCGACAGGGCCAAATGCCTGAGGAGCAAAACTGCGCGCCGCAGTGAACCGGCTCACAGCCCGGTAATGGACCGAAGCCTGTGCCAATGAAATCCTCAATAATGCAGGGCATTGTTATGCGATCCGTGCAAGTGCTAAAGAATTGACGCGACTGACGATGGCGGCGTTGCTGTAGATGCCTCAGGCGCAAGTCAAGAGCACTACGCAAGAAGCCCAGCAGATCAAAGCCACCCGAGGGACTGGCGCCACCCACTGGCCTTGGACGCCTTGAGACGCCGGGCTGTGATGTAGTCCCGACATTGTTGCCATCGTCCCCTTTGGAGAAAAAGAAGAAATTGTCATCGTCACCCGAGCCCTCGGCATCGTCGTTAGCCGGTGAGGGTGAGGGTGAGGCTGACGATGACGTCGTTTCACTCGCAGCCGTGCTCTCGTCCATAGCTGGCATAATGCTTGAACGTAAAGGCATTGATGTTGTCATTGCTGCCGTGCTGCTATTACCACCGGCAGCAGCACCCGTAGCTGCCGTTGTGCTGCTACCGTTGCTTGACATTGGCGCTGCAGTTGTGGAACAATTGACCAAATTGCTCAGAACTTGCGCCACATTCGGCTTCATGGTAGTCGTAGCCGCGCTGCTTGGTGTTGTGGCGCTGGTAGCTGTCGTTGCTGTCGTCGTTGTCATGGATGCCGTCTCCGTCTGTGCAGAGGCTGATGGGGTGCTAGTCATGCTGGCCGCCATGTTCATTATGGACATAAACGATCCACCGCTACCGCCGCCACCAATGCGAAAGGATTGCTCATCGCAGGGCTGATATATTATCGAGCACATGTCGGACTCTTGGCGCACACAGATCCGATAATGCTGATTGGCCAAATGCCTTCCATTGTCGGCAAAATTGAAGGTCTGCATAATGCCTTCTGCGCCAGTATGATATTGTAAGCATCCAGCCGGAGCACGCTGACTGAAGGGTATTTGCGTTACCCGAATCTCCCACAATCGAATGGGCAGAAAACGTGAGCTCACGTTTATATTGATCTCAATGAGCTGTTCGATGTCGCTGGCATTCACTTCGCTAATGTTGACATTAGCTGGCTGTCGAAGAGTTCCATACAACGTTGATTGACGCGGCAAGGATCGGGCTCCCACATCGTAGTACACTAAGCAAAAAATATTTGGTATTAGATGTAGATAGTGTAACTGCTCTACTCACAGTGTTGTCCATTATTTTGGCCACAAAGCGTTAGGGGTCCACTGGGGCCGCCGCTGATATTGAAGACATCTCCATCGCAGACCCCCGTGCGTCGATTGGGCTGGCCCAGCGAGAAATGATTGAGATCAAGGCGTAGCTGACTAATCTCTGGACTCATAATTTTTACCTTCAGCTGGCAGCCAGTGAAGTTGCTTGGCATGAAGCTGGGAAACTCTGGCGAGACAATATACGTCAGGTTGTTGTTGATAGTTCCATTGCAACTGGCCACAAACACGCAGCAGACGCCAAAGCTCATCGCACATTCGCCCTTGGCCTGTCCACCCTTCTGCCGGCATTCGTACGCATTTAAGCAATTACCCAATCGTCGACCATCACTCGATAGGCACTCCCCATCCACCGGCACGGCAAATAAATGAATAACTGAAAAACAACGAACAAATTGTCTTTTACTAAATTCATTTGAAGAACTTACTATCATAAGTATATCATTCATACACTACTTTGGCAGTGACGTCACATCAAATATGTAAGTTGCTGAATTACAAAATAGAGTTCTGTCTAATTTCACTCTTTTACCTTGGGCTCTATACACATATTTGCATATATACATGAACAGAATAGCCTAGTTAGTGTTAGGAGAGATTTAGCAAACACTATTATACAAATCTATGAGCTAAATTAAATGCACGCAGATCAAGAAAACAAATTTTTTTTTCATATTTTTTAGAATATCATTAAACTAGGTACTTCGAATATTTCATAGGTATTTCTTTAAGATCGTGCTATATAATAATAGTTCCTAGGATATTTTTTGCTCACTCTAATTTTTGTCAAGTTTCCAAGTCTTCCGCTTGACCTTGACCTACTTACCTTTGGGATTGCGATTGCCGTTGCCATTGAGCTCTGGATATGTCCCAGAATCGCTCCAATTGACAGTGGAAGAGAGATTGCTGGCAAGAGTGTATGATTGCTGCAGCAATAATTGTTCGTGCTCTGCGCGCTCCGCAACATCCTGATCGTCGATTAGCTCCAGTTCCATCTGCAGCTGTTGGTCAGCAGTTTGAGCTTGCAAATCGTCGCTCCAGATATCGTAATGTTGCATGGGTGGCCAGGCAGATTCATTCGCTGCCGTTGCGGCCTCCAAAGTGGGGGCTGACTGGCACAGCTGAGTGTTGAGCCAAATTGTGAATATGCCAACAAACAGCAGCCGCAGCGGGTTACAGCAACTAATAGCACCGTCAACAGCAGCAGCAGCTTCACAGCAACCGGCTCGTCCAGCAAGCACAATAACTTTCTTTTTGGTCGAACATCGTAATAAGCTAACAATTTTATTACACTTGCTTAGCCGCAGTTGGGGCAGAGCGGTAATGATTAGCCATGCCATGGCCAATGTTAATGCTAATGCCAATGCCAATGCCAATGCTAATGCTAATGCTATTTGGCTCACAGCTTTAACTGCGTTTCGCTTTTGCGCGTGCGCTCCGTTGCGTTGCTCAACGTTAAGTGTGCAGCCGGCTCCAGCTTCGGCTTCGGTCACCAGCTCCCAGCTGTCCAAGCCAGCTTAGATGCTTTGCTGCATTGGTGGCCCGATCAGCTTTTCTCTCTCTCTCTCTCTCTCTCTCTCTCTCTCTCTCAGTTCTCGTTTTCGGTTGCTGTCGACTTGTGCTAATTTCTGTTTCCTATGCTCGCTCATGTGCTCTATATTTTTTATTGGATTTCCAGATTGGCGCATTCACTGAATGCATTTGATCTTGGACAACTCAGGGTTTGGGCTTCTTGATCTCTTTTCCACAGACAGCCAAAGCTCTGCTTAATGAGCTTGGTTATCCCGTGAATTGGCTGCAATTGGTTTCAGTTTTGCATTTGTGCTGCATCATGGCAATCGCTGTTGTTGTTGTTCTTGTTGTTGTTGTCAGTTTGGTGTTTGGTGAATGAATGCGAAACAGAGGCAACATAATCAGGTTAAACAGCTCTTTGAGTAACTTACACTTGGAGCAGCAACAACAACAACAACATCAACAACCACGACAAAAACAGTGAGCAAGACAAACAAGTCTTCAAGCAGCGAAAAGCTAAACATAGAAAGCTGACGAGTTCAGTGAAGAAAATCTGAATGTAAATGGTTAGCTGACTAATTTAGAACATTATTAATATAATTATCTTCAGTTCTAATTCACTTTTTCCTTCTTATTCTCACAGTTTAATGCATCATTATTATTATTGAGAGTAAGCATAGAAGCTGAGACTTGAGACTCACATTGTAATTCAAATACGAACAGGATATTAAAATACCAACTGATCATTTTTGATTTATTCGCTATTCGTGATCTGATATCATTGTTGTTGCTGTGGACTGTATAGCACTGCTGCCATGCTTACGGCGTGTACGAAATTCTGATTTTCAAATACATGCAAATATATAAATATGTATATATGGTCTTTAATTTAAGAAAATAGAGTAAAATAAAAGTAAGTCAAGAAATGTGAAAACTCAAATATTCTCAGATTTTGAGCAATCAACAGCCAATTCTTTTTTAACAGATTTCCAACTCTCCCAGATTGGGATTGTGAATAGGAATAGAGAATTAGTATCAATTTGTTCTATTATTTTAACTTCTTCTTCAGTCCCCTAAAGCTATCCATTTTTACACATAGAACAATAAATTCATTGGCTCATCTAGGCTTCGAAAATATCTGTTTTGGACAGTGATTTACTTAACAATTTGCTTTCTTTAAATATAATTCTAAAACTACTCTAATAATTTATTAACTATTTTTATTAATTACTGTGTTTGTGCAACTATGTCTTAGAAATTCGAAATGATATCGTATACATGAGGTACTCTCAAGTCAAATATTTGAAAGATTAATTTGAAGATTTTGGGCCAGCTCTATATGATTTCTTCTTCTTAGAAATTGCACATACAATTGAGTTACGTCCAAAAAGGAAAAGACAAATTGTATATGTGGAAATATTGTTTGATTTGTATTTATGCATATGCTCGTGCGGTAGTTTTGTAAGCTACTGCTCGAGGATTTGTTAATTTAAGATAGGATTGATTTGTAACATTAGCAGTGTATGTAAAATATAAAAAAATAACAGTCAAGGATTATAAAAATAGGTATTTTGAGTATTTGTTTTCATTTTCTTTTTGTTTTAAATAAAGCACTTAAACTTATGTCATAGTTTGAACTTTGTACAATGTGTTTTTAGTAAGTGTGTTAGCCAAGTTTTGTTGAATGTATCGTCTGATATTTTCGGATGCCTATAGTGGCTCTAGGGCGGTGGGACCATGTGGACTGCCTTCCAGCTTGCGCCAGACAACGTTGCACATTTCGCGCACTAGCGCCTTTTCGCCATCGTCCATCTGATCGAGGGCACAGCCCGCCAGATTGCCCAAACGATCACGTTCCAGCTGCTCTCTCACTTCCAAGACTTGCAGGGCCCGGACCACAGCTTCCGGCCGCCCCGAAATGGGCTCCGGCAAGGCGGCAGCGGCTGCTGCAGCTGCAGCCACAGCCTGACTGATGTCCTGTTGCGTGTGCGTGCTGTGTGGCGAGGGCGCTGATTTGGCTGGTGCTTGTGCTGCTGCTGCTGCTGCTGGCGTCGGTGCTGCTTGTTGTGGCTGTTGCAAATTGGCCGTGGGCGTTGTGCGTTCCTCCTCCAGCTGCTGTATGCGTCGCTCCAGCGAGCGTACATATTGCAAAGTCTGATCGTTGAGCGTGTGGGCGTTGCGCAAATCCTGCACAGAATTTAGCAGAGCATTAGATAGAAAACACCGAATGAGGTCTATTATCTATCGCATATTTGATTTACCACTTACCGGCAATTGCCTTTGTTCCGCATAGTTGCGCAGCGCTGTGATTGTCTCGTCCGCGTTGGTGCTTGAACTCGATCCGTCTCCATCGTCGCGCAGTGCGTTACGCGTGGCCGCGCCGCAGCTAGCGCAGAGCGCATTGGCAGCAACGTGCGCACGCTCCTCATCCAGATACAAGCAGAGCTCCTTTAGCTCCAGATTGTCGGTGATTAGCTCCTGCTGCTTGTCATCCAGTTGACGCAGCTTGTTCTGTAAGAGAGTAAATCTATTTATTCAAGGAATGCATTTGCATTTTGCATTTAATTCAGCGCAACGCACCTGATAGGCAGCCACCTCTTGACGCATTACACTGGCCGTATATCGACCAAAGCGCTGCCATTCCCGTGCCAGCTTGCGACCCTTTTGACGATCATCGTCCAGAAAGCAACACAAGTCGCGCAATTCCTGATTGTCATCCAGCAGGCGTTGATTTTGCTCTTTCAACGCGCGGAGCTCATTTACCAGGGACTGGAAAATGAAAAGCAAAATACGAGCGTTAAGCAATATTCGTTATTCAAGCAACAATGCCAATGTTTACCTGCAGCTGACGATTCTGTTCGATTGTCAAGCGCCCGCCGTTGGCCGTTGGAATGCCTGTGGTCACGCTGGACGTGACCGAGGCACTGGGCGACGGATGTTCCTGGTCCTGTTTGCGCACAAACTTCAGCATGTCCTGCTGTGCCTTGCTGGGCTGTTGGTGCTGCTGCTGCTGGTGCTGCTGATGCAGACGTGCCTGTTGCTGCTGCTGGCGCTGTTGTTGTTGCTTAACAGAATCTGGTATATAGATACTGGTTAACTGTGGTATGTCCGGCGGATATTTCAGCGGCAAATGAGGCTTCAATATGCCGCCTCCTGTGCCTGGCTGAGGCGGTGGTTGATAGCGTGGGGGTATTGAATGTGCGGGTGCTCTTAAATGAGCAGCTTTAAGAGTTGCCTGCTGTTGCTGCTGTTGTTGTTGTTGCTGTTGCTGCTGCTGCTGTTGCTGTACTTGAAAAAAGCTACGACGCGTCGCTGGTAATTCCTTAGAATTGCTAAGCAGCTGTTGTTGTTGCTGTTGCTGCTGCTGCTGCTGTTGCTGTTGTTGGACAGGCAGACGCGATGCTGTGTGTTGCTGCTGCTGAAGCGTTGAGTGTTGCTGATGTATTGTGGCCACAGTTTGCAGCTGATGCGACTGCGCTGCTGCCGCTGCTGCTGTTACGCTTTGCTGCGCTGCTGCTGCTGGCAACAATGAGCGCCTTTGCTGTAATTGCTGTTGTAGTTGTTGCTGCTTACTAATTGTTGTTGTTGCTGTTGACGTTGCTGCTGTCGTTTTGTGCACAATTTTGTCAGCGCTATTAATTTTTATCAAATTATTGCCTAAATTGTTTGACGTTGCTGTTGTTGTTGTTGCTGCCGTTGCTGCTGCTTCTGCTGCTAATGCCTTTTGCTGCTGTTGTTTTTGTTGTAGTTGTAGCTGCTGCTGTTGTTGTTGTTGTTGTTGCTGTTGTTGCTGCTGTTGTTGTTGCTGCTGCTGTTGATTGCCTGACATTTTAATGTTGGTTCCTTGTTCGTTCACTTATTGTTGTTGTTATTGCTTATGCGATTTCAGTGTCTATGCCCTCGGCGCCATATTGCGTAGTCACTGCAAAAATAAAACGATAAACAAATAAGTAGGAATGTGCGCTAGCTGAGTAATCGACTAGAAGTTACCCTGTATTTTGAGTGTATTGGGAATGTTAAATCTAAAGGTGTCTAGAAAACGAAGCTATATGGAATATGAATTATGATATTTTATATAATAATGAATTTAATCTTGCGGTAATACTTAAAGCAAAAACCTATGAGACGTATCGCTCTCCTAGTTACCCTTTAACATTCAAAGATTCAAGATTACGTGTGTATAATACAATTAGCCTTTGGCATCTAACAGAAGATCTATCTACATAATTATCATACCCATTATTCCAATTTTTCATGGGTATTCAAACCGACGAAGCATTAGGGAAAACACATATGTACATCAATTGGTTGCATGCAAAAGGAAGGAAACAAAGTAAGCTATAAATCAGAGCATTGTAAAATGTAACGCATGCGACATTAAGGGGCACAGCCGCATGTCGTCTCCATATATAGCATGTCTAATAATTAAACTGTCATTAGGTAGCGCCGCTGATAGAAAGTGAAATGCACATTTTCCGCAACAGTGCTGTCTCAACACACACACACACACACACTCGTACATACATTAATATAAAATAGTTTCCTTGGCGTATCTTGTGTCAGTGAGCAACTGAATGCAACGAAGCGTCGTAAATTTCGACGACTCCCAACTGATGGAAATGTCACTGTCACTGTTCTTGTTGTTGTTGTTATTGTTGTTGTTACTGTAGCTAAACGACGCCAAATGCATCAGTCTTGATTGTTGGCTAAATGTTGGTTTCCGTTTCTGGTTTAAAAACCGAAAGCCAGCTGGCACCCATGCCATGCCGTGACTATCTCTCCATCTGCACCTCATTCATCTAGATTTGAAAGTGAAAACATAACGTACCCGCCTCGTATATTGTGCCTCGAGAAGCTATTATTAATGTTCTCTATTTCAATTTCAACTTAGATTAGAATAGAACTGAAAATGGGCTCAGCTTCGGGATACGTTATTGGCAGTGAGGGTCCCCCCTCTCTTATTTAAAATATAAATGCAACAAATTTGATTTTTGAGCAGGAACTAATTATTTGATTTTTTCATTTATTATGCAGATAAGTAAGACAAGTAATATTTCCTTAGCATTTTGCCATTGTTATTTTATTGCTCTATTGTGAAAGATAATTATAATGATCGTACACTCGCAACTAGAATTCCCACAAGTTTGACTCTAGATCCGCCCACCCACTCAGCATGGGAAACCGGTTTGAATAATTTAGCGGCCCAACACCTTCTCTAGCACAAAATAAAATAGGCTTTGGACTTGCATTGTGTGAAGCTGAGAAGATGACTGGCATGTGAGTATAAGCTATACTACTCACACCAATTTATAAGTAGTTAACATACATATCATTCTTGATAAACTGAGGGCAATAAAACATCAAGCTCAATTAATTGTTATTTGTTTATTTTACAATGGACTTATTAATTTGGGTTTCAATTTAAATTTTCAATTGAAAACTGGAAAAGAAAACCCAAACAATATTCACCATAATATTATGTTATTTTGCATAAGATTCGCTCTTTTACTTTTCAGCTTGTTCAGATTTGATATGACTGGGTACGAGTAGAGGCTGGCTGTGAAAGGCTAAAGGGGAGGGCACTCAAGTCGTACCATGTATTGGCATTTCCGACCGTCATTGGCCCCAGTGTCTTCTTCAATGAAATCGACCCCAGGTGCAAAAGTCCAATGCCCAAAGCCCAGAGCCCAGAGCCCAGAGTCAAAGCCCAGGCTGAGGCTCTGGCACTCTGGTTCGGATTCAGAGTCAGGCCACGACAAGGCAATCAAAAGAAACAAATCTACAGCAACAACAATGAGAGTAATATTTGTGCTCATTAAGCGTAACTGACACACGAAGTTGTTGTTGTTGTTTTATATTTTTGTTTTGGGGTTTCATCATTTCGCAAGTGGCCAAAATCTACGGATTCTGTGTCTGTATGTCTCACTCACTCACTCAAGCACGTATGTATGTGTATTGGTATACAAATATCTGTATATATGTATATACATATATTGTACATATGTTTTCAGGCATGTATTTATGCTTCAATCTGGTGCTGGCTCTGCCGCCCCCTGCTTGTGGCTTTGAGAGCAAGAAGAGAAGTTGAAGTTGAAGCTAAAGTTGTTGGCTTCTCGCATTGTTTTTATGTTTTGCTTTTGGCAAATTTCGTTTTCGTCTGCGGCTTCAGCAATAAAACAACAACAACAACAACAGCAACGCCAAAGAGAGCCAAAGAGCGATTGCTATTATTTTAAGGT
This sequence comes from Drosophila arizonae, assembly GCF_054131065.1. Lineage (NCBI taxonomy): Eukaryota > Metazoa > Arthropoda > Insecta > Diptera > Drosophilidae > Drosophila > Drosophila arizonae. Next base: position 16,767,906 of record NC_142923.1, on the reverse strand, counting down.
AATTCGATGATTTACAGCAGTTGCTTTGTCTTTTGTTAGTTGTCTTTCAGAATGCCTCGGCTCTGGCTCCCTCGACTCGATGTGTGGGGCAATTCGAACCAAACAAAACAACAACAACAACAACAAATTTGCAAGCCAATAACAACTAAGAAGATTGCGAGCGGGTCAGCACGACTGCACTGTTTACTGCTCAAATTACAAGTGTAAATATATTATATATGTATATAATTATTAATATTATATTGTGGACATATTGAAAATGGCAATTCGGGTATTCGGGTATTACAATTACTGATTACCACTATTACACTGGTAAGTTGAGCAATGCAGAGAGCGAATATACTCTTGTTCAATTTGCAAAAGATGTGCAACAAAGGGACAGTCAGTCAGACTGGCCGTTCGCAAAGTCCGCCCCTCCGCCCCTCTGCCCGTCTGGTCCGGTCAGGCGCTGGCTCTCTGTCCGTTCGCTGCATTCTTTTGTTATTTCGTAATGGCACCGATGCCGTTTTCTTCTTTACTGTAATTTTTGCATACCCAGCAAGCACAGGGGAAGTGGTTACAAATTTTACCCCACGCCATTTGTTTGGGATCGTAGCGTCTTCAACTCTTTTGTTTCGTTTGGCGTTTCACACCTGCCTTTGTTTTTGCACGGGCGCGATCCTATTTAACGCAGCTGTTGCTCGGCTTCGGGAACTGTGCGTCCATATAAACCTGACAAGTTGATAGCTAAAATGGCTGGTGTAAAGGGCGTAAAGGGAGCCAGCCCTATCTATGATATGGCGCAGCTGTTGTATATTTGTATTATAAAATTTATTGCCCCACAATTTACAGCATGCACAATTTTCCCAGCTGTCAAAGGAACAAGAGACGAGCTTGAGCAGCACTTTCGATGCCATTCTCTCCTGCAACCGGCAACAGCAATATGTGAGGGCAAGCAGCAACCAACTTGCGCTTGCGCTTTCACCTTTCCAGTGGTAACAATCACTTGCACACTTGTTCAGCGCTTGCCACACAAATCGCTTTATTATTAATTGCTTGCCGTTGAGTGAGTGCTATAGCAGGTGCCAAAGGTTAAAGAGAGAAACATTAACGAAAACTTGCTTTTTTTTTCGAAAAAATAAAAAAACAAAGTACAGGCTTATGACTTCTTGTTACATGTCGTATGTTCTCGCTCATACCGAAGTTATTCAGCTTTCCACACATCATTAAGATTATTCACTCTTTACTAGACATTCATAATACCCTCAGATTCTTGACTGATATTGCCAGTAGTGACGGGCCTTCAGAGTATTTCTGCTGGTATCGTGCTCACAAATACATATGTATATGTATATATGATATTATGAATATATAAATGTAAATATTTGCTGCTCAATTCCGTCCCAAAATATAATAGCCACTATTTCAAGTTTTTCGTATCAATAGTGCACGAATTTGAAGCCTATATACTCTCTTCCGTTCGTGGACAAGTGTAAATATAAAAGGAATTATTATCGTTGCGTAATCGCTGTTGATCACAAATATAAAACGAAAATCAGCAAAAAATTGTAGTTTATTTTAGTGTACCTAATGCCATTCAGTTAGGTCTTAAAAATATCCGACAGTCAGCATATTTTGCCGAAGTCTTTTTTCACTGAAGCTTGAAACAACTGTTTAATTAAGGAAATGAGCATAGCCCAAAGAGAAATAAACACACATGCGTAAACCCACACACACACACATGAGCACACACATCAATTTAACAAAAATAAGACAAAAATTCGTTGATAAATAAAATAAGAAAATAAATGCGTATATGAACAAACATAGTATGCTGAAACTGTACTCAAGGTTAAGAAATCTCTTTAAAAAAGCACACGCACCGGCTGCTTTTTTTTTTGTTTTTTGGAAGTGATGACAAGCAACAGCAAAAGCAATGGCAACGAAAAAAATAAAAACAACATGGTCACGGCAACGTCGACGACGACGAGAAAACCACAAGTCATGTGGGTTAAGTACACTTACTTAACAACACAATTCAAAACTGACCGCGCGCACAGACAATGAGATATGTAATGAAAGGTAAAGCTCAGCTCAGCTCAGCTCACGACGGAGATGGCGACGGCCACGGCGACGACAGTGACAGCTAACCAGCCAACAGCCAACAGACAACGGCCAACAGCAGTACTTGAAAAGCCAATTGCAAGCGTGTGCGAATAGGATCATCCAGGGTTGGCAATTTAAATTTAAACCTATCCACATGTCCAATCAAAGCTCGGAAACTGCAATACATTTATTTCTTTTCCAATACTTGAGTATAGCAATAAATCTAAAATTAACCTTAGAGTAATCGAGTCAAGCATGCAAGGCAAATATAGGGTCTCTTGGCCGCGCTGAGCTGTCATAATAAGCTTCAAGGATCTTGCATATGCATAGCTGTAATAGTCTAAGTTGAGCTTAACAATGATATTCGTATTTTATGTATTATTATTTTTAAATGAATACAGGGTATTGTGAGGTGTCAATTTCATTTTCAGCACTCCTAGAAGCTTTAAGCTGTTTGTCGCCAGCCCTGATCTACGCCGACTTTAACAACCTCCCACACCACGCAAGTCAAGCCGGCAGGCAAACGCATGGAAATGTGACAAGAAAGCCCGCACAAAAAAGGCAAGAGCCAAGCCAAGCCAAGCTAGACAGAGACAAACGATACACCCACACAGACGCACAGAACCACACAAACAGGCATACGGAGTCCAATCGATGTTGACTGCTCTCCCAGGCTACACGGTTCATTGCATTTGTGTTGCACGCACCAAATGCGAGAAGTAGACGTACATATATCTACATATATGTACATATGTCTCTGTATTTCTATATCTTTGTATATACATATATATATGTCTGTGTGTACCGAGTTGTATATCGTTTTTTGATATTTTGTTTGAAAAACGCCTTCGTCGCTTGTGTCGAATGACAAATGACAAAATAACGTCGCTTTCGGTGTTCGCTGTCGCCATCGCAGACAATCAGCCAAAATTTTCATGAATGAACTTTGCAACGCTAACAAAAGGAAGCGACCGAGAGAGAGAGAGAGTGAGAGAGGGAGAAGGAGAAGGAGAGCGAGAGAGACTCACAAAGCCATCCAAATCACATCTCGGCGAGTGGCTCATTTATCAATTGATGCTGACTGAAGAAGAAGGAGGAGGAACCATAAGACGATTAAATTGCACGTGACACCGTGACTGGAAAATCAAGCCGCTAAAATTTATCAATCAGTGAGCCGTGAGCATTAAGCGATGGCTCACATAACTCATTCGTAGAAGAATGAAACCAATTGAAAAATGATAGTTTTTGAAATGAATGCCAGCCAGTTTAACCTAAATCAAATATGTGAGCGAGCAATTAATTAGGCATTTTAAACGTGACAATAAAACAGCTTTACATTCCAGACCGCCCACGACGTTCCAAGGGTATTTAATTTTGTACGTTGTTCACGGTTTCTCTCGGCTGCTAGTTTTAGCTCGCTTTATGTTCAACCATAAATGTCAACATAAAAGGCACGTGTGTAGCGCAGTGAGCAAAACAAGCTTATCAAAAATACGAAATTCTTAAATCTTCGAGCTGACCAACGAATTAAAAGCTTCGCAAGAGCGTTTAAAGGGCATCTAAGTTTGAGAAATCATCAAAGGTAAGTTTGAATTTGAAAATTCCTATTTACCTTGGCAATGTACATATTGAAGTATATAAACATGTAAGATTTGGATCAAAACTGTATTAAAATTTTGGCAGCTTATAGCTTTGCTACTAATCCCTTTACAATATTTTTCTGAATGGCATATCACGCCATAAATAGTTGTACCAATGCCCACATCAGAGCTTCAAATTGGAATTCTCTTTAATCCTTAACAATCGAAATTTCAGTCATTTATACAGACACACTCTATATGAAAGTATATTTGAATGTGTATGGCAGCTATGTAGGGTGTTGCTCTCTTTGATCTAGCTATTTATACAAATCATCACAACCGAAAGTAGATAGTAGAAAATAAGCAACGGTAACGGCAACAGATTTAAAAAGTGCCTGGTGGAATAATTGACCAATCTGGTTCATCGCCAGCTTCATAAAACTGGCATAACAATTTTTTGTATTTTTATATTTTTTTATTCAATATATGATCATGACTATTAAAAAATAGAGCATTCCATAAAAAAATATGATATTTCACAAAAATTTTGAGCTTACAAGCGAGAGAGATCATTTCCTGAGTTAATAGAAATGAAGCCTAGTTTGGCAAAGCTCAGCTATGCCTTAGCTACGTTCCTCATATTGTGGTACGACTGTATGCAAAAAGCAAACGAATTAGTATGCGGCTTATGATTAACGACAAACTATAAAAGGCACTTAGTTTTTATAATCAACCAGATAAGCTCTGAATTTCGACGCAGTAAAAATAAATTTATGGACTACTGCTATGTAAAATTGGAGTATATACCCAGAAAGCAGAGCCCACAATTTTTAAAGATTTCAGCATTGATGGTCTTAGAGGTGGATTCACTCATAGGCGAGCTTTTTCCAAAGATTCAAAATTTTATTATATGTAATATTATTTATTGGTTTAGGTACAATACATGACTAAATTTTTTTACTCGATTGTGCTCCGAGCACCACAACTTTTACATGAAGTCATTACACCACAAATAGTGTATTATGCAGTCAGTAAAGCCCGACTGCAGCATTCTTACTGTTTCTATTTTTAAATTTAAATATTTACATAATTTAAATAGCAACATCTTTGGTTTCTCCCCATGTTGAGGGCGTGGTAATGAGTTTTGCCAACAGTTTTTTCTCTTCAGGCTTCAATTCGAAAGTTACAAAAGCATTTAAGCTTGTAGATCCCCTTTTCGGTTAGTATTACGATCTTTAACGAATATGTTAAAGTAAAATGCTGAGTATAGAGGTTTTTATATATACATATATATTTAAAAACGGTTTTGTTTATTGCGCTTTAAAAATATATTTTTAATTATGTACGCAAAGTAAAAAGCCCAAATTATTATTGGTTTAATACTTGATATGGATATTGGTTGAAGTATATATAATATTCGGCATGTCGAATAAAGTGCCATTCCCTTTGATTTTTTTCTTGCATGAATACATAATTTATATCAAGTTTTTTATTCACTTTGTGAATTTGAATCTCTTAAGCTGTTCGTCATGAAATCAAGAAGTTATTGGTTTTGGCCTCACTTTGTCAGTCGTAAAATGAAATGACGCCAAGCACAATAAACAGCGGCTAGGAATGGAAATTTGTGCCATTTGTAATGCGCACATTCTATTGGGGGATTGGTACAGTATAGAAAACTGCGCATTATTGGATCACAAGATGTTGGAAGCAAGGGAGTGTCTCACATGCATGAATGATATATTCTTAGCTATACATATATACATATATGCATACATAGTTATGTATATATTTCATATAAAAATGTTAACTGGACTAGAAACGAATATGATCGTTGAGCAGAAAGTTGAGAAATATAATAAAATAATTGCAAATAATTGAAAATTAGAACAGACCTGAATCCATTATCTAGTAATTTAAAATTATATATAAATTTAATTATGTGCTATTATATTAAATGTACTATATATAAAGTAATAATATAAAAAAGCCATTTTTTAAGCAAGATCAACATTTATAGATTCGCTCCCTAAGAATATACCCATTAGACCCTTTAGTATATGAGCAGGGAAACTTTTACATTAATACCGATCCAGATAAGTGTGTTTAAATTTATGGGGTTAGCAAGCATTTTGTTTATCAATCTCATGCTATTAAATACATCCATTTTCGATGGGACAAAGGTATAAAGATGAAACGCATTACGTAAGCATTAGGTCAGACTCCCTTTTTTTCTTGGCGACCAGATTTTTACAGCTCATAGCGAGCGTGAACAAACTATAAAAAAAAAAAAAACAAGAACAATGCAACATAGGGAACGTAGTCGGGCACGCATGCGCAATAAATGCCACTGGAAATGGGCAATATCAATACAGGCCAATTAATTTTCTTTTAATTTTCTTCGTTTTTTCCTGCTCATCGTGTTCAAGCGAGTATATCGGTGTAATGTTTCTGTAAACATATGCAGGTATATATTTTTTTTCATAGTCACAATTTTAAATTGGTATTTACTAAAATTCATTTAACATAATTTGGTATTACTATCAATCGACACTTTGTTACTGCTATGACATTCTGGGCCGAGTATGATGCGATCGGTTACACCCGACCAATATGAAGATGTAGTAACAATGCCATTAAAGCGGAAATCATTAAAATGGTTATAAAGATTGTGCGCGTGTGTGCGTTCGTCGGGAATTCTATTTCCTTTCCTAAACAAAAGCCGCTTACGCGACGTGTTCAATTCATATTGAAGCATAATGCGGTCGGTCGCCTTTGAGCAACAGAAACTTCCGGATTTGAATGATTTGTAATGCCATTAAAGGACGTTTAAAGAGTTATGTAGATGCCAGCATATGTGAAATCATATATATTCTAACTGTTATATATCAACCTAGATGTAGATGATAGTTATATTATGATATATAAAGCTGATGTGAATCTACAGAAAATATATCTCAATCATATGCTGTACTGTGCTGTAAAGGTACTTTTCCAATCCCCCTAGATCTAGTTAACCCTTTCGATTGAGCTTTATATAAAGTCAACTTTATAAAATTAATAATATACTGTTCAGCGGGCAAAAAATGAAAAGTACAGAGGCTGGGCAAAAGGTAATTTAATACGCACGCAACAATTTATATGAAACCAGTGAACCATGGTTGATTTAAGATGAAAGAGAGGGAATTGTGAATCGTCTTTCAACAGCTGTGCCACGCTCAAAACCTGGTTGAAGTCTTGTCGGATGCTGTGGCTGCTCGATTTTAAATCCAAGTCACACTAAGGGTATTAATGAACGTAGATTGTTGCTCTGCTCTGGTATTGCCACAGAGCTGTAGAGCTGTAGCCGGTTTTCATTATCGCTGCAAATTGAATAAGTCATAAAATAAAACTTAAAACTTAAAAAAAAAATATGGAAGGCAAGCAAAATGCATGTATAGCTTCTTGGCCACCTCACATAACGCATACTCAAAGGGCCGCACGTTATCAACGAGGGCAGCCTAATAGCTGCCACAGATGCAGAATTGTTCGAACGCACGCTTCATTGCTGCATCAAGCCAGCTAACTAACGACAACAAAATGCGGATGGCACACATTATAGCCAAGAGAGACTAAAGCAATCTGCAGCTGAAAGCAGTGGCAATGTGGCAGTGGCAGTGGCAGTGGCAGTGTGGCACTCGCAGTGCCGGTGGAAAGTAAGCAAGAAAGTCTGAAACCGCTCAGCCGAGGCTGTGGCGACTATGTTGAGACCCACAATTTCCGCCATTTATGACAGTCACAAATCGAGTTATACTAACACAGCAACGTTCCACGTACTTTCTAATTTCTAAATGTACTGCTTTGATGCTGTCATTTCGATCAATGAATACCCTGTAGTAATCGGCTATCATCAGATTTATGAGTAAGATGTATTCAAGCGATAATAAAGTACATGAGGTACATACATATATAAAGAGAAATAAAACCTTTTGTTTGTTTGTTTTTTTTTTTTTTTTTTTCGAATAAGCATTTTGAATTGCTTATAATAAAGTATTTCGTATTATCTGTAATATGAATGTATTAGTCTAATAATTCAATTGACATTCTCAAAAACTCTTTCTGTTGACGTTATAGGGCATTTTAAAGTCGTCTATATTGACATAATTCAGATTCTGCTTTCTTGTCTTCTAACACAACTTTTGTGGCACTATTTTTGTTTTTGTTTTTTTCTTTTTGTTTAAGTGTTTTAGCTCAGCACAAAACTAGTTTTTTAACGGCAAGCAAAGTGTTAATGTTAATTTGTGCATGCGATATTAGTTTTGGCCAAACAACTAAGCCAAAGAAATTTCGCAGCCGCTGTTTTATGTGCAGTAACATTTTATGTAAATTTCTGCAATGTTTATCGCAGCTAAAGCGGCAGCAGGAGCAGCAGCAGAAGCAGAAGGCACTGCAGCTGCAGCAGCAGCAGCAATAGCAGCAATAACGTTGACAGCAACTGCAACAAAAATGATGAACATTGCATTGCATTGCATTGGATTGCAACATTCTCTGCACAGAGCACACAGACAATGGCATTAGCGGCGTTGCATCCGCTGCTGACCAAAAGCTTTGGGGCTTGATGCTTAGGAGGCGGGCATTGTTGGTAACTAGTTGATGTTGGCTCAAATGCGGCGCGGCTATGCAATATAACTGTAACTAAAGCATGCCGACGCTTCAGTACAGGAAGCTTGAGCTTGTTATTTCATTAGAAGAAGTAGAAGTATATAATAGAAGAGGTTGCTATCTTGGTAAGTGCCTATCACATCCATTACTTACTGGCTTACAAGCCATTGTTTATAAAATAGTTGGCTAAAATGTTTTAGAAATCTCTAGCACCTTATATGAGACATCTCCGGCATTCCTTACACAGAACAATGACAGTTTATATTTTACCTCTGTAAAATATGTAAGCTAAATTTGATATCCATGAGATGCTTTATGCTCTATTAATTAAATCTTCGACTAAGCCAACTTAAAATTGGCATTAGATTTCAGTGAAATTTGCATTCTAACTCTCACCCATTTCAAGGAATAATTTGTAAAGCATGTTTTTAAAGAATTCTCTTATTCTCTAGAGCCAGCATTCCCGATGGCTACCTCTCTCTTCTGATGTGCCGTTGTCATTTTAGAGGCGCGCCAATGCAAAAGTTGGCAACAGCACTCGTTCTACTGTGCGCTTGCATGTATGTGGGAAAATGTTGCCAACGTTAATGGGGGAAGGCGAGGCAATAGCAGCGTAAGAAAACTATCTAAAAGCCTAGAGGAAAGTTAAACTATAACTTGTTCTAGTTGCTTCTGTTGTGGCCATAAACTGGGACACTTGTTGCGGCCAGTTGAGCGTTCAATGGGAGGAAATCAAAGATGGACCCAAAGATGACAACAACATACACACACACATACACTGGCAGACACACCAATACTACATTCCAAACTTCCCACGCAGCGCTAACACTGGGAGTGGTAAAAGGGGCAACCTATATATTGCATTAATGAACCATGAAGCTGATATGCTGCAGCCGCGTAAAACTAAAAAGCCGCCCAATTATACAAAAAGAAGAAAAAACGAAAGAAAGAGAGACACACAGAACGTCACGAAAAGAGAGCAGCGATTGGAGCAGCAGCGGCAGCAGCAGCCGTCGGTGTACGCATTCACCGATGCTGCGTGATAAGCTCACAAGGAAAAGAAAGTTTTTATTTATTTATTTATTTTTTTGCCAGCCAACAACTTCATTGACAAAAAGCTCGTACAACGAACTTTGCATAACTGTTGTAGGGCTGTTGTTGTTGTTAGCTGCATGCTGTTTTAGCATTAGTTACAGTTTATCGATACACAAAATTGACTTAACATATTTCTAACAGCAGCAGCAGCCGACGCAACAGGTTGCCAGAGCCTCAACTCCGCATGGCGCTCCTCTTTCCATCTCTTTCTTTCTCTTTCACTGCAGATTGTCTTGCATGCATTTTCGTATTGATTTGCTGCACATTACATTTCGAAATGCTGCACTGTTTGTTGTTGGCCGCTGCTCAATCAGTTTTACCTGTTGCAGCACATAAAAACATCACCAACAACAACAACAACAACAACAATAACAAATCCGAAAGCAGCGTCGGCAGCGACTGCAGTTTTTTGTTTGATCTCTCTTATTGTTGAGTCGTTGCCGTGCATCTTTTTCTGCTCTTTTGTTGTTGTTGTAGTCTCTTGTTTCACTGTGAAATTTATTGGCGCATATAAATGCCTCAAAATTGATGTTATTGTCGTTTTAAGTTTGACCCTTTTCAGCCTGTAAAATTCTTCCTCTTATTCTTTGTGCTGGTGGCCTGTTTGTCTTGAAAATTAATTTTGCTCTTTTTTCTTTCGGAAAATCTGTTCAATATCTTGGACTGTTTATTTATTAAAGTCTTGCCAAGTGGGCAACAATGGAAACCGGAGAGAAAAACAAAAGTTGTGGGCGCGCCCAATGTGCAGTCAAGTAGGCGTCACAGTGCGCCAGAATAGAGCAATTTGAGCGGCTTCATGGAGAGGGGAGATGGGAACGAGAGACAAGGAGGGAACGTTCCTATCCAAACCTATGAGTTAATTTTGTTTGCCTTATAAATCGTCTGGCAAGTGGGCGGGCAGTTAGAGATGGTTAGAGGTAGAGTTTCAGAATGGCAGGGCATAGACAGTGGGTGGAAGGAGTGTGTACTTACCTACATATGTATGTATGTATGTAATACATATGCACAAGTATGTGTGCCCCGTGATGCTTGCTTGACAGTTGCCTTACGCTTCTCTTTCTATGCTATTTACACAGTTTTGGGGAATCCAGGCAAGAAGAAGCAGCAAACTAAAGCAGTTGACGCACCGAGTGCGTTAAGCTGCACAGTTCCGCGATCGTGACAATTGCGAAGATATGTATTTGAAAACGCATGCGCGTCGCTGATGTTGCCGCATTCCGATGCAAACGCAGAGCGTAGCCGCGATTAATTGTTTGAATAACAGCAGATGGTGGCACAATTTTAAAGGCAATAATATAGTATCACTGGCTTAGTAGCTTCTTGCAAACAATATACAAGACACGCACACACTTATATGCACACGCAAAAACAAGCAGACACAATTTTCGCGCACTTCGGCTTTTAGTATGTATCTTTTATTGGCTTGAATTTTCCTGTCTGCCCTTTTCGAGAGACAGAAACGCAGACGCAAAACGATCACCGAGACTAGTTGCTCTTTTTTTTGTTTCAGCGTTTTACACAGCGAAGTTTCTTAGTGTATATGAAACTAGTTGAAGGAGCGATCGCTCAAGGCGTGTGTTTTATCTTTGCAATAATTTACAAGCGTCAACATTTTATCCGTGACAAGCCGACGCGACGACCAACCCGCTCAAATTCCAACAACAAATTAAAATATTTATGTTATTTAACAGCTGTTAACAGCAACAAGTTTGATGACACCGTAGACAGTCGGAAGCTGTAAAATAATCTATCGATGACTATTTACTTCGATTATATCGAGAATAGTTTATAAATGGATAGTTTAATATGGATAAATTGAAGGTTCCTTTTGATTTGTAAGTACTATAATTTACTATACTACTATTAAAACATTTTAGTTTATGCTCAATTTTCATATGAGTATGAAAGCGGCGCACACAAAATGTTTCAGACAAGTTGGCAGCATTGTGTCGTAAGCGCAGTCAGCTGTTTGGCAATTCTCGAAAAGATGCTCTGATTTGCGCGAAAAGATGAAGTTGGATTTTACAATTTGCAAGTTATATATGAAATAAACGATACAATGGGAGTATGCCGTTTTTTTCAACAGGGCTCTTGCCGTTTCGGTGCAAAATGCCATAATGAACATTTTGATGTTAAGTAAGTGCACATAGCAATATTAAAAGATTCAGTTTGATCATAAATGTAATTTTAGGCAATATCTGAAGACAGACGTTGAAGCTTGCATCAATGGCAAAATGTGGCCCTTATCCGTGTATGGGCCGTTTAAAGATAAACCCAATATACCCAACTTCATAGAAGATCAATCCTTCGAAGAGGTTCGATTTCAAGCATATGAAAGTCAGCGGCAAAACTGTTTCGATCAATTCCATCAGCAGTTCACCAAGGCAGTGCAGGAAGCGACAATGAAAATGAAGCTTATGCTGCAATTCCCCCCACAAGTACTCGATGTAATGATCAAGTTATATGAAACACCAGAGGGAATCCAACCAGCTGCTAATAACAATAATCCTTTCGCTGCGCAATCCAGCTCAATTTTTAGCAAACCCGCCTTGGGCTCCGGCAGTTCGAATATTTTTGGTAGTGGTTTGACTGCGACTCCAAGCTTCGGGTCAGCGGGAAGCTCAATCTTTGGCGGTTCTAGTAATGGCGGCAACAACCTCTTCGCATCTGCACAAAATACAAATGTTTTTGCGCAACAGCCGCAAACGCAAACATTTGCAGGACAACAGCAGCAACAGCCCAGTCTCTTTGGACAACAACAGCTTGGACAGGCTCAGACATCCATATTTGGACAATCACAACAGCAACAGCCACAGCCGAATCCCTTCGGGCAGGCTCAAGCACCAGTTTCTAACAACAACAATGTCTTTGGACAGGCACAGCCAACAAATGCAACACCATTTGGCCAACCTGTTGCCTTTGCTCCACAACAACAACAACAACAGCAGCAACAGCAACAGCAGCAACCTTTTATGGGCGGAATGTTCACCAAGCCTCAGCCCGCCGCAGCCAACACAGGCAACATATTTGCACAAGCAGCCGCTCAATCCTCAAGTGGATTTTTTACTCAACCAGCGGGCGGATTCCAGCAGCAGCAACAAATGCAATCAGACTCAACTCAACAAATGCAACAACAGCAACAGCAGCTGCAACAGCCGGCTACTACTTCCTCAATATACAGTCGCATGGAAGATCTTACAGCTGAGGAGATAGAGGCCTTCAAAGCGGAACAATTCGCTCCCGGAAAGGTGCCCTTTAAGCCACCGCCTCGTGAACTTTGTTAGAAACTATTGTTATTGAATATCATAAATAGATACTGCTGGAGTACATTTTTTTTAATGCATCATCATATTTAAGCGTTCCATATTGAGAGAGTAAACAGTGTGAGATCCAATTAGATTGCGGTCCCTAAAAGCACGCTGGCAATCCTTCAACGTGATCACAGTACGCTCGCAAGGGAAACTAATTGAAAATGAGAAAGTAGAGTTAGTTCTTCAACAGAACTTTGCGAGCCTTCCAGTACTTACACTTGCTCGCAAGCCGAGAGAAAGACAATGTCATCGTTTTGTCTTCTCATAAAGTTAGCTGTGTTCAGCTCTTTGTCGTGCTCTAGTGGCGTGTCGTCCACCTTCTGTCGTGTGACTGTATTGCGCAGCGAGGGATCACGCAGCTGGGCGCCCACATCGTAGAAAAAGTTGCCTTCGCCGGTAGTTTTATAATGTTTGCGTTTCTTAATAATCGATGCTATCAAATCTTTGAGCAGCACCTGGACGGCCATGGCCACATACTCGGCTACACTGTCCTCCACAGAGATCAAACCAATCTCCCAGGCACCAATCAAGAAGCGTCCCATTATAAATCCTGCGTCGGGCAGGAATAGTTCTTGGGCGCAATAACGTTGTGTGGGCAGTTGTTGTTGTTGCTGCATTCCCTGGTCACCGGCTAAAGTGGGCGGGCGTATCAACTGCATATTGTCCTCTTTAACAAACTCCAGCATATCGCATAGCTCGAAATTGATGCGATCCGCAAATGTGCGAGAGCTGCGCTTGCGTTTCCGACTGCTGCTGCTGCCAGCTGTGCCGCTGCCACTTCGGCTGCTCGATGTGCATGTGGGCTGTAGGGTAGCAATTGTTTCAGGAGCAGCAAATGCATCAATTTTATTGAGCAGCGCTAGTAAGAACTGATTGTGCAAATGGAGTTTGTCGGGCGTCATTATTTTTCGACACTCGCAATCGAATTCCTCCTTCGTCCAACGATTGCGGAACCAATTTTTCATATTTGTTCTATACCTCTCCCAATTGTCACCCAGGGCCACAGCCAGAGCCTCCTTGGTCACGAGTACCTTATCCGTAAGAGCATTCATTTAATAAAAGAAAACACGGAATCTACAATTCCCAACAAATACAATTGCTCTTGTATATTTCTTGTAGGCTCGAGTTTACGCGTTTATCGGCTGCGTACATTTGACTTATCGATTATTTCAGTAATCAAAAAATATGGCCCCCTTAACTAAACACATTTGCAGATGATTCCAAACTGCCCAGCGTCAACAATAAAACAAAACAAGGATGGAAGTAAGTCGAAAATAAAAATATCAACATTGATTTAAATTAAACTATTTACGTTTTTCGTAGAAATCTAAGAAATCAAAGACGGTAAAGAAAACGAAAGACAATTCAATCACAGTGAAGCTAACTAAGACTAAACAGAAGCAAAAGGAAGTCAACCGCGTGCTAAAACTTAAGCATGAAATATTGCTCAAATCGGAAGTTTCGTATTTGGAATATATAGAAATGCGTTCAGAACTGGAAAGACTGAATGCATTAAAGGAGACATTTACGCGCCGACTGGAAAAATTAAAACAACAGGCCAAGTAGTTGAAAAATATTTTATAACTGTAGTCTTGACTCTAAGAATAATTAGATTAAGTAAATAAACTATGTACATTGATTACTAAGCCCGTTTGTTTTGTTTGGTGGCGAATAACTTTTAAAGGATTCCCACATTCTGTCAAATTCTGATTGAAATTGATTCAGTAACAGTTTATCGGAGGTAATGATGCCGTTCTCCCAGTTGCCATTAAAGCCTTGAGATGTCCAGTTGGCGGAGCCATAGAACATAATACCAAAATAAGGTTGTGGCTTAGTTTGTCTGTCCTTCAATTGCAGAAGGTGCTTTACACGTGACTCTTCATCCACCACCAGGAACTTGTGGTGCATCATAGCCGTTGTCTCCGGCATACGAACCTCAGCACCGGACCTGAACAGGCTCAAGATTTTGGAGCCAGAAGTGCAAACCATTTCGGGATCTGTAACAACGCGTATTACGACACCACGACTCAACGCTCGATAGAATGCAGCCAATAATTCAACGTTGGTAAATGTGTAGATGGCAATGTCTATACAATATACGGCCCGATCGATTTGTTGAATGATCTGTTGTATGTGACGCCTGCTGCAATATTTGTTGCAGCCATCCGAAGGCTTGTTCTTAAAATGTCTGTTGGGACACTTAATGCTCAGCTCGTTGAACATCAAAATTTCGAGAACTTCCTGATTTGAGTTCCCTTTGTATGTAAAATACTTGAAGATTGTTCCACCCACTAATCCAAGCGTCGTCCATAAAACACTGTTTTTTAATGAAGCAAGCACTGAAACTTGATTGCATTTATTGAGTTCTCGCTATCCCATTTAAAATACTCACTTTTTCCTTATTGTTCGCGTAATGAAGCATTAATTCAATATTCAAGTCGTCTTTCAGTGATATTAAAATTAAAGCTGCAAATTTCAAAGTTTATTAAATGTATATAGAAATACTTTATTTTTTAAATTACGGAAAATGTGACCCTGCGACGGAATTAATATTTAATTATGCTTTCGATCGGTATCGATAATTTATAGTGTCTCAAGAGTCCAAGAGTCTCAAGAAAAGCCGATGCCGCAAATTCGTTTTTCAACACTAATCGTCACAGCCTAGTTTTGCGCTGCATTGTTTGAAAGAAAGAGTAAAAGAATCTGCAATGGAAATTGATGATAAATCTAACACGATGATGGGCACTGGGACCCAAGAGTTATTAGAGGAACGTGACTTAGAGCTAAAAAAAGTCTTAAAGCTGAAGTTAATATTGAATGAAATTCGTAATTTAAATCTTGGACCTGAGGAGACACCAGAAATTAAACGAGCTGTCAAATTGGTTTCGGTAGCCGATTATATACGTCTGGGTGATGATCAGGAGCATTTGCTAGGTAAGAGAAAAGTGCTTGTTTATACATATGTATGTAAGATATGTTTGTTTTCTACACCTTAAACACACAATTTTATAGACTTGCAGGAATGTAGTAGATGTCCCCCTCTCAGTTATATTGACAGTAAAGCAGTTCGCACCAAATTGGCAGATAACTTGCGTACGGTCCTAACGCCAATCGCAGAGTTGGGCGATAAAATACGTGCTGAACTGCCGGGTGCATTGGTAAAGGAAGAGGAGGCGCAGTTAACGCAAGGACAGCAAGAAATAATTAGATTGCAAAAGGAGCAACGTGATTGCTTGGAGAAGTTGGTGCATATGGCCCGGCACAAGTGTGCGCTTATGATGAAGGCTGCCGAGTTAAAAATGGGTCCACATCTGGGACATGAGCTCAAATTGCAGCAAGCGCAGGCGCAACTACTGCAAACAAAGGCCGACTTGCTGCGTATGTGTTTCATAAATGAGATATTCTCGCGCACAGATCACAGCTTAAAGGCTCACGAGGAAGTGGACAAGTATATTGACGAGCTGCTGAGGGCCAATCAGATTGAGCGTCGTTAGAAACCCATATCATATCAAACATTTAAGTAAATAAAATAAAATAATGCAGTATTTTATTTAAATTGGCAAATTTGCCAGATGAGTGTTAGCAAGGTGGCATCTCTTGTGCAAACAAACAAACAATCGGTTTAGTGAAAGTTCAAATCATTTATTTGTGAATAGAGATACTAATGCTAATCCGTCTTTTTATATTCTCTGGCCCCAAATACATATATATGTTGTGCTGCTGAATGCCAATTGGTATTTTATTTGGACCTTGTTTAGGACTTTTCTCCTAGCAAGGTGGCAACGCTGCGGCAGTGCGAAAAAAGTAAACAATTTGGCGAGTGGCGCAATGACGGAAAATAGTTCTAGCGAAGGTAAAGAGGAACATTTAGTAATTGGAGGAGATGTCATAGCATCCGAAGTATCACCTCAAATAACTGACACGTCCCCGGTGGCTATACCCATTGTCGATATCGAGGACACGCACTCCCTGGACTCGGCCAGCGTCTTTAGCTCGACAACAACAACAACAACACGCAGTAAAAGCAAATCCCCTAATACACGAAAACTAAGAAGATTGTGTCGACGGGCGAAGGTGCCAAAAATGGTGCAGCCTTCATACAAATATAGGTGATTTCAGTACCAGCGTCGGCATTGAACTTGTTTTATCTACTTGAATATCTTCCTCTTGCAGCCATCATGTGCGCGAGGATCACAATCATCAAATATTTGGCGTTCAGTTCAATCCCCATCTGGATAGAAGCCAAGCCGTGTTCGCCACTGTGGGTAAAGATCGTGTCTCTATTTATGAATGCGTTAAAAATAATATTGAAGCCGAGTCTGGCGATGCAGACACCATACGTTTGCTGCAGGTTTATGCAGATCCGGATGTATGTTCGTTATAAATATGCATAAATACTTTTTGATTACATATCCAACTTGTTTGCAGACAGATGAAAGTTTCTACACTTGTGCTTGGTCTTATGATGCTGCAACCGGTGATCCGGTTCTGGCAGCAGCTGGTTATCGTGGCGTAATACGTATTTTCAATATCATCAAGCATCAGTGCGCGAAGAATTATATTGGCCATGGGCATGCGATAAATGAATTGAAATTTCATCCAATTTTACCGCAATTGTTGCTCTCGGGCAGCAAGGATCACTCTTTGCGCTTGTGGAATATACAAACGGATGTTTGTGTCGCTGTTTTCGGCGGCGTCGAGGGCCATCGGGACGAAGTGCTATCAATCGATTTCGATTTGAGAGGCGATCGCATTATGTCCAGCGGCATGGATCATTCGCTTAAGCTTTGGCGCCTCAATAAGCCCGAAATTAAGGAGGCCATTGAGCTAAGCTCGAGCTTTAATTCCAGCAAAAATACGGCACCATTTCCTACTATAAAGGAGCATTTTCCAGACTTCTCCACTCGAGACATTCATCGCAATTATGTGGACTGCGTTCAGTGGTTTGGTGATTTTATATTTTCCAAGTCGTGTGAGAACTCGATTGTGTGCTGGAAGCCGGGTAAGTTGTTTGCACAGCGCCATGAGATCAAGCCACAGGATTCGACAACTGTTCTCCATCATTTCGATTATAAAATGTGCGAGATTTGGTTTGTGCGGTTCGCGTTTAATGCGTGGCAAAAAGTCCTCGCTTTGGGCAATCAGCTGGGCACAACATTTGTCTGGGAGCTGGACTCAAATGATCCGAACTTGACCAAATGCAGCCAACTTGTACATCCCAAATGCACGTCAACCATTAGACAAACTTCATTCTCCAAGGATGGATCTATTTTGATTTGTGTATGTGATGATAGCACAGTTTGGCGCTGGGATCGCGTTAATTAAGATACATATATCAGAACTAAAATTTATGCATTTCTCAGAAATTAGGTTACATACATATATATATGTAAAAAATTATATATTAAATATATACACATTTAATTAAAATAAAGATATTGATGTAGACCATTTTTTCAAATTTGAAAATACCGCTAATAATATAATACTGTGCTGCCAGACAGCTGTAGATTTTCATCAGTTCTGGTGCTTAAATAATCAAAAAACACTCGATACCTAATCGATAAGTTACATCGTCGATACATTTGTTTGCAATATTGCGCACACTCCGTGATATAGTGTTGAAAAACTCCCGAAGCATAATAAAGAAAAAAGAATACAGCGAAAACGTTTATAAAATTTCTAAAGTTGACAAAAGTAGCAACAAATCGTTAAAATGGGTTCCTCGTCTGGGAAAAAACATAAGAAGGAGAAGAAACACAGCCATCGCTCACGCTCACGCGAACGACAACAACGTGGAACGGATGATGATGTTACTCTGGATCTCACAGACGACTCGACGTCGACGCGCCACAGACACCACAAGCACAAGAAACACAAGGAGCACCGACACAAGCACCACAAGCAAAAGGAGCGTGAGCGACCTAGCGAGGTTATATCCCTGGAGGAGTCGGATTCTGATAGTAAGTAGCGTAGCATTTAGTTGACTGTGCAGCCCCATGGAAGGAGTAACTGCGTGACCGGCATGCAATATCTAAACACGAAAAGCGATATTATTGGGTTTATTCTATGTGCTATGTGCCACACATTTGCTCTGGGGCTGCACTCTCTGCGATCAGAACTCACTAAAGTTTCGTTGTTCTTTTCTTCTCTTTATTTGTTGCTTTCAGGTATACAGACTGTGAGTGTGAGAAGAGAGGGCAACAAATGCAACGAAGAATTGAAATTTTATTAACAAGCCATTGAGCAGATAAAGATGACTTTGAAGCTGTATTTAAGCTTGTTCACTTTATTTTACAGGTTCCGACTGTGTGGAGGTGCCAATCGAACAAGTTGCAAAGGCAAGGGTACGTGAATCGTCAGCTAAGGAACGAGATGTGCCAACTCGAGAAAGGGAAATAGAATTGGTACGAGAACGTGATACATCAGCTCGCGAGGCACCTATTCGCAAGCGGGAACCATCTGCTCGAGAGCGCGAACAAGCCACTCGAGAACGGGACACACATGTCCGAGATCGCGAACCGCCAGCTCGGGAGCGTGAGCTATCGACACGAGATCGAGATCATGAAATAACAGCTCCACCACCGCCACAAATATCCAAGCATTTGGACTATGAGCGCGAGCGTCGACGAGAGCGTGAAATAGAACGTGAGCGCGAATCACGTAAGAGAGCAGTAAAAGAGCGCGAGCGGGGGCGTGGAAACTCTCGATCACAATCACCAATAGCCCCACATCAAGCGCATCGGCAACGTTCACATTCGCCCAAAGGAGAGACGAGCGCTGGTCGTAAACGTGGCAACAGGGAACGAGAATCCGGACGTGAACGAGAACGTGTGCGCTCACGTAGTCATTCGCCTATTCCAGAAAATGGAGCCGGGGATGTTCTTTCGATTGCAGAGACAAACAAGTTGCGTGCTAAGCTCGGCTTGAAGCCACTTGAAGTGGATACGGGGTCTACCAAGCCAGCGTCTGCTAGCGGTGATAGTCAACAGGATAGCAAAAGAACTGGCGCCGATAAGGATCTCTCTTCATACAAGGACGAATGGGGCGAATTCCTGCACAAGCCTGCCGATAATATCAAAGAGAAAAAGGAGGCCGAAAAGCTGCGAGAAAAACTTAAGCAACGGAAGGAGAAACGTTTCCTTGAAGAGCGATTGGCACGAATTCGTACACTTGGCGAATCAGATGAGGAAACGGACAATGTTGCCAAATGGGTGGACCGCAACAAACGTGTCGTTAATGAACGCGAGGAGGCATTGCGTAAGGTAAGTAAACCATAAATTCAATTACATGGGAACCCAAATGATGTAAATATTTTACTGACACAGGCCAAAGAGCTGGAGGAACTTGATGAGGCGTTCGGTGTTGCCGAGATTATGGAAGAAGAGAAGAAAAAAGCTCGTCAATTGGCCTATAACGATCGCAATTTGAAGGGTTTGCGTGTTGAGCATGATATGGATGACTTTGGTGAAGGCCGAACCGTAATATTAACTCTCAAGGATCAGGACGTTCTCAATGAGGAGGAAGGTGACACTTTGGTCAATGTCAACATGCTTGACGATGAACGATACAAAAAGAATGTATCCAACAAAAAGCTTAACCCCCTTAGTTACGGCTATAATGTATATGAAGAGCAATATGATGAGCTAGGTAATCCAATTGAACGAGCAATCCTCGAGAAATACGATGAGGACATCGAGGGGAAGCCCCAGAAGAGGAAGAACTTCGTGATTGGAGAGAACGTTGAGGAGGAACGTGAGCACAGACGCAAGCTATTGGAGATCAAGACAAAATTAGCTGGCAAGCGCTTGGAAACGTTAGAGGACACGCATTTGAAATTAGCATCTGATACTTTTAGTGTTCAGGAGCTGGCAACGTAAGCTAAATTGATTAAATAGATTAAATAAATTTTATAAGCTTTGTTTTTCTTGCAGATTTAAGAAGCCAAAGAAGAAAGTTAAGAAATTGCGGCAAAAACTAAAAGCAGAGGATTTGGAACCAATTGAGGAACCAGGCTCTTCAAATTTGGGCAGTCGTAATAGAAGTCATCGTCATCCCGATGAAGATGTTCCCATGAAAGATGAGACCAAACCAGAAATTAAGCTGGAACATGACGATGATGATTTGGAGCGTGTTCTGTCGAAGGCTCGCAAGCTTAAGCAAAAGGAAAACATTATAAAAAAACCTCTGCCCCTCGACGTAGCGTCCCTTACGCACAACGTTAAGCCTGAGCCTGTGGATGAGACTAGTGGCTCCGGTGAAATTGTGCTTGGCTCTGCCGACAGTAATATTGTGCTCAACGCCACCGCGGAGTTTTGCCGAACGTTGGGTGACATTCCCACCTATGGCATGGCTGGTAATCGTAACGAGGATTCCAATGATATGATGGACTTCGACAGGGACGAGGCTTTGGATGAGCACATGGATACGAATATGGATGAGCCCACGTTAAATCATGGCACCTGGAATTCGGTGAATCCCGATGAAGTTATGCAGCCGGCTGATTTGGATAATTTGGGCGACGATGTCGAAGAGAGGGCCATATTAGATGAAGAGCCTGATGTGGGTGCTGGTGTGGCAAATGCGCTGCGCTTGGCACTATCTAAGGGCTATTTGGAAAAGGAGGAAAAGAACCGACCAAGTAATACAAAAATGGCGCATCTTCAGGCAAAGAACTACTCCATTGAAGATAAAGCAGCTGGGTAAGTGAATTCAATTGGCATTAATTTAGATATTTGAATGAATGTTCTTTTTACCAGCGAGGATGACAAAATCGGACGTCGGGATCGTTTTCATGCGGGTCCTATTATGGAATTCAAGGATAAAGAAACTTTCAAACCCAATGTCAAACTTGATTATATTGATGACAATGGTCGAATCCTGAACCTCAAAGAGGCTTTCCGCTATTTGTCCCACAAATTCCATGGCAAGGGGCCAGGGAAAAATAAGATTGAGAAGCGTCTCAAAAAAATGGAACAAGATGGCGTAAGTTTTTACTCTGATGATATTAAAGAAAGACATTTGAAATATTTTTCCATTACAGCTAATGAAGACAATGAGCTCCACAGACACCCCCTTGTGCACATTAACTATGCTGCAGCAGAAGCAAAAGGAAACTAAGACCCCATATGTGGTGCTTAGTGGTAGCAACAAAACCACCGCTGGCGTTAGCGGCGCCTCAATATCTAAGTTTAAGTAAACTGTTGGTCTATTCATTTTCCAACAATGATTACAACCAAATGCAATAGTAACTTCCAAATCACAACCTAAATGCTTATTGTAGTTGATACACACATAAGTTAGAATTCAGAACCATGCAACAAAGTCTCTTAAAATCCCAACTTGCTCCACATTCAATAACTTAAAATTATATTCTTAAACGTAACAAAAAAGCCATAAATATCCAATTTTATTCGAATTCAAATCGAAATGTTCCAAATTTGATTTTAAAAGGAATATATTGTTTAAGAAATTCAAATTTGTTAATATTGTTTAAAAATGTGAGTTCTTATGTTAACCAAACCAAGATTATATGAATGTTTGGAAACTAACAATTAAAAAAATATCTAATATTTATGGGCAAACACATTTAATTCTTCTAATATCTGTAGAGGTAATATGAGACATTAAGAAATTTCATTTATTCTGAAAATAATAGTAATAATAACCCATATTCGAAAGTTGAAAAAGATATCAACGTAAATATCTTTGAATATTGTATAGATGAAATCAAAATTGTAATTATATTCATATTGCTGTTTCTTAAGATGGAAAATATTGTCTAATTGTCGTAGTGATTAGTTGATCACATTGATGTGCATAGTCGGATCACCTCTATTCAAGGTCACTAAAAGAATATGCAACATTTTAGATAGACTTAAGCTAAAGCAGTGCAAATGAACTTACCATTAAAACTGTGGCCCAATGGCGTACGCTGATTCCCCTGAAGAAGTTCAAAGCTCTGATTAGCTTGGCCCGTGCAGATCATATTGGAGCTGCTGTACTGAAAAGTCCAAACACATTTGCTGTGGGCGAATTTGATGTATTTAATCAGGACTTGATGGACATCGGGCGGCACGTTCGGTGTTGAGAGCTGCAGCTGCGATGTGTCGCCCGCTCGTGCGAAGTTAAGGCCGCCATAGCCAAAGATTAGGGATTGCAGAAAGCCACCAATGCCAGTTAGGAAATTGGCGGAGCCATTGTATCCGATTGGCACCTCGCTCCACACCTTGAACTCCTTGTGTACATAGTTCTGGTAGCCACGGGCAAAGTACTCATGGGCACGCCAATCCTGCTTCGTCGAGAGATAATTGGCCGCAAACATGGACCAGGTCATAGCTGGGCCAGTGGCGCGTGTAAAATTCGCATAATATTGCAAATCATTTAGGTGCGTGGAGCTGCGCAGATTGTGAGAGGCTCTATGAGTTAATGGTAGGCGGACTATGTGATCTTTCACCTGGTATCGAATTGCAGTGGATATCCGAGCAGTATTGTGTCCGCCTGCTTCACAGTTTCGCCGAGTGTGTAGCCCGAGTGCTGCGGATGATAATCCAGTTGAGCATCGTGTAATATAATCAGCTTATCACTGAGCTGACGCCACTGCTCGAATGTCTCTGGGCTGCTATTGCTGCACTTACTCCCCGCCCAAACAGCAAAGTCCAGTGCAATTTTGGAGACTGCATTGGTGTAGACGTTGTCATTCACATTGCTGTGATCCTCGTCGGGGCCCATGACGTTCAAGAAGTGGCAGGTATCTTCGCAGGCTGAGCGACTGACCAGAAACTCGGCCACATCAGCAGCTATGGGCCAGGCCCGCTGGCATAGCCAGGCGTAATCATTTGTCTGTGCAAAGAACTTCTGCAGGCCAAAGGATATATCTGGCGAGATGTGAATTTCCTGTTGAGCGATCTCCAGGCAGCAGGGATTGATGACCTCAGTGCCAGTGAAGGCGCTCTCCCAGGGAAATCTACAAAAAACGAGGATTACCGAGTAAAGTAGGTAACAGACTGAATCTGAGTATGGAATCCCTACTCTCCCATTCAGATACCTCACCTTGCGCCCCTGTTGCCCATTGTTCGAGCATTAAATCTGGCGCCTTCCAGATGATTGTAGCGATAGTCGAGCAGCTGTTTGCTAAACTCATAGTTGAACTGCGTAACGACGGGCAACATCCAAATTTCCGTATCCCAAAAGCTGTGTCCCTCGTAGTCGGCGTCCAAATTGCCACGTGCCAAGCCTGTAGGGCTTAATCCATCGTAGGGCTCATTCGCTTGATGGCTGCTCAGCGCTGGCAAGGAGCTGGCCATGTAGAAGATGCCCGCATTGACAATGCGCGATAGCTCTAATGCATTGCCAATGATTTCGATGGAGAACTGTTTATCCCAAAAGTCAGTCCATGCGTTAACATGTGATTGCAGCATTGCAGCTGGACTCAGCTGGAGCAAATCCTGCAGCTCTTTCTGGGCAACGGTTTGCTGACGATCCATGCAAATGATGATTCGATGGCGCAGTTCCGTCTGCCCCGTGGGCCAATCCAGTATACGTGGCTGCTCCAATGGCTCACTGAAGATCACATAAATTTCATGAGGACTTGGCTGGAATTGCTTCAGCTCCAAAACTTTGGTAACTCCGCGCAGAGTGCGGTAATCTTCGAGAGCAAAGCTCCCATTGTTGAGCACTTCGAAGTTGAAGGCGTCACTAACTTTGCCTGGATATTGGCTAAGCTTTACATACTGAGTGTCTGCGTGGGGCAGATATGCACCAGCAAGAGATCCAATATAGATTATTGAACATATATAGAGTTGTAGGAATTCCTATGCGCATACTCACTTCGATTTAATGGAATACTCGTATGTCTGTGGGCTAATAGTTCATAAACCAGCGCTCTATTATAATACCTATGCGGATAAGTGCGTTGCTCCAGAGTCAAGCCCAGAGATGAGTACTCCTTTCTGTATTTGAAGTAGCCGCCACGTAAATCCATCTCAAAGCTGATATCGGTATGTTCGTTGTTAACTTGACAGCCAGCTGGATCACATAATTCTGCAGTTATATTAATCCAATTGGGTATACGAGCACGCCTACTATTCCCGCCAGCCCCATTGTATACGCCATTCATGAATATGGCATTGCCAAATACCGTATAGCCTAGATGGCCATTCGACAGGCTAGGCATAACATTAAGATCTGGGGGCAGACTGTGTGGATATACATACATAGATATATAAAGCTCTTGTTTGGTTAATGGGGGGAATTTGAACGTTAACTCGATTTTCTGTTTGAAAATAACTTCCAGTGTACCCAGAGATCCGGATATAATTATAAATTCTGTGTATATTATATTCAGACTGGTCAGTAGCTTATTAACTTCATTGAAAGTGTTTGAGTTTATATTGATTTATTTAACTAATAAATTTATTTACCTTCGTGTTCTTAGAATGTAAGCATCTGGAGTACTTGCAGCGACGCTCTCGATCAAGCAGATAAGGAGGACAAAAGACAAGCTCAACATATTCCGCTCACTCTCATCTAATGTCTGTGGCAGCTCAAGCAATACTGAAATCTATTTAACGAATTCGTATTGATAAGAGTCAAACTCAAAGAGAGTACAATTCGATTTATTTTTGCATCTCATTTTTGGGTTCTCTTATCAGCTGAGATGAGTTTAGTTCTATTTCAATTATTTATTATTGGTGTATTATACAATATTAGTATATGATAGGTACAATAATGAATCAAGTGTTTTCGTATTTTGTTGTAAATGAAGAGCGAATAAAAGGGAGAAAGGAAAACCCTCTCCCAGTCGGGGAGCTGGGAAAATTGCAGTTAATTAGACCAAAGATTAGGCGCGATGCACAGCGAAAGATGTGATCTTGAATGGAGACAATTATGGGAAATCTTCCAATGGCATCAGAAGACTCTCAAAAGAAAAGTCATTAAACGGTTAACTAACTATCACAGCTGGTTCATCTCAAAAACGTCTTCAGCAACAGTTGCTGGGCTCTGGGGTGGCCTAGGCACCCAGCGAGCACCTGCGTATTTTATATTCTATAACAATAATATGATGTTGCTGTTGTTTTTGTAGTATGCATAATTCTTAGTAAGTATTCTTTGCAGCTGGGCTAATTATATGGCATTGTTGTTGTTGGCGCTAATTACGTGAGAATCCACACATGCAACGAAGCTTCGAGACGTGTAGAGGCAGAAACCATATAGCCATAGATGCTTTCATGTAGTACACTACCATCCAAAATCAAATACTACAACGCCTATGCAATCTTTGCCCCGACAGCGAAGCGTAACCAATAGAACAACATATATGTAGCTGTGGCACGAGCAACAGGTACAACTCAGACTTTATACGCGATATGGCCTCATGATTTGGTAGCTGAGCAGGGGGTCTGGTAGCAATCGGGAACCCTTACATCTTAACTTATGCTGCTATCGTAGCCCAATTTTAATGACGTTACGCCGTGATAGGTTTTCTGCTCAAGATCCATAAAGAAATGCTCAGGTGTTCGGGCTATATACCAGTAGTTGGCAGGTACAGTCATCGTTGTTGTTGTTGTTGTTGCTGTTGCTTGTCTTTCGCCGCTTTGTGGTGGCTTGGCACGAGATTCGAATCTGGCGCAGATCTATGGGGTCTGTGATCTACCCTTTGTTTTGCGGCTTTGCCTCCCCCCACACACACATACAGTTTGTCTCTTTTCCTGATCCAACTAGCTGTCTCGCTCTGGCAATTCAAAATGCTCATGTTGTTGGTTATATTTGAAGATGCCTATGCAGAGCCTGCCTATCACGATGTCGTAGCTCACCGAAGCGTAACTGAAATATTAAAATATTTGTTTCTCTTTTTATTTGTGTGTGTTTTTTTTTCTTCTTTTATTTTTGCATTAGTTGTCTAGTCGCCGGCCACCATTTTGTTGGTGGTTTTGCCGACAGATTTTGGATTTTTTTTGCAGCGTGTTTTTTTTGTGCTTTTTTTTTTTTTTTTTTTTTGTAACCTGTTGCCCGAAAAGTCGCGTTGAGAAATTTACGCAACGAAGCGTTGCCAATGAGTTTCCGCTTTTGAGGCATTGGGCATGGGCTTAGTCGTCGTCGCCGCACCACGCAACAACACTAACACCAACAACAACAACAATAACCCTGCTACAATCATTTTAACAATGCTTACAATAATAATTGTAGATGCGAGGGCCGCTTTGCACACTTACGATAGGCAAAGCGGAAGTTCGCAAATTTTTAGAAATAAATAGACTTATAAAAAAATAGATGCTATTTGAATCACAAAATATTTGGTGAGTTTGCAATTGCAGATAATTATTTGGGAAGGCATAGAGATTATTATTGTCCATAGTTGAGATAATGCATTTTACGCACAATTGCTGATACTTTTTTGGAATTCTATACTACGCTATTTATTATTAACTGCATAAGCAGCCCTCGCATACAGCAAATTTAGCTCAGGCCTTTGCTTTTTTCGGCGCTGGGTCTCTTAGAGTTTTTCTGCCTAATTTGTGTGTGTGCACCCGAAAATTAAACGCGTGTGAAAATTATGCTTCTTGTATTTTAGATAGTAAATTGTACAATGTAACGATTTTAAACTCTATATACCCAAAGTTGGCAGCAATCACATACATATATACTACTTTTTTTTTTGGGAGACCGGGGGCTCTTGCCCAAGTGTGCTGGGAGCGCGTAACTTTGCCTAATTGTTGTAATTTGCTTAGATATATTTATATTTGTATTTTATTTATTGTTGCACGATAATTATGATGATTATCTGTAAAAGGGCGTATTTGAATGTTGTTTTTTTTTTTAGCTTTCTGTTTCTTTTCATTCTTTTTTTTTTCAAATTGCAGTAGCCTGGGAACGTAGCTCAAGACCACAGCGCGACCACCAGATAGAGCAAAGCCATCGAAGACGCCGCCTAACAGCAGCGCCGGCCGATGCATTTGCAACTCAATTATGAGCGCAGCGGCGGCAGTATCTCCATTTACACATCTGCATGCACTTGACCATTCGTGCAATTCCAGACGATAATTTGCATTATTTTGTGTGCAGTCTGCGCCCAGGTGGCTCTGCCCGCGTCGACGTCGACTCCGCTAAGCTCACGCGTCGCCTGATCGCGCGAATAACACTATGCAACAGGTCCATTAAATTGGACTGTAAACATCGTAAATATCTATTGTTACTTCTAGAAATAGTGTTAAAATATATTGAAAGCAGATATCAAATAAACCATTATTTCTTGAATTTGTATTCCTTACATATATATTTACTCTGAAGTATGCGAGTGCCTCATCTCTTCTTATTTAGGCCTTTGAGCGACAACTTTGTTGCTTGGTGTTGGAAGCGCAGTCTTTGATAATTCAGCTGCATATGTGCAGCGTCTGTGACCTCTGGCCGGCTGCTCTTCAATTCAATTATAAGCGACAGAATACCCAGAGGTGCTCATGTGGCTGCTCGTACTCACAGGGCTGCAGATAATTATCAGCATGAGGCGCAGCTTTTCGGGCGATTGATATGTAAATTTGGTTGGACTATTTGAAATGCGTAAGTCATTTGGGAAGCAACCACCGAAATGTGGCAGCCGCGACGCACAGGTGTGACAACGGGCAACGGTTGGACGGCCGCTAATTAAGGCAGGTCTCGGGCCTGTAGCAGGAGCGTGGGAAATCGCCCAGCCAGGATATACAGGCAAAGTTCAACATTTCAACATTTCGTAGTGCGTGTGCTAATCGGCGTATGAGTTATATTATTGCTATTATTGGGGCAAGAACATTAAGGTAGCGGGCATTGCTGTAATTTTACAGCTTCTGCTTGAGTTAATGCCGAAGCTGAGTGCGCCGTCTGAGCGGAACCGCAAACAGTAACCATGGAACAGAACTAAATGCAGCAGATGATGGGTAGCTTCGAGCCGCGCCTGGCTCATAATTTGCTTGACAGTCGCGAGCAGTTGGAGCAGCCGGAGCAGTCAGAGCGTGATTAGCGTTTTCCATGCGGCGGTTTCAATTATTACACCTGTTGCTTGGCTAAGCAGCAGAAACAGCAGCGGCAACGGCAACGGCAACGGCAACGGCAACGGCAACGGCAACGGCAACAGCAACGACTGCAATGGTAGCTATCTAGCTACCTAGCGACCCCTTGATAGATTGTAGTTGTTTTTATGAATTTTCATAAGATTCTTTTGTAGCTACAAAGCGTGCTTCCTGCGACGCAAGCAACCATCAGAAGCATTTGTGGCAAGATGGCGTGGCCTATGCCTTGGAAAATATCAATACCCAGTGGCCAGTGGCCATAGCGGGCTGAGATAAGATCACTATTGGTACCATTCATATCGGCCGCAGAAGCAGTATCCTCATCAATGATTGCTACCAGCCATCAGTACATAAATATTTCTCGCTTCTTCGCACAGATAATCACAGGCTCTTGAGTTACTCGAGCTTGTCAGCAGCAGCAGCAGCCGCAGCAGCAGAAGCATTTGGTCTTGCCACCATTTAAGGTGTGAGCCTGCACAGGCAACCATCCAACAACAATCGATAGCAACAGCAATATTTTCAACCTCAACACGTTTACGCATCAGCAGCAACCAGCAGCAGCAGCCGTTGCCTTTTCAGAATGGAAAATTGATTTGTTTTTTTCTTTTTTTTTTTTTTTTCGTTCAGCTTTTTATTGTTTTTAGAGCGTTTCATATCTCACGTCATCTTCGGTTGCAGCTCTTTGCACAGCTGGACAGTCGATGACGTTAATTGATATTGGCTTATTGGACAATAATAGAGTTGTTACGGCAACTTCATTGAACTGGCTGAAGTGGCGCCATCTAGCGTCAAGTAGACAATTTACTCCACAATGAATTAAGTTGACTAAGAAAATATTTTGTACACAATTTGAAATCATGAAACATGAATGGAATCTTCTCATACACTGAATGGCATAACGATTGGTCAAAATATTAATAATTTGATAAACATTACTATTTTTATAAAGCTAATTGGGAAAGAAGTTTACTCAGCATCAGACTCAATTATTAGTTCGCAGTGCTATTGATGGATTAAAAAGTTTATGCTTAATACAACTTATACAAAAAAATCCTCTCCACATGAATTCTGCAAATTTATATTTACCTCATTTGATAAGTACATATACGTTATTTTTTTCTTCACCTGGATTTCGGATTCGGATTCGGATTAGTTGGAGTTTTATATAAAAAATAAACAAGAGATATCTCGGATTCTTTTGACTATTTTTAGCAATTTTTGTTTCTTATTCTAGATCGAGGTAGTTCCTAAATTTATATATGTATATATTATATACTTATATATTAAATAAAGCGTATGTCTCTATTCACAAAGAGGCTTTCATACTATGGTATCTCTGGCGCTTGTCTGCACCAGTTTCAGCTGGTGATTTTCTGAGCTCGTAAGAATTTTATAGTTAGTGTTTCCAACCAGCCAAATACACTCTCTTCTTCACTTCATTCAATGCTGCAAACAATGTGAGCCTAGAACGTGGCTCGAGACTTTTTGCAGTAACTGTACCCAGCTGTTGCATGCTTCGTGTTTAGCACATAGCTTTTCACAATTTTCCATTTGCAGGCAACGGAAAATGTTTTCAAGTGCCGTCGACTGTGTTGAGGCAGCCAGCCGTTCAGCCATATTGCATGTTTGAGAGATAAGCGTCTGAATTATTATCATACTCGTAGGGCCCTAGGTAAGTAGCGGACCTCTGTATAAATCGTATGTGGACCTGTTGCTATTTTCGCCTTTGCATTTTCTGCTTCGTTGACTTTTTCGTGTTTCATGCAGGCTTTGACCCGACCAAAGACTTCTTCAAGTGGCAATCGTACATCAGCTTAAAAGCTGGAAAATTATCATTACAATTGTAGCAAACTTAACGCTTTGACAAACCATTTTCAGGTGACACTTTTGGGATATTTGCAAATAAATAATAAGAAAATTATATTCTGCCTTTGTAGACTATTAGAGCAGCCAGCCGTAACGTTGGTCACTAAACTAAAATTTGACAGAAGAGTAAATAAAAATATCCAAAAATGGAATACAAATACGAAATACTAGTTGACTTCAGCATACCCTAACAGGCATAAGGTTTAACTATAATTTGGTGTATAATGCAGTCGAAGTTTACTTAAACGGAAGACGAATATGTGACTGATTCCATATTATTAGTAAAATCAATCAAATTGTCTTATCGATTTGGCTCCACCTCAGCACTATAGAGATTTTAATCAAAGATCTGTTTCCATTAAACTGAATAATATCTTTTATCTGTAAACACTAGACTCAACCATTTTATTTCAATTGAAGGAGATTTCTTTTTAAAAATCTGATTAAGATATCGTAAAATAGCTCTTAAGTTTTAAGTACCATTTGGACCTACGAAATTCATATAAGCCCAAGGAAGCAAATAGATGACTACTGTTTTATTAGCTCCTGTCTTGTTGCACTTATCTTGATAAACATGTCTCCTTTTTATGTGTTACATATTTCGTGGCAATATTATAATACCCCATGTGCAAGTGCATCTGAAAAAAGAAATGGCTGGAACCCATTTAGAGGTCATTGAAAATATTGTTGTTGGTCGTAAAATAATTGTCGGCTCATAGCAGGAACAGAGGAATAGTCGGACAGTTGGACAGTTGGACAGTTAGTGAGTTGGCAATAGAGCGCGACATATCACATTGGCCCCTTCTGGCTTATGGAGGCAAGAACTGCCCTGTAATTATGATGAGGCCAATAGTACAAACAAGAAACTGACCCTAAACGCAGCGCTTTTGCGGCCCCTAGTAATTAAGAAATCCCCCCTCTTTGTGTTTTTTTGTTTTCTTTTATATTTATTTTATATTTTGGGTTTTATGTCGGGCAGCGGCAAAAGTTTCACAGAATTCTGTTTTTGATGACTTCACTTAAAAGTCAAAATGGTCATACATGTGGATTATTATTATTATTATTGTTTCTAGTATTTCGTTTTTTTTTTTTGCTTTTTTCTTTTTGAGTACAAAATGCCAGCCGACTTTGTTGGTACTTCTTTCTTTAGCTTGTTCTTGGCCCTTTATTATTTTTTTCTTTCGGAGATTGTAGCAGCTACTGCCGTGCTAACTCTACATTAAGAGTAGGCCTGTTTTTTTTTTTTTTTTTTACTTTTGGGGCGGTCAATTACTTCTGACCTGAGCCGTTGAGCCCCCGTCGCAGCCCAGTTCTTAGGTCTTCTACATCCGTTAGTTTAGCGAGTTTCGGGAAGTGCTGGCAATGATTTTCCTGTTATGGTGAAAGCTCGTTAGTTGTGCATTTGCTGGTAAACAGAACACAGGATTGGGGCACCATCTGCTGTTGTTGCTGTTGCTCCATATGTTGCAACTTTCACCCGAAATAAATACTTTGAAATAGCTGCAGCTTTTCCAAAATGCAATTTGCAATTGGTTTTATTTTTTTCTTTTGCCAATAATTGCAACTAATGCAACAAAACAATAACAAAAGCGACCAACAACAAAAAACTAAAATTGCACAACTCAGTCGAAAGAAAGAAATCGTCGCGTCGCTTGGGGCTACACTCTGAGTCATGCTATAAGCAGAAACGTATCGTGTTTGTATATATACATATATATCATGTATCTGTATACAAAATTGGATCAAAAACTGCTGAGATAATAGAAAATGCTTCCGCAGTTGTATATAAACTGGAAATAGATCTTATAAGCAGTATTTAGAAATTTTCCCTATAGATCGGTTCTTTGTAGTTTTGCTGCAGCGTCATTTCCTTATCAAGCCAAGCTGCCAAATGTCACCAGCACCAGCACCAGCACCCACGGCATAATTAATTATCCCTTAGTTTCCTTTGCCACCGCACGGATCGGACTACTGTGCGTCGACTTTTTCAAGGTGGGTTTGCAGTATTTACAATTTCTTTTATATGTTCTATTTTTTTGTAGGGTCTGCCATGCAGGCGCTGATAGCACACGGCTGTGCACCCCTATAAAGCGAAAGGCAGAGCTATAAAGTATTATCGCATGGCCTACAGTTAGATCATCAAGCGGGGGGTTAGACACTGGCGACAGCACCAGGCACAGGTACATAACATATAACACACAAAAACAACTCATCGTCACGGTTCGATGACAATGGAAAAAAAAAAAAATAATAGTAAAATTAAAAAAAAAAAAAACATATGAGCTCCGAATACAAAATGTGTAGAACTTGGCTACCATGACATTATTAGTACATGTATATAGTATATATATAAATATATATATATTCATGATGAGCAGCAATTGCCTGCTGTCTAACTAAAATGCTGGTTTTACTTCAAATTGTGCACTTTGTCCTAAACTAGCTATTAATACGGCTTACTTAGATTTCCAGCTTGAGTAGAGACTATGAATACATGTCTGAGACGTACGTTTTTCTTCGAAGTCAATCGATATCTTACAAAAGAAATGATTATTTTGAAGGTATAATATTGCTCAAGGAGTTCTTGCGGGTTCTAGAACATACAGTGAAATAATATTAGAATTTAATATGTAATAATTCATAAATAATTATTTAATTTGGTTAAAGTTGGCTTAAATAAAAAATAATAATATTGTACAATATATTTTTATGATATTTTTATACCCTGAACCCATTTTCAATGGGAAATCAGGGTATAATGGTTTTGTTGAAATGTATGTAACAGGCAGAAGGAGGCGTGGCAGACCCCACAAAGTATATATATTCTTGATCAGGGCGACGAGCTGAGTTGATTTGGCCCTGTCCGTCTGTCTGTCCGTCTGTCCGTCTGTCCGTCTGTCCGTCCGTCCGTCTGTCCGTCTGTCCGTCTGTCCGTATGTATGAACGCGTCGATTTCAGAAGATATAAGAGCTAGAGACTTCAATTTTTTTTTAAAATGTCCGTAATTACAGCGCGCATATCAAGTTTATCATTAAAAATCGATAACTCATCCCAATCTTTTTTTATCGATAAAAAACCTTATCGAAAACCAGTTATAAAATTATATCTTCTACACCTTTATTGCTAGAGTTTCCAAATTTTTAATGTATGCTTATATGCAATTTATACAATTTCGGTTTTTGTTAAAATTTACCCCCCACCCTTAAATTCACCCCCTCACCCTCACTTTTGTAAAAAGCGTATTTCAAATACTAGAGACTTGTGCTTTGGCAATTACATGAATATACATGTTATAATCATAATCTAAAAGTTTCATGAAGATCGTACGTCCACAAAAAAAGTTATTAAGCAATTTAGTTCTCATAGTAAGCGCTCACTGCCGCCCATGCGTGTTTATGCTTGTGTGTGTATATGAATGTAATTGTTTGTGTATGTGTGTGTGTGTATGCGTTTGTGTGTGTATGCATGTGTGTGTGTGTATGTGTGTCGCAGTTCGCAGTTCGTGTCGTGTTTCTTATGTAAGCTGAAAGACGCGAAAAATTATTGAAATATCTATTGATCCAAGGGTTCAGGGGATCTCGTAGTCGAGCAGTCTCGACTAGAGCTTTCTTACTTGTTTTTATTTACTTATATTCATACATTTTTGATATTTTTTATTTATTTAAATATTTATTTTGAAATGGCAATATTGCTTAATGACTTCTTTCAGTTTCTAGAATTTACAGTAAAATGATAATATAATTTAATATATAATGATTAATTATTAAAAACTTTGCATACCTATAAAATTAAAAGATTGTTAATGTTGTTTGAAATAATAAATAGTAATTCTCTTACAATATATTTTCATTATATTAAATTATTTAATAATATTGATTATTTAAATATTTATTTATTTATTTTTTTTTAATATTTATTTATTAGACAAAAGGTTTCTTTTATCAATTTTTTGTTAGAGGTACGAAGTTCTAGAAAATGGTTTGCTCTATATGAAATGTAGTCCATTAATTTACTTTCATAAACAATTTATTGGCATTCATTATTTATTTATTAATTATTTGCACATTTTAAATCCGTTTAAGAGTAAAGGAAAGTAAATGGATCTGACCAGATATTGGCGTGTTGGCGCTATTAATAAGAACTCAACGATTGCCAGTAGCACAACGTTAAGAGATTTAAAAAAGTATTTTATTTCGTGAGTTTGGCGAATGCATTACAGCACAAGTATATAAATTTCTTTCTTGATCATTTATGGCCGCTGATGTTTAGCCGAATGGAAAGCTAGGCATTGGAAAGAGCCACAGAATCAAAAGTTTGTTGGCCGCAGCGGCAACAGCTGCAATTTGTTGCTGCAACTAATTGCATTTGGCCAACGGTCACCGGTAGCACAGATCGTCTAACGGTTACTTCCGTTAAACAGACATAGCCAAGCGATGAAAAATAGCGAATGATTCTCTAACCAAATCAAAGCATAGAGCACCCAACAACGATCAATGTAACAGTAGCGAAAAGTTTCCACATGAATGCAGCTGCCAGCACGAGCTCAGGCTGAGGCTGGAGCTGAGGCTGAGGCTGAGCTGGCCAGGGCGGAAGTAGCGGTCATTGGAAGGTTCAATCGATGGCTAGGACGATGCTGAACGATCATCAGCGTAATGAACAATTAGAGCCTGAGGTGGCCGTCGCGTGGCTCCCAACAAGTGCCAACTTCCGATTGCAATTGCTAGATGTGTAGTAGGTAGGTATGATATGATGATATGCGTATAAATCTATTGGTAGTCAGTTCCTCTGGGCCTTTAATAAGGGAGTTGTTAAAGAGATTGCCGTTGCATTAAGAATTACAGCTGGGAGCAGTGGCTTATAGCGGAAGTGATGTGCTTGCCTCGAAAGGTTCACATGGCATCGGGTCAAGTCGAGGCGACATACAAGCGACAACTTGAAATTCTAGCGAAAATTCGGAAACGCAGGTCTTAAGCAATATCTGGCCCAAGTTGCGGTCGATGGGCCAAAGGGAGGTGGCGGCAATTCAGCTAACGAAACTGGAGTCAGAAGCAGAGCGCCCGAGCTAATGATCATTGCAATGAACCTGAGCGGCAGACGGAGAAAGATAGAGACAGAGCGAGAATGAGAATGAGTGAGCGAAATAGGTACAGAATGAGATGGGCTCAGCGTGATCGAGAGAGCGATCGAGAGTAAGCAAGACGGCTAGCTGTGCACAGCGAAGCAAGTAATTACACCTGTGCTAATACGCTTCACTGAGCGCGCCATGCGCAAGTGAGATAAGCATAACAGCTGTTGGAGAGTAGCGTAGCCAGCACCGCGGCGAGGTTACAAAAACCCCGTGCCATGAGCGCAGACAGCCAAGTCGCAAATTGGAACGCAAGCGAACAACGTCGCGTTCTGCCTCAATATCGTCAAACAGTGTGACCAGAGTTAAGCTCTACAAGAGCCTCAGACAGAGAGAGAGAGAGAGCGAGCGAGAGAGAGGAGAGTTGGCTAGTGTCTCAGGGCAGTTGCTCAGTCTTACCTTGTATACGGTTTGTGTTGTTGTTGTTGTTGCTGCGGTTGTTGCTGCTGCTGCTGCTATTGTTGGTGGCGCGTTTTTTGTGTACGTTGCTTTTGGTTACCTGTCGTGTTGGCCACGTTTGTGACGATCCGATCAGTGCACCGTCAGCGAGCGGCGCGCGCAGTTTGGGGCTTCAGCAAACAGTCGCACAGTCACCGTCAACAACAACCACAACATCAGCAATCGCAGGGGAAGAGAGAGAGAGAGCAACAGATAGCACGGCAAAGTGTTAGATAAACTGATAATACAATAGAAAATTAGAAAAAGTCACAGAAACGTGGCGTACAAAACTTACAAAAAAAGAACTGAACAAAAAGGAAAAATAAAAAACCTAAAAAACAAAAACAATAATAAATAACTGCAAAGCAACAACAATTAAGAAAAAAAATGCGCAACGTCAACGGCGAAACGGCGCAGTGTCAATAAAACTCTCGAATTCATTAACACGACACAAAACGTTCTATTAGTAAGCACTTGCAAATTTGACGAAATGAAATGGAGACGGCGACTCGAGCAAGCCGAGACAAGCTACAAATTAGCGTGGAGAGACCCTATCGAATCGGCAAAGAGGAGCAACACAACAATCGAACTGCGGTTGAAAGGTCTAAGCTATCAAATAGTGAAGAGCTATGCAAACAGACACACAGACAGATATCATAAAAGTCAGACCCGGACGCAAAACACAGAATGCTCAAGTTTCGAGTCATAAAAACGCTGCGATCATATCCTTGGCCTCTAAGGTTCAGGTGAGTCTTAAAATAATACATTTATATTTCCTTAAAGCAGGTTATATATAAATATATAAATGTTTTTATTTTATTTTTTTATATGTGAAATATATACAAGTTTTCAAATAATTATACCGAGCTCTGAATTTCGAGCGAAAAGCGAGATTTATGGCTATAAACTATGAACTCTGGGGAGACTTTTTTGTATATTATATAATATAATATATGTATATATTGAAACACACACACACGAAACTCTGAGTTAATATTTATATAATATTTATATATATATATATCTATATATATATTTTGTCGTCACAAATATACAATCACCTATAGAGACAGTTTCAAGCTTACATTTTTTTTATTTACTTAAAGTATTCGATTTGTTTAGAGCTCAGGTCTTTATGTCTGAATTTGTGTCAGTTTACGGCTCGAAATAGAGTAACTCTCATATGATATATCAATATCACAATTATAAGAGCTAAGCTCTGTTTATTTTTTTTTAAATCTATGTACGATTAAATTGTGATTTTATACAATTTAATAATAATTTAATTTAAAATTGAGCTGCAGTCTATTTTTATTTTGCTAATATTCAAATTTGATAATTTATTATTGTCTTACAAATTGAAAAGTTCGATAGAATTATAAAAATATGTATTTTACGAATATTAAAAATGTCTTAGGCATTTTTAAGGCTCCAGCTTAATACCTAGTATACAATCAAGAGCTGAAATTCTGTTTAAAATAAAAAACGACCACGTTTTTTTTAGCAGGCTTACAATTATTAGTTGGCTTCCAAAATAGACGCATAGTTACAAGCCAAAAATCTGGCAAAAAAACATAAAAATATATGTCTTTCTTTGTGCTTAATCATTTCACATAATTTGTAGCATAAACATTTAGCGGCGCCTTAAACAAGTCAATAGACGATTAAAAAAATGATTTTTCAAAAAATGATTTTTGTAGCCCACACAAAAGGTAAACGGGCCAAAAAAAAAAAAAAAATATTAATAAATAAAAGGAAAAAATGAAAAAAATTACGGACAATGCTAAAGCAACAATAAAAGAGTTAAAGCAGGGGGAAAATGTATAATAAAAGGCAACTTTGGAGCCGTTCGACACATCGGCGAATTCTCGGCACTGAGCGGGTTTGTAGCTTTAATTGCGAGCCAAGACGGCAAGTGACATCATTTTAGGCAACTTTTTGGATTTGGCAAACAAGTTGTACTCGCAGTGTGTTGTTGTTGTTGTTGTCATTGCTGGCGTGTAGTCACAGGTTCTTTGGGCTTAATTGCTATGACTTTATTAGGTTATCAGTGCTGTGTGTATTTGTGCGGATTTTGATGTTCAATGCTGATGTGGAGTTATGTCTCATTAGCAACACGTGTGTGCTTGAAACTTGTACTTGGCTCAACAGAGGCACACACACTCACACCCATACACACACACACACTGTTGCAATATCAATTACAGCATGCCCCAGGAGCAGTCACTGGAGTCAGTAACTGGTTTTGTGAAGTCAGTACAACGAGAATGAATAAAAATACCAAAAAAAAAAAAAAAAAAAAAAAAAAAATACAAAAAAACTCATTGCTGTTTGGGACACCTCCTGCACATTGCACACAAATACACACACACACACATACGCAGAAATACAGGCAAGAGCTCCTGCAGGTTTCAAGTTGCATTTGCCTTGACTCGAACGCTCCTAAAATGACCCAGAGCTATCGCCACAGTTGTTGCTGCTGCTGCTGCTGCTGCTGTGGCAGCTACAGCTACGGCTTGCCACAACCATAAAGTTGAAGCAGGAAACCCGAACGGCAACAACAACAACAACAGCAACAATTTGCAAACTCATGCCACGCAGCCTTAAAAGGCCGCCTCATCCGCTCCACTCCGGCACGGTCCGACCTGACTCTGGCAAATAAAAGTGCGTGATTTGTGTCTTGAGCCAAGTGATGTGCCCACCACCGGCACCACCAGCACCACCAGCACCACCAAAGAGCGACAGGCGAGAGACACGGAGAGCGTCTTCAGGTCTTAAGCCTCCGACAATCCATCAGGCAAACACATTGCTAACACTGTCTCTCTTAGGAGGGGTCAACAGACCTCTCCTACGAGCCCAAGAGCCCAAGAGACCCAGCTCAGTCGCAGTTGCGCTCGCGAGCTCGTTGCCTCCGTTGGTGGCAGCAGCTGCGCATGTCTAATTGTAGTCAAAGTCACTACACTTAGCCAGGCAGCGAGTCGTGTGAATCTGCCACCAGTTCAGTTCAACTCAGCAGAGCTGTGATAATTGCCAGCGGGTCAAGCATCAAGCAGCAGCAGCACCACCACCACCAGCCGCATCACCTGAAAGTCTACGAGGCATTTAAGCTTCATCTTCAACTCCAGCTCCAACTCCAACTCCAACTCCAATTCCAGCTACAGTTCCAACTCCAACTTTAAGTTCAACTCAAAGGTTTCTTTTATCAGGCACTTGCACACGTCAACCATTTCGAGAGCGCTTTGCTTCGTACACGATCGCTACTTAAGAATGTTAACTTGCCACCGACAATGAGCTGGCTTACAAGCAAGCCACCAAGGATAAGCAGCGCAGTTTGTAAATTAAATAAATTACAGATAATAATGAGCTACAAAATGGTTAAGTGGGATAGCAAAAAAAAAAAAGTGTTTTTTTTTTCTAAAAGTAGACTGGAGAATCCTCTTCAGATTGGATAGGATAGTACTTAAATTGAATAAAACAGAATTCAATTGAACATTTTCGTACAGTGTTCTCTCCTTTAGTTGATTCTTATTCGACTGTTAGAAAAGAAATACTTCTTTGACAGATTTTTATATTATATTTTATATAAATCTTAATTTATACTTGATTCAACTAAGCAAAGTTAAGCTGTTTGAAGTTGGTTTCATTAGGATTTGTATTTAACTTTTTTGTTTAGTTATGAGTTCGTTTGAGTCTTTATTGGCTCCGTTCAGATTTTGGGAATTGTTGGCCAGTTTAGCGTCTCTCTTTTTATAATTTTCGTTTTTATCGGGTTGAATGGCAGCGACTCGGGTATAGTTGGCCACCAATTGGCTTGTTCGCTGGATTGTGTTTTGACATGTCGGGCACTTCTGGAAATGTAGCGCTTCCTGGAACGGCACCGGGCAGGGCAGGGCATGGCATATACAGTGCCCTCGCTCTCTCACTCTCATTCGCTTTATGTTTTATTTATTTAATTTTTTTTTTATTTTTATGTTTGTTTGCTTTTAGATTTTTGTTGTTTTATGCTGACGGTAGCTGACCTTTTTGGGTTTTCGTATCTTGTTTGTGTTGTTGTCACTTTTTCTACAGAAGTTGTAAAATGCTGTTCAAAGCGCCGCCAACCCTTAGCGTTAATGATCGCCGTTGGCCACAAACTGCGTCGTTCTGGCCAATTTCTAATAGCCAAGCAATTGGATAGAAGGGTTTTCTGGCTACTGGTTGCATTCTGGCAAGCAACAAATGGCATCATTTAAAAACACATTTCGCCTGCTCATCATCATGCTGGCAGTCAGCTAACAGTTGCCAAGTTTGAAGTCGAAGTCTCCATTCGCTGCTGCTGTTGCTGTTGCTTTTGCCGTGGCTGTTGCATTCGCAGTTTGTGGCTCAGTCACAGGTGCACAGCGGGCAGTAGTCACAACATAACGCTGCTCATATATCTTGGGCGGGCAGGAGGCGGCAGCGGCAGCGGCAGCGGCAGCGGCAGCGATGGTGGCGGCGGCGGCGGTGGCTTGCCGGCTGCTTCAATTGATGCTGACAGCGAATGAAAGGCGCTGCCTGGTAACTCCAGAGGTCGGGGCACAACAGCCGCTGCCTAGTCACGCTGCTTCTTGCTCGTACTTCCTCTCCAGATGTGTAAACCAGTTTCAAGCCACATACACACGACGACGACGATGACGACGACGACGACGACTCCCCAGATCAATTCTAGCAGATTTCACTTTTTCCTGATCGCCAAGTCGACTCTCGGCTCGGCACTGTCAGTTTTTTTTTATATACATTTTGTTGTTGCTGTGAGTTTTTAAGGTGCAGCTCGAACGGTTGCAACTGTTGCCTGTTGGGTGCTTGTCGTCGTTTTGTTTCTGCTACATTCACCAGCTTCCAGCTCTCTCAACGTCTGCATTGCAGTTTTTTCTTCCTTTTATCAGAATGAGTCGCACAAACATGTTGTTGTCGTTGTTGTTGCTGCTCGCTGCCCGCTGCCCGCTGCCTGCTGCCTGCTGCTATTGCTGTTGCATGCCACAAATGTGCGATTGGCATGTCAAAATAATTATGTATTGATTTTTGATCTGAGCAAATGCGGAAATTTTTGGCGACGATCTTTGAACCCACAAAACTAGAAACTTTGGGCAGTCAAAGCCTACCCAATGAATTCAAACCAAATACGTACAGCTTGCTCTAAGGATAAACGGAAAAGAAGCGAAAAAAGGAGAGGAGAGAAAAAGGAAAACAAGTTCTCCAGTTGCAAGTGGGCGCCGCCTGGTCGCAAAATGAATGACACTAAACGCTGCTGACAGCGAACATTTGTCGGTGCCGATCGCAGCGGGGCAGTTAATTACTTTTGCACGAAATTATGTTAGTTAATTGATTAAGCGTCGAATATTTTGAGCACTTGCCGATTAAACGTAAACGGGCTGCAGCCACCCGAGTGGGCAGTTCCTTTCAGCTCGCATCGTTGCCTTGCCTTGCCTTGCCTTGCCTTAAAACCTAACGTAACACAAATTTATATGTTGCTGTTTGTTGTTACCTTTGGGATGTTAAACCTGGCTGCACCCACCCACGTGATTCAGGTGGAGCCAGCGATGGCCGACTGCAGAAATTACGGCTCTGAGGCGGTATCTGTCTAAATATGTACATGGGCGTAGTTTACTTTTCTCTTTGGGGGAGAAACGGAAACTTCAAAAAAGCCGAATCGTAGCCAGATTCAAAAGTCCAGACAATTTCGTTAATCAATGTATTGATTAGTTTTTCGTTGAAGTGAAAACAATTGCAGTTCGCCTTCAAAGCACATGGAATATAAGTTTAGATACCGTTTGTTATACTCAACAATATTTCATACATGGAATTTTCTCTATCAACTAATTTTCCTATTATTGATTATAGCTTTCTGTAGCTACAACTGTTAAAAGTATACTCAACGGGCTTTAGCGTATAGAGTTACTTTTCACTTGGAATATAAACGCATTGATTGCTATACTCAGTTTACAGAGTAACCTTAGACGTATAGGTGGAAATGCTGCGCTTACTCTAGCGTCTAGACTCTGTTCAGTAGCATCAGAGAAAGCTCTCTGCAATTATTTAATAAAAAAGAAACCATTTGAGATTATAAACATAAGAATAGATATATTCCAGATTAAAAACTCATAAATGTATATCGTTTTAGGCAAATATTCTTTGGGAGGGTTTAAGAAGCTGTTGACAGCATTAGGCCAAGCAGGTTTTGACGATTTGTAAACGTTGAAGAGCTCAGAATAAAGTCAGTTGTGTTAAGATCTATGAAATATGAATGCTCAGCGGGAACAGGGCCAGACTGGCAATATAAATAAGCTGACAATAAAACAGACATAAATATCAATTATAAGCTTTGGGGGAGAGAGATCATGTTGTTTGAGCTAGTCAGGTGTAGAGGCAAAATATAGATAGACTTGGGCTGTGTTGCTTTAGTTATTAAGCAGGAGTTTCTCAAAATTAACCAGACTCAGACAATAGAAGTCGAGTCGTTCTCATTGTTATTTAAAGTGCTGCCAACGCATTGTCTAAAGTAAATATTTCTCTCTTATTGTTGTTGTTGTTGTTGTTACTGAGCATCCACTGTCAGCTGCTTGACGCATACAGCGAAAATAATATAAAATACACGACTTTTTCATAGCAGTCACGTTTTTATAGTTCGATTCCGTTTTATACCCTCTACTCACGCAGATAGTGTAGAATGGCTCCAGCTGGCGAAGAAACAACTTTGAGCATAACTAAATTCAGTTTAAGATATCTTTGTGAATGAGCGTGAAATGAAAACTTTGTGCCAGCAGAGCTTATTTTCGTTTATCTGTAAAACATTTATTACAGGGTATACTGCAGTGTATGCCATGCTCTTTTGTGCTAGCTAAATGTATATAATTTATATACATACATCAAATATTGAAACGTGTCGTTCACTTTAACGCTTTGTGTAAGCAAACAAACCAAATAAAAACCTCTAAGAGTAGGAAGAAAAAAGTTGAAAATTCTTTTCAAATCAGATTAGAAATGAAAGGCAAATCAAGAGCAACAATAAAAATTATAACAAAAAAAAAGATGAAAAATATCAGCAACAGCAGCAACATCATCAGCTTTGCTTACACAGCATAAAAGAGAAAAGAGAAGAAATACTCTGAAATGGTAGTAACAGCAAAAGGCAGATATAATATCTGTGTAAGCTGCTGCTAGCGGAGATTATGATGTTGGCCCGTTTGAGCAGGCATTGCATTGGCACTCAGACGTCGCCGGGCTGCCAAGTTAATGACAGCTTCAAGTAACGCTACGCTCCCATTCCCATTCCCATTCCCATTCCCGATTCCAGCTTCGGCTTTGACTTTGACTCTCGTGGCAATTAGTTAAGGCAGCGGCTGTACGCGGCGTATACGTAATATGGCTATATATCATCACCTGTGCCTCTGATGGCGTGTGTCTGTGTGTGTGTGTAGCTGATGAGTGCTGAGTGGCGGTCTGGCAAATAATTGCTACTGTTCATCAGCGTCGTGAGTTGCCAACATACATGTAATTAAGATCCAGCCAGCATTGGCTGGAGCTAGCACCTCGTAAAGGTCACTCTCTTGCGCTCTCTGTTACTTCCGCTCCGCTTCGCTCTCGATCTCAGTTTAAGTTTCTTCCGCTCAACATATACGCATTTAAAATGCAATAATTTAATAAGACAGAGGAACAACAAAACAGAAAATATACACACACAAAAATAACAAAAAAATTGTGCA
This sequence comes from Drosophila arizonae, assembly GCF_054131065.1. Lineage (NCBI taxonomy): Eukaryota > Metazoa > Arthropoda > Insecta > Diptera > Drosophilidae > Drosophila > Drosophila arizonae. Next base: position 16,724,007 of record NC_142923.1, on the reverse strand, counting down.
TTTGTGCATAACTTGGCACAATTATGAAATACTTGAGAGGTTTCACGCATAACCGGTTTCGCGAAACTCTACAGAAACTTCATAAATAATAATGAAGGATAATGATGATGATGTTGCAAGCAGTCAGCCAGGGGCCAGGGACCGCTATAGCATGCCACGCCACGCCACGGCACGCCACTCCACGCCAAGCTGGCTAGCCGACGAGTCAGAACAGTCAGTCGAGTCCAGTCCTCTGCTACCCTCTTCAACAGCCCCCCACCCCACCCTTATGAACTTGGGCCTGAAAGTGCCGCCAAGATTTATGCATGTAAAAACTCTGTATGAAGATAAATACAAAGTCTTGGTACAGCGCTAAAACTGAAATCCTGCGAAACGACGCAAACGTAATGGGGAATGGGCATGGTCATGGGCTAGCACATTGAGGGTGTTTACGTGGAAAAATGGCATTACAGTGGGCTTTATTTGTCAAGATTAATTACGAAACTTGCGCTAAATCATAATTTTTTCTTATTTATTTACAGGTTTAACCGATGCAGCAGGCTTCGCCGCTCAACAATGCGTTGGTGTAGCTGTACAGGTTGATAAGGTAAGTTCTTCAACATAACGATATGCTTAGATTAATATACTACATAGTAGTTTATAGTTTTCTAGTCATTTCCTTTCAAGTTCATTGCCATTTGCTCTTAATTCCAATATATACATTTGTATATATGTATATGTATATTTCCTTATAGTGAAAATCGCTGCATTTATGTATTTTCCCTAGGGTTCCTTTTTATACTCATTCATTTTTTTTTTTGTTCTGCAGCCGACAATTGAACACAGAGAAGGAAAGAGATTTCAGCCAAGTTGGGTTACAGGAGAGTTCTGTTTATGGCTTTAATTAAGAGAGACTAATCGAGGGAGTGCAGCAGTGGCTCATTAGCAGCAATTTGTTGGAGTGTGCGCCAAAGCATTTTCAGGTCCATAGCTGGGTTTAGATCATTGAGGCGTGCGTGTTTTATCCGCTAAACTAGCTATGCTTGGCAGACGGGTGTTATCTATCAAAGCGGCGAACCGAATAGCAACTACATAAATCGTAAGGCTCAAATTGACACATGTGCGCACAATCAGTGAAAGCGTGTGAACTGAACTTGAGAAATTGCCACACACAACAGACAGCAGACAACAGACGACAGACAACAGACGACGACAAGAGAAATAAATAAATAACCGCAGGTAAACAAGAGCAAAGCCTAGACTCTGGCCCGCCGTTACTTATGCATATGCAAAGAAGACCCGGTGTGTGCGAAGCGGGGGGAGGTAAACAGCAGGGCTGGCGACACACATAAATCTATATAAATGCTCACACATGAGAATGTTGTATGTTGCATGGGCAGTTGCCGCTGTTGCCGTCTGTCTGCCAACTGCTGCCGGGCTACACAGCATTTCCCATATCAGTTGACAATTTGTCAACTGCTGGCGACTTGAATGACATTCTCTATAGCTACACTGTAAACAATGGATACAAATAACACAAAATTCGTCTTGGCTCGCCAAGAACAATGAGCGCTGAAAAATGCCAACTGCAACAGCTGTAATCACGCGACTCGGTAGACTCAATTACTTTACGAATTTCGATCAAGTTGTTCGACTGCTGCCAAAGGCTTCCTTATCAAGCGCCACAACTGCTCCAAGTCTCTATCTATGTGTATATAGCAGATATTGAAGGTCTATGAGTCAGCGATGAGTATTTATTATTATATTATATTGTTACTAATAAGTCATCAATTTAAGTGAGATTAAAGGTTTTGGTTTAGATCGTTAGCCTTAGAGACCCTGAGTCAATCATAGACACATTTATTTTGAATTTGAATTTCCTCTTTTATATGGCAACCAAATTTCAATTTATTTAAAGTTTTATTGAAATTATTATGTGCTGCAGCTACAGCTATACGTTGTGACTGTCGCATAAAATAAATCTTAGAAAGGCAAGAAGTTCTCAGACTTACAACCTTGACCAATCAGTTGAGCTGTTAGTTTGCCTGAAACCTGCTTTGGGAGCTTTTATGGGGCTTTATCAATCAAACGGCCAAATGATAAGCTCTGGAGTGAACGTAAACCAAACGTATTTTATGGCCCCAGCAGGAGCAGCTATAAGGCCGAACATTCAGTAGTTAGATTCTGTTGCTCGCTTGTACTAGCTGTCTAAGACTTGGCCTATAAATCCGTAACTATTACCTATCAGCTGTTGGCATCAGCAGCAGCTCCTGTGCCCTGTGTGCGGAGATAAATGTGCCCGCGAAAACTTTGACAAGCGATTAACTTTACAATTTATCGCTTAGTCTCCAAAAAAGAAAAAATAAGAAGCATCAATTGAAGGCAGCGCCAGAGTCGAGCTGCCAATTGTCGTAAATCTTTTGCATCCCGATTCCAGTTTGGTGTGGCTGAGCCTATGCCAGCTGCTGGCTGCTGGCCGGGATCTGGCTTTATGTTGCATCATTAATTTAACTAGTTGTGGAACATGCGCCTGGGTCAGCGCCTTTAAAATACACGCCCTGATTAAAACATCAGCCCGGCTAACTAAGTTGTCGGCAACGGGGCAAACCTGCTCCAGCTGCCTGCTGTATTTATTTATGCTTGTTTAAACATATTTAATGTCATTACGGGTGCAACCAGGACCAACACGCATTTAATTATGCGCCCAGCGCATTAAATTAATGAACACTTTTATCAGCGTGCCACGGCCAGACTGCAGATGGAGAGAGAGAGTGAGAGGGAGGCAGAGGGAGAGCGAGAGAGAGAAAGATACAAGTTTTCGTTTGTTGGCACCACGCAGAATCAAGAAGCTGTTCCAATATATTTATTGCAGCGTCTCCTTGTTCTCCTGTTGCTGTTGTTGCTTTTGTTGCTGTCTTCGTCGCCTTTTGCCGCGTTTTAATCGCATTTAATATATCATTTTATTAAGCCAATCGGCTGGCTGGCTGGCTGGATGACTGGGTGACTGGCTCTTGGCTGGCTGGCTGGCTGGAGTCATCTTCGCTACGGCGGCTCGATGTCTTCTTTGGCTGCTTAGCGTCTGGGTTGTCAATTTGCGTAATGCTGTCATAAGGCTGTCAGTTTATCATACGCTCGCTGGGCAGCTCGCTTTATATTCATTCATTTAAGCAATGACTTTAAGCGGCGCCTGTGGCGACATCTGACGACACCTAGGCAAATGCAATTCTCTGCGCCTCTGACAGCTAGTTGAAACTGAGCTATGTCTGGCATTTAATTGTGGCATGTGTGGCAAGTTCCGAGTAACTGCAGTTATGCTGCTACACCAACTGTGTCTGCAGCTGCAAAACTGCAAAGCTGCAAACAACATTCCATTCGCTCAAACCGATCCAGCTAACCAGCTAGATTGTCAAATGCAATCCAACTAGCCACCCTACGAACCAACTCTTTTGCCTTTTGCCAATTGCCAATTGCCTGCTGCCTGCTGCCTGTTGCCTGTTGCCTGTAAATGTGCCTCGGGCTGCAGCAGGCTCTGCCTAGCTCTCTCAGGCTGACCACATAGCTCACAAACAGGCCCAGCTAGAGTTAGTCAGCCTTCGACTTATTGTGGCAGTTATTTCTTTTTTGTTTTCGTTTGTCTGTTTCCTGCCCATAATGTAAGCCAGAGCATTAGCTCTATTTAATGACGGCAAAGTGGTTTCGTATAGCATAAATCAGTACTCAAAAAAAGCAACTTACAAATAAATAACAATCAATTGAAATTGATGGCTTTCCTTTGACAATTGGCAATTGGCAGTAAATAGACATGTTGAGGAAATGATTTATAGATTTGTATATATGTATAATTTAAATCAAGTAAATTAAGAGAAGAAGAATAAATATGACGTATATAAATATATGTTATGTATTATATATATAGCTTCTCGTTAAGTAACCCTCGTGCATAGCAACGGCAATAGTTGACATTAACATGAATCCCATTGATACTTATGTCGCATGTATTATGTTCTCCTCTGTTTGCAGAATGAAATGTGCCTGAATCGAAGCTGACTGCATCCTGAACTTGTCAATCATGGAACTGATCTGCATATTGGCTGGAAGGCTAGCGCACGCTTCCTGTTGGGTAAGTTGATACTAGAGACAGCTAAGGCTGACAGATCAGATTGATGTTTAGTCAGAGAGAGAGAGAGAGAGAGAGAGGGAGAGAGTGAGCGAAACAATGCCAACTCTTTGACAGAGATAGACACATCCATAAACTCATCTAGTCGACCCCGTCAGTGTATAGACCTGACCTCTGCTAGCTGCCAAGACTAATTTATCAAATGGTTCAAGGGTGGCCCATCAAAGCCACACGAGCTGTGTGGAAACTGAAACTGAAAAAAAAAAAAAAAAAAAAAAATACAAATGCGTTTTTAAACCATTGAGCAACGCCTCTTTCTAACAGTTTTCTGTTATTAGTTTGGGTTTCCATTCGCTTTTTCCTTTCAGAAATTTGTGTTTGATTTTTGTTAATTGCCGCTTATTATTCTTGGAGCCATTTGGCCATGTTGGCGAGTGGGTTTAATGGTCTTATACAAAACTAAAATTCTAATTAACAAAATATTTAAGAAAACGAATAAAACAAAAACAGTTTGTGAAAACCAAAAAACCAGAAAAAAAGAAACTATTTTGGGCATTGTAAGAACGTCAAAGCAATTAATCATAAAAAGAAACAGAAACAGACTCTGTGAGGAATCTCTACTTTGTTGAGCTGCTAACAAAGCCTATGCTTTGTGTTTCTCTTTTAGGAATGCTCACAGTGCCAAGTCGTAGAATATCAGCCAAGTTAACGTTAACGTTAACATTAACGGTAACGTTTACGTTTACCTGCAGTTGAATAAGCAGTTGGATCACTTTTCGACAGATAAATTAAGTCATAAATCATTTTGTTTGCAGAGCTATCAAAGGAACCGCTCAAAATCATTCGAAATTAATTAATACTCATAAAAAAACTATAATTAAACCAAAGACAGGCGACAAAACTAAAAAAGAATAGTTAGGAGTCTTCTAGATCTAGAAGGAGAGAGTTAGAGAAGGAAGTGAGAGAGGGACGTATAAAGAGAGCGAGAGAGAGAGAGCGAGAGAGAGAGAGACAGAGGCTGTACGAGGTATATTTATCTTTTTCAACTGAAATGCTAACAAGTCTAGAGTCGAAAGTGGCGTCGTGGCCGGGGCAAGCTATCGCATGTGATTGAAATGAAATATAAAATTACATTAAATTACCGGATGTAATTGCGGTGGTCGTGCCAGTCGCTCACAGTCCGCTCAGTAGCTGGCTCAGAGCTAGCCTCTTACGCTGCCCAATGAATCATGGTCAAAACAAAATGCGTCGCAATTGTTGCCAGAGTCAGGGCTCGAGCCAGAGCCAGAGCCAGAGCCAGCCAGTGAGCCAGTCAGCCAGTCAGGCAAATAGACTCAAGCAACGAACTTGAAGCACTTGGTGTGGGCGCACGCTCTCATGACCAAAAACAAGAAGTAAACAACAACAACATTAACAACAACAGTCGAAACAAAAAGGCAGGCTGCCCACGCTACATTCAAGACGAACAATTGTAAATGAGGATCGGGTCCAAGTCAATGACTCGTTTCGAGTATCTTATCAGAGGCAAACGATTTTGTCAAATGACAACTGCGGCACATTAAATGCGTCTTTTTCACGCCACACGACATTTTCAATGTGCATTTAGTTGTCAATTATTTTTGATAGGCTGCCGAGTGCGCATGCCATGATAAGAGCTCATGCGAGCCCGGCTTACGGCCCAGCTCGTGCACTCGCTGCGATCTGGCTCTGTGCTGAGTGCAGGCCATTTGCATATTGAGCGCTTGTTCGCCGCGGTCTTCAGCCTCAGATATGGCAAAAGTGGTTTTATTTAGCTGTGCGTTCTCGCATTCGGACGTTTCGGTTTTGTTAGCAACTTTCCATATAGCAAACAGGCAGCTGGCATAACTGTTCCTCGACAATGTCACAAATCATAGATATATTGTTGTTGTTTTCGGCTAACGTACGCGTAATTTATGGTTTTGAATGAGCTCAACGTGTTTGTGGCAGAAGATTTTGGCTAAAAGATTCGTCACGAATTCGCAATTGTTTAGCTTTCCCATGATAAAAATTAATTTAATTGAAGAATTCAACAAAATAAACAAAATTAAAGTTCTCTTAATGAGTTTTTGTAGCGGATAGACTGGCGAACTGATAGCAATGAGAAGGATCCATATGAATATCTCTGATTTATATTGATAAATGAGAGATATTGCATAGATTCGCGTACCTTAATATATGGAGTAACAGATTTCTGATGGTTCTTCAGTTTCTAAATCTATCAATCTACTTCGGGGCTTTAGCTTCAGATCTAAAGCCCACTATCGTTAGCTTATAATAACTGCTGAAAGCTAATTATATCCGTTTTAATTACTCCACTTAACTGAAAGCTACTCCAAATAAATTCAGATCATAGCTGAAAATCATTTTTGAAACTACTTTATATATCTCATGCCTAGCAGCTGACCTATATGAAATACTGAGTACTGAGTATTTCTCGTGTCCATATTGTTATGCGATTTCGTTAAAAATAATTTGCGCAAAAAAAAAAAAAAAAAAAAAGGAGAATTGGGAAAAAATGAAGTTTGCAGTGCATATGCCACGCACGTAGCAACAACATCAACGACTGTGCAACAACAATCAGACAATCATGCACATAATCATGCCATCAATATATATGTATATATATATATATGGCAATTATCAATGAAATTTATAACAATCCACGAAATGTAACGAAAACATAACCGACCAATAAAAATTTCATTTTCATAAGCTTGCAGCAGCAACAACAACAACAGCAACAACAACAACAGCAGCAGCGAGGAATGAAAAAGGAATCGGGCCGGGCATGGATAGGAGGCATGCTGCCATTGCAGCTGCATTTAATGTGAATGCCGCGTGCTGTGTCCAGTTCGTCATACTCAACATTTTGATGTTGTTGCTGTTTCTGATTTTGCTGCCTGTGATCTGCATCATAAAAACGTGCCAGATTGATGCGTGATTGAAATGCCAATTGGCTTTGAGTCCAGAGCTGTGGCCAAACCTGAAGTTGCCTCGTTAATGTGGTTGTTGCTTGTGGATATACGTTTGTATATGTATGTATGTACATTTGAGGCACGTTATATACTTGGACTCGAACAGCGTGTATTCTTACCGTTAAGACTGCGTAAGGGGCTTCTTTAATCGTGTCTTCAATCTCATCTCATTTTTCTTTTCTACCTGCCCCTGTTTGCATTGTCATTGCAGACAATTAGAACTGGTCTCTGATTCCGTGCGGCATTTGACTGCAATTTGCTTAAAAAGGCCGCTAGATAAACGATAAACAGTTGTTACTGTTACCTTTGGCCATATACGACGACGTATCTATGTATATGTATATACAACGAATTTCCGACGCTTACCGTTCAATTCCTCTGCCATGACATGGTCAAGACCATGACTAGTTTTTCTCTACGTTTTTCACTTCTGGTTTTATCTTCTACTTCTACTCTTTGCCAACGGGTAATTTCAGATTGCTACAGAGCTTGCCAAGCATTCAGCTAATAGAAATTATTTCTAATTTGTTCTTGCCATCAGTAACACCCAGATAGATATAATATATATATTAATATTTTATTTCAATTCGCCCAACATTTATTTGGTTTGGACTTAATTTACTAATTTCAAAATTTGACATCAATTAAAATTCAAAAAGTTTCCCAAAATGCTTTAAAATTTATTTCGAGACTTTTTTATGAGGGATCTCAATTTTAAAATATAAATTCAAAATATAGAATGCATATTTGCAGTGTATATTAGGTTCGTTAACGTATACGAGCTTTTTCGTTGAAGCATTTCTATTAATATTTATGGGTTTGTCGTTGAAGCCTTTGCTTTGGCCGTGATGAATGAGTGTGCTGAGGCAGCTGCAGATCTTCGCAACAGCAACTGGCGCCAGTGAACGGCGACAGGCAGTAAAGTGCTGGCCATGTAGGGCATAGACAACTCAACGGACCGATCAAGCAGAGCAAGAGAAAGAGAGAGAGAGAGAGAGAGAGAGAGAGAGAGAGAGAGAGAGAGAGAGAGGCACACACAGAGAGAGAGAAGTAGAATAGTGGGCAAGTTGGACAACCTAGTAAGTATCAATGAGAGGCTGCGGTCTACAAATGACTCTTATCTCTTGCTGGCAACAAATTGACCATTTCAATTAATGAAAAACGCACTTAAACATTAAAGAGATGCTCGGACAGTCGGACTGTCGGACTGTCGGACAGCCGGACAGCCGGACAGTCGGACATCGGCATCAAGTGTTGGCGCTAATGATGCGATGAGATGCGCGCGCGGATGCGAAAATCGTACGACGTGCGTTGGCCAGAGAACCAGAGTGAGCGAGAAGGAGAGAGAGAGAGATGTAAAAACAGACACCGCTCACATTTGCATATTTTCTTGTCGGTTTGGCTGACGATGATTATTGCTGGGGCCAGAGATTAAGCGCGTAAATTTGTCGTTAAAAATCATGTTGAGATCGTGAGCCGAGCCGGCGTAGACAGAGACACGCGATTTCGCTGCAAACCCGCCAAAACAGCAGCTGTTGATTTTTAACTGTTTTTTTCTCTCTCTTTCGTTGTTGTTGTTTTTGGTATTTATTTGCTTGGCTGTTGATTTGATTGCAGCGCTTTTTGATTGATGGCTGTCGCCTCGCGCTGCATGCCCGGCATGTCAATGAGCCTGGCTAGCTACCTAACTGACTGACTGACACACTGATTTACCGTTGCATGATAAGCAGCGTGCGCAAAACAAAATAAACAGAGAGAAAGAAGCAGAGAAGTGGCAATTACATGAAGTGGAGCAGCATTCGGCATTTCGACATTTGCATAAATTGGTCGCAGCGAAATGAAAGACTTAGGCAACAAACTTGATTACAATTTGCCATCTCGTCGCGTCGCGTCGCGTCGCGTCGCATCGCTTTCTTCGTGACTAATTTGAGTCTACGTTTTTCCCAAGAGTTAAAGTTGAAGTTTGCAGTCAGGGGCCAAAGGTTATTTGTAATTCGTTTTCGATGTTACAATTTGGTTGCATTAACTCAATTAGCCTGTCCGAGACGTCGCGTCGCTCGGCTCCATTTTGCCCAAGAATCATTTGAAATGCAACAGTTAATTAGTTCGCCAAGCACGATAATCTTTTTAATTGGATTTTCTGCATTTCTTTTGTTGTGATTTCATTCCATACGTATTGTTTTTTCTTCCCAAATTGAATCGCAGTTGTATGCAGCACGCAGCGGCAAAGCCACAAAACGATTTTCACAGCGAATTATGAGGCCAACCGCAGCGCCCAAAGATGCCTCAACTCCAACTTCAGCCACAGCTACAGCAAAGGCTACTAACATGCAATGGCTAGGTGGGAACGTGTATTTCCCACGCATGTTTGGCCTCTTTCCTACGAACGACTTCCGCGAGCTTCGCGCGGCTAAAATAAAATAATTTGCGTTTTTGATTAAATCGTGGGATAGATCAAAGCAGCGATGCCTTATCAGGCAGCCGCACAGGTGAACAGTTAGCGGCCTCAACGTGGGATAGATATGTAAATCGAACAACGCTTCTGTAGGCTGCTCCTGTTTCCAAACGGGTGAGTTCCCAGGTTTCATATCTGGGAGAGACTGCGCTTGGATCTTTCAATTGAGCATAGCCAGAGTACCAGCAGGTGAGTAAGTTAGTTTTCGTTGTTTCGCATCTCGGCACAGTTAATGGCACTGGAAGAATTCACGGGGTTTTTCTAACACGCCCGTGATCTCTTAGTGGCATCTATGGTGCGGGATATTACGTTCAACAACTGAAAGCTTTTCGCCTTATTCCTAATTGTGTTAATTGAGCCGTAAAAAAGAAGCAAAATACCACGACAAAAACTTGTAAACGGGTTTATTCGTGTGTGTGTGTGTGTGTGTGTGTTTTTTTTTTGTATTCTACGTGCGTGATATGAAACAAACAGTGGCCAGTTTTTTGTCAGTTGGTAACAGGCTCAAGCTGCAATAAATTGGTTAGCTGCTTTGTCGTGATAAGCTCAGCGTTCATTGTGGGAAATGAATTATTGTTTTTGTTGCCTACGCTCATTAACACCTGGGCTCAGCAATCTAATTCTTAAATACCGATTGTAAATTTAAGAGAGAGCAAAACTGAAAAAAATGGAAAACGAAATAATTTGAAAGAACTCTAAACCTTCATGAAGTTTACAGCGTTTGTTTGGGGTCTTGGGAACCTTTTGGAGCGCCGGACGTGTCAGCCTTGAAAAATCACATTTCACACTGCCCGCTGATGGACAGAGGCATTGCTACAATTAATAGTTCAATGAACTTCAACTAAAGCGAGCGGATGGAACGGTGGCAGCACCAGCAGCAGCAGCAGCAGCAGCAGCGAAGACTGGATAAAAAAAGCAGCCGCAAGAGCTGGGAGTGAGAGAAGAACAGAAAGTTCCATAGCTAGGCCCGAACCATGGATAATAGCCCAGCGCAGCAGCTACAAAAAAGAAAGAAAAAGTCAAGAGAGAGAGGGAGAGAGGGAGAGAGAGAGAGAGAGACCAGAAGAAAAAAAGATAATTAACTTTTTTCCTTTTTGTACTAAGTATGCCAACTGAATGAGCCGCAGTTCGTCAACAAGTTGCCAAGAGACGAACAAATTACAGCGCATTACTAAAATACCCGCATCTGTGTGAGAGCGCAGTATCATGGGAGCTGCAGTTGCTGCAGGGTTGCTGGCGTTGTAAGCCACAAGACAGAAGACGGTGCCCGACTCGAGGGTGTCTAGGGCGACTATCTGGGTCTCAGGTTTGTCCACTGGACGCATCAATGAATCCATGCATATATTTTCTTTCTTATTGCAAATTCTTATGGCAGAGGTCACACACGGCTTACAAGCGAATTCCTGCACGAGCTCTTTGATGACGAGAGCTCTGCACTTGTCCTCCAACAACACTAGCTCCAGAGACATTCGCGTTCCGCTCGGATGATCTCGGAAGTGCAGGTAGCAGCGTTTCCTGTTTGCCAGCCAATCGCAATAATACATGAGACACCTTTAACAATGAATTAACTAACATCTCAATTGTGAGCGAAGGCACAGAGTACTTGACTTACATCAATTTTAGCTAGAGCTAAAAATACCCCATTGCCCTTTCATTATTATTGTTTTATTGCTATACTTTAATTTTGCATATTTGAGAACTAAATTTGAAAAAAGTATATCACTTCTAAACATGGAATAGCAAATAAAGTCGATAATCAATTCTGCAGTTTATTGAACTAGGGGGAAATATATATTGATATTGATTATATAAGATTGATAGAATCTATGTTGAATTGGTTAACTAAACTAGAATAGATTGCCCATATAAGATTTGAGTCTTTTGCTTTCTTTGATTTCGAAAAGATGCGGACATATCAAGCGAATCAATTTAACAACTGATCAATTTTCCCCCCCAGCTGGGCGAAGACTGCGAACTGGAATTGGAAATGCACGGAGTTTACTTGTTGCTGCTCGGAGTAAGGCCATTAAATGACGACAGCCCGAATTGCGAGCCAAATGTTGGCTGCCTGTTGTTAGTGTCACAATATGCCATGGAAATTTAGAAAATTGCCTTTAATCAGTTGCGAAAATGAGCTGCACAATTTGAATGGCCCATGGGCCGAGATACAGCAAAAGAAAACTTGTAATCAAACCAAAAACAGAAAGAAGGAAAAAACCGAGCTTAAGACTGTGGGAAATGAGGCAATTGCTGAGCTGTTGGCCATTTGGAAACGCGCTCCAGATTTGTCCATAACACGGCCTGACCGCTGGGGTTCTTGCGTGGGTGGCACTTCTGGCGGGGACGCAGCTGTGCGTTGAGAGATTTTCCTCTTTGCTGGAATGCGGCGCCATTTGCCATGAGAATTGCGGCAGTTCACACAGTCAACGGCGGGTCGCACTTTGATTGACGTCTTGGCTAAATTATGTAAATTATAGCAAGATATCCAGAGAGCGAATCAGAGAGAGAGAGAGAGCGAGAGAGAGAGAGAGAGAGAGACAGAGAGACAGGGAATAGCACGCTTCGTTTTGTTGATCTATGAGCCTCGATTACGAGGCGGCAAATAAAAACAAAAAGAAATTCCTCAACGTAGCTAAAAGCTGCACAAATAAAGCGCAGCTAAACTGTTGCAGTTGCTGATGCAGTTGCAGTTGCAGTTGCTGTAGATGCCAAGTGCGGCAGCTGCTGCTGGCAAACCTGCCGCCAGCAGTCTAGCTCCTTTGCAAATGATGATGAGGCACACAGTCTTAGCAGCAGCAACAAGAATTACAAAGCCAAGACATCCATGGGCCATGACAAAAGACAAGTTGTCGTTCTTCCCAAAATTAGAGGCATTTACATGCCGGCTAGCGAGAGACAGAGACAAAGACAAAGAGAGAGAGAGAGGGAGAGAGAGAGAAGCACATAATCTGAGCAAGAGTGGGACAACATTTATGGACTCTGTGTAAACATTTTGAGCGAACGTTTTAGACGCATCAATGCAGCTGGCTAAGATCTGTATTGGCAGACTTAAGACTCCAACTGCGACTGCGTCTGTGGACGGAACTATGCAAATATTTTTGAAGCAATTTTCAGCTTAAATACCTTCAAAACGAGGCGTGTCATATTAGCCAACTGCTCGCTTCTATTTGGTTTGGTGCACACTTGTTAACTCTTTTGCCCATAAGCCAATAATAAGACAATACGAGGAGGAAGCCTCAGGCTCAGGCTAAGGCTGGTTGAATTATGCAAAACAGGCATTCAAAGTTTAACTTCAAAGCTAACCTTTCATTCGAAGGCTTTTATTCCAGTGATTAAGCAGTGATTAAAGATTAATGATAATTATATTGTTATTTTAAGCGAATTGATCGGATGTGTGATTTTTAGTTTTGGAAGAAATAGTTTCATCTGTTTTACTATAAACTCAATGGAGCTAAATAGCAACTGGAGGCAAATATGTAAAACTTTTAACTATAGGCTTGAGATAGATATTACAGTAAACTCTAACTTGTTGCTGCCATGAAACGCATAAAATATTATTTATATAAAATAAAAGAATGTCCAAACAAATCAAACTAAACATTTAGCTCATATCATTCTCCTATCAGAAAACAGCACACCACCTTTGTAATTTTCACTTCAAAGTTCGTTCTCTCTCTTTCCCATCTCCTCTCTCTCTGTTTTTGATTTTCCACTTTGGGGGATTTCCATCTAATTAGCAAGCTAAAAAAAAAAAAAAACACGTGATGACTCTCGCTGTCGGTTCATCGAGATCAATTCAGCAACTCATTGCATGCGAAATGAATGACCGAGCAGATGACGAGCTCAGAGTGCTCATTTCTACATATGTATGTATGTACACATACATACGTACACACATACGCAGGTCGAGCGAGAGTTTCGCTTGTCCCTGAAATTGTGCAGCAACCCCGTTGGCTTGTTTCCGTTATGGCATATCAATTGATTGAATGTAAAAATTCTACTATTTATTAACAAGTCAAATTTTGAAGAGCAGAAGAAGGCATAAAGTCAAGGGCCAAATAATCACATTTTATTTGACTGCCACAGTTTGAGAGCAATTGCTTGCATTTATGTACATGCTAGGGGTTTGTGACATTGCTGTACCAGTACAGCAAAGACTCCCACCTAGTGTGCTACGGCAGCGATGTTTTCTGTGTCCGTGTCTTTGCTATTAGTTGGTTGTGTTCTTGGGTAGATGGTCTATGTTGATGGCTTCTTGTCGCCTTTATCTGTTTCACATTTTGACTTATCGTCAGATTTTTTGTCTGCTTCCTTTGCGTTTTCCTTTTTATCCGAGTCTTTTTTGCTCGCATTCTTCCTGGCCTTCTCCACAGCTGCTTTGACCATTTCTTGGCAGTCGAATGACTTACACGAATTGTTGTCCAGCTTATTTTCACAATCGGATAACACAATACTGATTTCCTTATCAATTGATTTTGCCACTTTCTCCTTCTGGCGCCGCAATTCACACATTTGTTCCAGCTTCTTCTCTTTAGCCTTTTTGCTAGCCACTTTCTTCTCTTTCGCCTGAGTGGCAAGCTGTTCCTCACATTTCTTCTCCTGTTCCTTCATTGACTCTAAATTGTCGTCCCGTTTTTCGTCATCCACATCCTCCTCTGTTGGCACTGGGGCGCCGCCACATGCGCGACGCTCGTCTCGCAAGCCCACCGACTGATTCTGCAGCTCCACAAAGCTGAAGCGATGGTAGCCGAAGTAATGCCCGTTTTTGTACTTCTTATTGAGGCCCGCTCCAGGGCCAAGAGGTTCGTCAGGTCCACAAAATTGCCGGTAGGCCTTCGGCTTTATGAACTCGGGCACTTCAATCCCATCATGTGCAACACATTGCGGCTCGTAGCCCTCATCAGGCGGATCTTTTGGTGGGCGCGGTGTATTTGAGGGTTTGTTGCTTTGTTTGCGCATTTGATTGAGTTCATTCCTCGAAGACCTGCGGCATAGAAAACGTAATGAATGTGGTGCTATCAAAAACCTGAACATCTTCTCGTTTAGAAAACCAAGTATTTCCTTTACGAATTGGAATATATATGAATAAGTATATAGAAATATTGAGCAACGTTACCTTTGATTAGAATTTTCTAATGTCTATACAAAATTTGGTCTCAATTATTTTCTTTCTCACTTCACACCTCTCTCAATAAAAATAAAATAGAATGAGTAAAATGTTTGAATAAAAACAATTTGAAAGCAATATAAACATCATTAGAGTTTGTAAGCATCATTTGCATTTGTTTTTTATTAGTATTCAGACATTTTTTGAACGAAAATGAAGTTTTAAGTATACACGCACTTAACAAGTTTGAATTTTTTTTAAGGGTGAGTGACTTTGCTAACTTTTGCCAGCTCGATCTATGTACAGCAACCATTTTGGTTGAGTGTCTTTGGTAAAGTATTACAGCTGGGTGAGTTTATTGTTGGTTCGGAAAGCAGCTGGCTGTAATATTCCAATAGATGGAGCAATCGAGGATAGACCTACAGTAATATGAATTACTTGTATATTAAAAGGTCACTTAATATAAATTTTTATTTGAGTTAAATTTAAAACCAAAAAGAAGCTGTGAAAGTTAGGCTGCCGTGAGTATATTTTATAAATATTGTACAATTAAATATACGTTTTTGGGCTATAGATTTCCAGATCGGAATTAAACTATTAAAATTATTAATAAATTAATCAAATTTTTGGTGGAGCTTAAGTTCTTAGGTACTTGAATACTTGGGTACTGATGCATTCAGACGTAATTGGAAGATAAACCGCTGACCCGAAACAACGCGAGCAGGTCAACAGTCGCCCACCAAAAGTCGAGGAAAAGACAAAGTCAAGAGTAGTCCTAACAGTTCGCTTTGGCTTTACAATCTGTTGGCCCTTGTGTGCTGTGTGTGTGCGTTGTGCGTGTGTGAGTAATTCACGTGAATGTGACACTGACACTTGCAGCTAACTGAAAAAAATCGTTTCGTACAGTTTTCCATGAGCTGCCAGCCAATTGTAAGCATGCAACGCAGGGGGAGCTTCCCACACGCGGCTGCAGTTCGTTCCCTGATGAACTTTTAAGTGATTCTTATCAAGCGGACTTCTGGCCGACAGCTGGCAGCCCAACAGCCCAACAGCCCGACAGTCCAGCTGCCTCTAGCAATGTTAGCCAAAGATCGGCTGCCTTTAAGCGACTATACGGATAGTTAAGCTAAAGTTTTAAAAATATCTCCTTACCTTGCAACCTTTATGTGGCTTACCAAGCACGTATCAAGCTAACGCAATCTCTCAACTTTTGTGTTCTGCTGAAACTTTAAACTATTTGACTACAGTAAAAACGAAAAAAAAAAAAAACTAAAATAATAATAAATAAAAATAAATAAATAAATAAATATTTTAAAAATTCTTTGTGGAAAATATAATTTTAATTTCTCTCTTGACTATTACAAGACAATATTGTGACATTCGTCTCTAGCCACGTTTTACTTTAAAAATAAACTCAGTGATTCAAACAATTCTGAAGCTTTTATATGCTGCACAAAGTTGATTTATTTTTTGATTGTTTTTACAGTGATGCCATTAACAAGTTGTCTCCTTTAAGCACCCCGAACCTTCGTAGCTGAGTTTATTTTTTAAGTGTGTTGCGTAAACTTCATGTTCCCTGCAGGTAGATCAACTTTGCTTGAACACTGTTCGTCGTATAACTAAGCTTACAATGTTGTTATTAAAAAAACTTGTTGGCACTTGCTCAGCTCTAGGAATGTTGTGCTGGGCGTATGGGCAACGAAACACACACGTGAACTGTTGGATAGCTGGGTAAACTTTGGCATGGCAAAGTGTCAAAAGTCCATGAAAGGAGTCAACTGGCCAAGCATAGCATAAGGGGCCTGTTGCTATTGCACTTCGACTCAGTAAAGTCACATTTTACGTCGTTTCTTCGTACGCAGTGCGTTATTTTATTATCTATATTGTTGTTCTTTGCTTTTTTTAGTAAGTTTGATAATGCAGCTAACTAAAAGAGTTATACAAAAAAACAATTAAACTTATAGCTAGAGTTAGGGACAGATATGCAGAAAACTTGAGCTTGATTGGATTAGTTTCTGGCGAAGATGTGTGTTAAGGAAATCAGAGTGAATAGTGAAAGTAACCATATCCCACGTAAGACTATCAGAACACAAGTTATACATAAGATTTACGTTCTACACATAATCGAGTTTCCGTTGCAGTTGATCGTTGAGGTCGTTGAGGCGTTGAGTTCAGCTGAAGTTTGGCTTTGGGTCGGTTCGGGCGGTGTTTTTTTTTTACCACTTTGCCCGACGATTGCTGTTGCGCTCCGCGCTGATGGAACGCAGCTCTTCGCTCTCCAGACGTTGCTCATCGGCACGGCGGAGGTCGTTCTCCTCGAGGCGATCCAGTTGCTGCCACAGCTCATTGTCGAGACGACGTCCCTGTGACCAGCTAATGGCAGCGCCGGCACGAGCTGCATTCCCATTGAGGCGCGTAGTAATCAATCCGTTCAGATTCGCCGAGCTCAGCAGTAAAGGCGAGCCAATCAGTTGAGCCTGCACCGAGGCACTGGACGGCTGGGACAAGATCACGGACTGCGCGTTGCGCTCGATGTTTAGGCGGGAGCTGGGCAGCTGGCGCCAGGCGTCCAAGTCACGCTCCCCAGTCAGCAGCAGGTTGCCTGAGTTGATCGCTGGCAGGCGAGAGATCAAAGTTGGGGGATGCGAGACAACGGTGGCCTGGACACTTTGACCCAGCAGCTGATTTGAGTTGGGCAGCAGCAAAGTCTGCTGCTGGCTGTTCAGACGTTCGAGCAGGCGATTCTGATTTTGGTTTTGACTCTGGCTTAGGCGACGCTCCTGTTGCTGACGACGCTCCTGCTCGCGCTGCTCACGTTCCCTCTGCTCACGATCTCTCAATTCACGCTCCCTCTGCTCGCGTTCCCTCTGCTCGCGTTCCCTCTGCTCACGTTCCTTCTGCTCACGTTCCCTCTGTTCCCGTTCCCTCTGTTCCCGTTCTCTCTGCTCCTGCAGACGCTGCAACTCGCGCAGCTGTTGCTCCTGCTGCAGACGTTGTTGCTCTTGCTGTTGACGCAGCTGTGCGGTTTGCTGCACTTGCTGCTGGAACTGCTCCATGAGCTGCTGAGACTGGAGACGAGCTTGGTTCTCAGACTCGATTCGCGCCTCTGCTTCCAATTGCAATTGCGATTGTTGCTGGGCTTCGGCCAGAGCCTGAGCTTCAGCAATAGTTTGAGCTGTTAGGCGCGACTGCAGCTCTTCAATACTATTGTAGCGAGATGAGGTAGAGGCAGAGGAGGAGGAGGAGGATGAAGACGAGGAAGACGCTTGCGTTGTGCTCAGTCGCCCATCGAGGCGTTGCTTTGACACGATAGCATTGAATCCACTGGCATCATCCGCTGTGTAGTCCACAATGCGCCTCGTGCCATCGGGCTCGACAAGCGAATATTGGCCCTTCACCAAATCGCCGTCACGTTTCTCCTCCTGTCGCTTCTCATCGCCGGTCAGCGTGTCGCGCACATCGTAGGCAAATGTATACTGTGGCCGGCTATCGTAATCCTCACTAGAGTTGGGTAAAATTGTCGTGGGCTCATCCAAACTGGAGTCATCATTGTCCAGGTCACGCAGCTGCTGCTGCTGCTCCTGTTGCTGGAGACTGGCCGATTTGGTCAATTGGCTGAGCTCGATGGGTCGCAGAAAGGATGCATTGGCCACATTGCAGATCAGTAGGCATACGCCAATCAACAGGCCGCTCTATAAGCAAATGCAAAGGATAAAGTTCACTACATGACGAGCTAACAAATACATTTCCTATTCCCTTCTGAAAAGATGCCATGAATAACTATTTAACAGCATTTAATACTCTCAATAAAAGATGATGTTCCTTCAAATTTCATTGACAGATTGTTGCTTGAAACATTTTAATTTGTATGCCTGATTATTTGGCATTTGCGAGCATATTGATTATATATTGGGACAGTAGTAAATTCACAAACTCATCATAATTCTCAATCACGAGTTCAAAAATATTTTGTTTACAAAAATCAAACCTGTTAAGGATGCTTCAATGCTTCGTTGCACAAGGCACAATGTCCATAAAAATTTTCCTAATGTGCTTGGGAGTGTTATCCTTTTGAGTTTTCGTTTATCCTGATTTATTGCCTGTCACTGCTCAAATGCGTTTTACAACGCGCCGCAAGCGATCGACTGGCCGAAAATTTATGGCCCAGCCCCGGCTCTTTAACTTACCCGTCTCATGATGGGTGACGTGATTAGTATAGGACTATTTGTCCGCTTTTTGCTCTTAGTTTGTAGTTTGTGGATTGTAGAAGCTGCTACTCGTTGGCTTGGTGTGGCCCGTTGTGCTACTGATGCCTTACCTGACAGCAATTGGCCATTTTATACACACGGCATACACGCTGCAGAATAAGCTGGCCCGAAGCGCCCTTTGCAAGAACCAGCCCACATTTGATATGCGTAGAGGCTTTCAAATCTGCTTAGTTAAGGTTACAAATGACCTTGCCAGTCGTTGATACGCCTGCCTGAGTTACAAAAGCTGCAGCACGGCATTCACTTTTGGGCTAGTTGGTCAAAAAGTTGTCACCCAATCGGCCCACAAAATGTGGACAGTCGAACGGCTTATCAAAATGGCAACAAGATGCGTGCAGAAATAGCAATTTGGCCAGGAGAGAAGCTGAAATAGGGCAAATGTGTTGCTGCTGGCTGAGCAAATTACAAATTACTAAATGTTGCCAACATCCAGCAGCAGCTTCAGTTCCAAATGGGCTACAACAGACACCGAAAGAGACTATAACAAAAGGCAAACTGTAATTTGATAGGCTTTAAACCAAGAGCTGCAGATGCAACCAACTTGCGCATAGCAGCTTAAAGCTGCTGCAGCGAAGCATAAAACCACTAAGATAATTATCTTAGCTAATTTGCCAAGAGATCCCAAAACAATTTTACAGTTGATGAAATGAAGATATCAAGTATACAATTATTGCTAGAGCTCTTCGTTGAATTGAATAACTTTAATAGAATATAGAGTCTGATTATTTATGCTGCTGTGATATATATAATACGTGTGTGTGTGTGTGTATGATCTTTATAAATATTACAAAATTACAGGATACAAGGTAACAGGTAAAAAGATACAAGATACAAGATACAAGATACAAGATACAAGATACAAGATACAAGATACAAGATACAAGATACAAGATACAAGATACAAGATACAAGATACAAGATACAAGATACAAGATACAAGATACAAGATACAAGATACAAGATACAAGATACAAGATACAAGATACAAGATACAAGATACAAGATACAAGATACAAGATACAAGATACAAGATACAAGATACAAGATACAAGATACAAGATACAAGATACAAGATACAAGATACAAGATACAAGATACAAGATACAAGATACAAGATACAAGATACAAGATACAAGATACAAGATACAAGATACAAGATACAAGATACAAGATACAAGATACAAGATACAAGATACAAGATACAAGATACAAGATACAAGATACAAGATACAAGATACAAGATACAAGATACAAGATACAAGATACAAGATACAAGATACAAGATACAAGATACAAGATACAAGATACAAGATACAAGATACAAGATACAAGATACAAGATACAAGATACAAGATACAAGATACAAGATACAAGATACAAGATACAAGATACAAGATACAAGATACAAGATACAAGATACAAGATACAAGATACTAGATACTAGATACTAGATACTAGATACTAGATACTAGATACTAGATACAAGATACAAGATACTAGATACTAGATACTAGATACTAGATACTAGATACTAGATACTAGATACTAGATACTAGATACTAGATACTAGATACTAGATACTAGATACTAGATACTAGATACTAGATACTAGATACTAGATACTAGATACTAGATACTAGATACTAGATACTAGATACTAGATACTAGATACTAGATACTAGATACTAGATACTAGATACTAGATACTAGATACTAGATACTAGATACTAGATACTAGATACTAGATACTAGATACTAGATACTAGATACTAGATACTAGATACTAGATACTAGATACTAGATACTAGATACTAGATACTAGATACTAGATACTAGATACTAGATACTAGATACTAGATACTAGATACTAGATACTAGATACTAGATACTAGATACTAGATACTAGATACTAGATACTAGATACTAGATACTAGATACTAGATACTAGATACTAGATACTAGATACTAGATACTAGATACTAGATACTAGATACTAGATACTAGATACTAGATACTAGATACTAGATACAAGATACAAGATACTAGATACTAGATACTAGATACTAGATACTAGATACTAGATACTAGATACTAGATACTAGATACTAGATACTAGATACTAGATACTAGATACTAGATACTAGATACTAGATACAGATAGCAATTAGTAGATTGCAGATAGTAGATAGCAGATAAAGACAGAACAGATAGAAAAGAGACAGGCAGAGTTTTAGATTTATAGATTTTTGATACAACTGAAGTCTTAATTGGTATTACATTATGCACATCGCTTCCCTAACCAACATTTTCAATTAACCATCCAATTTTGAGGGACTCGCCTTGGATTATAAAGCCCATTGGTAAGCCTCTCTATGGCTGTGGTCTACAGTTTTTTACATGGGCAGTCCGCAGTCAATATGATTTAGATGCGACACTGAATGCCTGAAAGCGTTAGCAGCTGTAACATCAACAACGACACATACACACACACGCATAGCACAGCAACAACAACAAAAATCATGACAACATCTGTACTAGCACTGCGAACAAGAAACCAAAAAAAAAAAAAAAACCGGAAATTTCCGTCAAATAAGAAAGAAAAACAAGAAACAATGTCTTGCCAAGTGTGACCGACCTGAAAATATCCCGTTATCTTGTCTCAATATAACTTTATAAATAGATATAATTGAGTTTGAAAAGATATATCCAAAAGGTAATATATAAATTTTTTCAAAATTAAAGCTCTTTTGGATCGCAATTTCATCTTATTTAGAGAAGCTAACATGTAACATTTGGTACTAACCGTACGACCCTTTCGAATGGGTATCGAATACAGAAGGAGAATAGAATGAAAGCAACAACAGATGAATACAGCGAAGAGCAACGAGCTAGTGGCCAACTGGCTGGAAAGTAAAAAATTTCATGCATGACCGAAATACAAAAAGAGGTATTGTGTCCGTCCTATGGAGTCGCTCTGTGTGAGCGCTTGTTATTTTAGATGGTGCATACTTTTAGGCCCCAGCGCCATGACCAGGCATGACATAGAGCCAAGAACAGCATATGACACCCGTAGCAATAGCAAAAGCAGGAGCAGCAGCAGCTGGAGCAGCAGAAGCAGGAACAGCATCAGCAGGAGCAGCTGCAGCAGGAGTCGCAGCAGAAGGAGCAGCATGTGTTGCTTCGATGTTACGCAGTCTCTTCGTCTTCCTCAATTTCAGCTTGCTGCGCGTTTTTCTCGCTGTGTCAAATGGAGCGGTCCACCGCGTCGTAATTGAGTTTTGAATGGATTGAACGACATACAATGCATTCCAGAGCAGATAAAATGCGAATCCCTGCAGCCATTTTCCGGCTAGTGCGTAACAATGTTAATTGAAATCGGTTAAGCTAATTTTCTAGCAAATTCGAACAATTGCCGTTAGTCGACTACCAATTAGTCATTCATTATTAATATTCATTAAGTCATCAATTATAATTACCTGATGGGTGAAAAAAGGCTTAATTCATGCCTTTATGGTAATATATTAACATCTACGATATTTCGGTTTAATTAATGTGCTGCTTAAATCATGAATACTTAATCACAATTACATTTGCACTTTTACCGTGGCATGCGAATAATTGCAGTGCGTATTAAATGAAGCCAAGTAAGTCTCACAGGAGTTTTTGATATTGTTTTACAAACTCGTATTTAAATCCATTAATGTTGGCTCAAATTAGCTGAAAATATATTAATGTGATTCTTTTTATTTTATAAAATATATGTATATAATATTATTAAATAGGGTTTATTTATGGAGCTGTAGTCAGCTTAAGATTATCTTTGAGAATTTGGCTTACAATTAATTTATTTATTGATTTAAGTGGCGTTATAAATTTGATGCTCTGAACTCAATATAACTCAGGCTATATTTGTTTTGCATATCGAGTTTGTTTTAAATAAAATAAAAGCTATTTTTATTTTAATGCCATCGATTAAAAAGCTTTTGCAAAATTTTATATTAAATTTATAATCGTTAAGGCTGGAGTTTAATTTATGTACATTTTATGAAACTTTAATTTTGGTTATTTTATACAGTTTTGATTTGCTTTACATTTTGCATAAATCAATAATTTAATATCGTTTTTTAGTGAGGTTTCTAATATTTAAGAATAATAAACTTTTTAGATTTTTTCATATCTACCACCCGATTCTAAGCTTGACAAACTCAAATATACAACTCTAAAATAAATAATAAAAATGTTTCATTTTTAATTAAATAATAATTCACATTTTATACGAGCTTAGAAGTACATTTATTGTTTGCTGTATAATGTCTCTATTTCGTTTTATGTCCACACATGGTCAGGCCCACACTTGAACTAATTTTGCTGGTAATGTGAGTCCAGTTTGGCGTCTATGCCAAATTGTTATAGATATACTCGAAGGCGGCAAAGTTCACAATAGAATTGTGTGGCAAACAAAGGAGTGTTGGCCGGGACGGAAGAGTTTTGACCAGGCCATTGCGTGGTCGACCTGATGGTCCCTTAGGGTCATACACGTTTTACAATTTCGCAAACACTTTGGGAGCAAAGTGAAAGCAATTCAATCTGTGGCTAGCTGGTAAATGTTTGGCTATCGCTGGTGGCTCACTGGTGTCACGAGCTCGTCCTGATTGAGTTGGCCTCCGTTCACTTTTGACAGACACGAACCAAGATTGGGATAGTTGGTATGGACGATTCCGGTTGGCTGTTTCAATTTATTTTTCATATTCTGTGTGCTTTGGCGTTTTTGTTTTAGTTTGCTATTTTGTTATGAAATCTCTACGGCTCGCGTACAAAATGCCAAAAGTTAAAATAAATACACAAACAAACGCACACAAGCACACACACACACACTCACACATACATAGACCGACAGGACATGCGACAGGAAGCACTTGCAAAAGTATGCCAACAATATTTTTGCTTTCTGTGTGCTTTGTGCTATTGAAAAGGAAATAAATGAATGGCAAGCAGAAAAGTTAAATCACCTCGAGCACGACGCCTATGCTGAACGTGGCGGGCATTGTATGTTTTTGCACTTCCCACCCCATCACCCCACCACCCCGCCGCACTGCCGCTCCATTACCCCACCATTTTACCACAGCGCGTATACGCAATATTCGAGCTTAATGCTACCGTAAGCCAGTTGCTGAGCTCTGCTCTTTGGTTAGACTCAAAGCTAGTCACAATTTCCATTTCCATTTCCATTTCTGTTTGCTGCTATTTCACGGTTTCACTCCCTTTTCCATTTACCATCTAATTGGGGCCCCCAATTGCGCCTAAAAATATGACCCTAAAAGATGGAATTTATTTTTTTCAATGTCAACTTGAAATGGATTCTTTAACAGAAAACTAGAAGTTTCAGAAATTCTACAACATTTTCCAGGAGAATTTAGCTTTAAAATCTAAATAGCCGAACACGAATATTTTAAATAAAGTATAAAAAATGGAATAACTAGATAGTAGGTAGGTCACGTACATGGCTGTCAGCGAATACAGTCGAACACGTCTCTCGCAGAGCCAAATCCTTCCCTCATAAATCAGTAAAGCCGAGACCTCTGCTTTACTTTTTGGAACATTCAAATGCAAATTTAAATAGGCGTCTTATTTTAAACAAAAAGTTTAGCTGAATATTAGAATAAAGATAAGGGCATATACGTTTCAAAAATGATCTGACTTTAGCGCTTGAATTTAAATAGAATTAATAGTGTAGAAGTCAAATATTATTCTTATGAAAGAATTATAAAAAGAATCTAAGCATGTTTTTATAATCTATGAATTTGTATTTGGTATGAATGCAGATTTAGATATGGGAGATATATATTTTAATTTATATACACTCACTTACAAAGACACTTAAGGTATTTGGTATTTAACTTAAAAATTCCGCTTTGTAGAACTCCCCTAAGCTGACTTCGGGAACTGAAGCTGAATAGGCTTAACGCACTTTAACTGCAGCAAATTGGTATGCAATGATCTGTAAAGCTATAATGCACTGAAACGATCAAAAATTGTTTGGCCACGCCTTATAATTACCTTGTATTAGCTGCAAGTGAGTAATGAACAGGTGCAAAAAGGCAAGAGTGAGCTGCAAAGTATTGATCGAATAAGAGATGCCTTGTAGACTCGTAACTATATAAAACTGACGATTCTTATTAATTTTTTTTTTTGTATTCACTGTAAAATAGTTCAGGAATAACAGATAAAATTTGTAATTGTGAATGTAATATTAGATTATTATTAAATTAAGAAATAGATTTAAGGAATTATCATCATAATGTTTTTGCTAATGAGTTGATATATATGTCGTGTCAGTGCGATATTACACTGTTGAAATTGCAATTAGATATCTGGATACTGTGTTAATCGATTGATTTAGTATTGTGGTGCAATTAAAGGATGCACTGTCACTAAGAGACAACAATAGCTGTTGCTGAACGTAGTCCCGGGTGTCGCTGGGTGAGAGCGAGACGGCTAGTCATGCCGTTCGCAGCAGGGTCGCTGTGCTTTCGATGAACAAGAATATGCGACCATGATTAGAACTTTCGAGAGTGGAAGAGAGGACACACTTGGAATGACTATTGAACGAGAAAGACCATTAAAAAGAGTTTAGCGACACACCGGGAATTCGTTATTACGCGCAGCTAAGATGGACAACCAGTATGAGAAACGCATCGCCCCGACATATATTTATTAAATTTAAAAATCGATATAAGGATAATTTGATACAGAATTTATATTAGTTTTACCTTATATTCCAGCCACACACATTTCCAAATTCTTATTATACCCGCTATATCTATATTCAAAATAATTCAGAGTATACAAAAATATATTGTATATAAATAAATAAAAAAAAAAAAAAAAACTAACTGAATACAATTAACATTGCTCTTACGTAAACATTCCATTTGCTTTAATGTTCGAGAGTAAATCGTTAAAGCGAAACAGAACAAATTGAAAGAAAACAATTGAAAGCAAAGCAACTGTTTATTTGCGCATCGGGACGAGGCAATTAGTGAATTTCATTTGTTACAATTGTATTTTGTGGTGCGGGAATCGTGTGGTAAATATGAAAACGAAATCGTGAAAACATTCATTCCGGCCAGCTGCAGCCGTAGAGATCAATAACAGGCGCAGAGGCGAAACTGCTTCCCGTAAACAGAATTAACGACTTTAATTCATTTTTACTTGACTGATGACGGCAAACAGCGAATAGGCCATTTTCACTGTAGCAAAGAAGGTATCCAAATTAATTACAATCAATCCCCCAGCCATAAATGGGTGTTCAGCCAGTCGCAATGTTAGTTGGGTGAAGGTGACCACGTTTTGGCGATACCGCCTCGACTGCTGATACCAATTGCCCGAAAATACGGCGTATGGCAGCTGCTCCATTCGCTCCGTCACAACGCTGGCAAAGTAGCAGCTGGGAAATATCTGCAGACAGACAACAGCCAATAAGACGACATTGAAGGCCAAGACGGTGGTGTTCATTTCATAGAATGCCATATGGGAGGCAATGATGCACATACTTATGCCGCAGAAGAGTATCTGTACGAACTGTACGGGGCTGATAATTTTTCGTGTTAGCTTGAGCATTCTGAAAAAAAAAAAAAATATATATATATATATATATATATATATATATATATGAAACAAAAAAAGATTTATTACAAAAGATTGATTGCAAATTTGGTTAAGAACAGACGGGAATTCACAAAATATGTAATACATATAACTTGTATAGGAAACTTCTCCTAATTGATTGACTGATGGCAGATAAACTTATGATAGCTTCATCACTCGATTAGCTTGACGTCTTTGCAAGCATCTCACCTCATCAGTAGCCTGTAGTCCTCGAAATAGAGACGTAGTTGCTGATACGTTTGACTTTCGGGTATCTTCCTATAGCCGAGACGCGACATACGTATGCTGAAGAGATGCATGTGACCGGCGATATTACACAGTGTGAGCGGAGTGTAAACGTCATTTGTCAGGCCCACAAAGGCCTTGACCACTATGCAAATATACTGATAGGCAAAGATGCTGTAGTAGGGCAGGCCACCAGTTCGCCAGTCGAACGGCACATAGGCCTCGTAAAGTAATTTACGAGGATCTGTCAGTAGGATTAAAATCGCGACAAGTACACTCATTCCGTAGACGAACGTATAGCTTGAATAAATGCAGCCGGTTAGTCGATTCATTTGTTTCTGCAGCGTGTTCCTATAATACTGATGCTCCGCCGTGCTCTGCACACATTTATCCAGTTGATTGAGAATTCTCTCAATCTCCAACATGTCTGACAGTCGCCATATTTGCGCATAATGTTTCAAGCTGCACGAGATGCTCATGATAGTGATTGTTAGACACTTGAATAGATCGGCCCGTGTAGTCGTCGGCAGCAGCAGCCCCAGCCCCACATGTATTGGAAATAGAGCTGTAATCAGCAAATGCAGCAACGCCATATAGACATAGACCGCACGTGACCTGGAGCCAAAGAATATCGGTGCCAGCACTCGAAAGAAGCGCCACAATGGACGATAGGCGCGCGTACTGTCGATGACCATGATGAGACACGTTTAACGGAACAGGTAGTCCGCCAGACAGCTTTTATGGGTGTCGCATTAAGCGATTTTTAAATGCTTTCCATACAATTTTCATTAATTCCTCTAATGACAGCCATTAAGCGCCAATTTAGGCAAAATTAATATGCAAATGAGAGATTAATGCATTTGCACTTTTCTCAAGAAGTCACACTCTTTTAATAAGAGAATATATAAATCAAGTTTTTGATAAATATTATATAGATAGATTATATAGGTTACATTGAACAAAAGTTTGTTTTCGCTAAATAATTTATATTATTTTTATTAAATTCCAATTTATGAAAATCTTTATTAAAATTAAATTAAATTCTTTACTTATGGCCACAGGACTTAGGCCTTAAGAGAGTATAATGTCTGGATCTGCAACCAAGAGATTTTGCCAAGTATATTCTCTGTACAACGTGGGTATTACTTAAAT
Organism: Drosophila arizonae; assembly: GCF_054131065.1. Taxonomy (NCBI): domain Eukaryota; kingdom Metazoa; phylum Arthropoda; class Insecta; order Diptera; family Drosophilidae; genus Drosophila; species Drosophila arizonae. Next base: position 16,696,040 of record NC_142923.1, on the reverse strand, counting down.
GGCGATTACTGTACTATCCTGCCCAGTCTGTTCAGCAGCTGAGGCCACAAACACCTCCAAGTAAAAAGCACTGAATAATACATCGAGTTAGTGCCATAATTACTGTCATACAATGTCATTTGACTGTCATTAACCAAGTCTCTTCTGCGCTTTTCGCAGTTTAGAATACGTTTTTAATTTGTGGCCCATGAAAGCAGCCGAAAGTTTGAAATTAACATTTGGATACTTCGTTGCGCTGATTGGGATAAGTACCTATCGCAGGGCACGTATATATGGTCTTCCCAAGGCGCAACGACACTCACTAATACTTTGTCTTTTCTGCGCTTTTCGTGCTCTAAAGGTCTATGTTTTATGGTCACAGCGGTAACGTTGCATGCAAATATTGTAGACAAAGGCGATGGGAACAACAATGTTTAGGTGACGGAAGGAGCCAGTTCCGGCTTGACGGCAGCCTAGCCAACTGAAGCCCAGATGATGCAAGAGCATTTTATGCTTACTTTGCTTTGGCTGACTGCAGCCAGGCGGCGTTGCCAGCAGCTACATCTCCTTCTTCTCTTCGCTCCTTAAACACTTCCCAGAGACTTTGGCAGTTTCGTTGTTGGCCGTCAGTCAAAACATTACGACAAAAGTTCATAGCCAGCGTCTCACGCTTCGTATACGTAATGCCGAAATGAGCATCCGTGACAAAAGTGAATACAAAACGGAAAACGAATTAAGGAGACAAGCATGCTTAAAGAGAAGCTGTAATCAGATACCCTGTAAAATGTAAAATAATCCTTATGAAAGAATTATAAAAAATATCTAAGCATGTTTTCACAATCTATGAATTTTTATATGGTATGAATGCAGATTTAGATATGGGAGATATATATTTTAATTTATATACACTCACTTACAAAGACACTTAAGGTATTTGGGCAAGCGCGTAGGAGCCGCAGATGAGACAAACTTTTTGGGCTGACTTTTCTTGTTCGAATCGATTTTTGTTTGTGGTTTCCGGCATAAAAGTTGGCACAAAAAGTTATTTGATTTGGAACTTTCTTTTTTGGTACATATAGCCCGGTATATGTGTTATATTTACACTAAATTAATGAAAATCACAACTGTGTGCAGAATGTAATTTAATTCCTGTTGCCGCTTGTCGTGCCAAGGGGCAACTTACGCGTGGCCGACAACATCAACTTGCCAAACAAAACAGCCCCGAACTGTAGCATTTTATCAGACAACTGACAGTTTTTAAATTTATCAAATAGCAGCAGCAGCTGGAGCCAGTGGCAAGCCGGAGTTGAAGCGCATCTGTGAGGTTTCACGGTTAACCAAGCAGTTGCTTTCGCTTCTCCTCCTGCTTCCACAGTCTATTCAAGCGATAAGCAAGTTAGCAATTTCAGCTTGTCGTGTTGTTTGCATTGTAATTTATAAGCATTTCATTCTGTTTGATTTCCTCCAGCGCTGTCTGCCTGCCCGCCTGCCCGCCTGCCCACCCACCCGCCTCTCTGTCTACATACATACGTATATCTGCTCAATATCAAGCTCATGGCAAATGCTTTTTTTTATTACACCTCTTGCATTAAAATCGAACTAATTTCGCTGCTCGACACACATCACAAGCTGTGTGCTAAAGTAAACAATTAAAATTTCCTTCGAATCGGGGGAATATTTACTTTCTGCTCTCCGATCTATCTGTCCCCTGCTCTCGCCTCGCCTGAATTTTTAATGCCCGAATTGAATTCCCATAAAACGCAAAACTTTTATCGTGCTCAGTGCATAAAGTCGTGTGGATAGGTTTAGCTGGTTTATCTGCTGCTCTGCGGTTGCACTAAACCTGAAACAATGCGATTCAACCCAGCCCAAGTCCAAGCCCAAGCCCTAGCCCTAGCCCCAGCCCCAGCCCCAGCCCCAGCCAAATTTAATGCGCAGCTATATTTTGCCCCATAAAACGGACTGAGTTGACAGCTCGCAAGAGAAACAAATGGAGTGAATTTATTGTGAAATTGCACAAATTTTTTATATTTTACTAGCAAGATTTTGCAGATTTATTTAAAAAATAAATTCAACTAGTTTAAAAACAATGTGTTTGCATAAGAAATATTTAATATTATTTGGCAACAATTGTTACATAAATGATTCTATTCTTTAAAATAATATTTTTTAGTTTATTCCATAAACCGACTGAAACAAAAGGAATAGAAAAACCATAAAAATGTCTCATTTCCAGCAAACTTCTGCGGTTGCCCTGCTCTAGATAGTAACTAGATAGTAACTAGATAGTAACTAGAAAAAAAAAAATAGTCTACAACAATTATTCATGCTATATGTAAAAATATATATGTGCTTATCACAGTTTTATTTATCCATACTTATATATTTGAAACTTGTATTTGTAAATGAAATTGAGCAACTATAAAATTAAATTCTTGTAAATCTGTACAAAATATGATAATATATTATTTTTCTTTAGTTTACCTTAAGAAGTAAGAAAAATCCCCTTTTTCGATATTTGTTTATGGCTAGGTTGGTTAGGTAATTATTTTCTTATCACTTTATGCCTTTCGGTTATGTTTTGTTCAACAAATTTCAAACGATTTTTTATTAGCTATTTGCAAGAACAACGCGCCGAGAACAACTCAACAGCGCAATTTTTTATAGATTATTTCGCCAGGCTTGGGGCATGCTTCAACTGTGGGGCATGTGGCAAAGGGGATCCCAACAACAACAACAACAACAACAACAACAACAACAACTTTAATGTCTCGCCAGCTGTGCTGTTTATTTAGTCTGGCCACGGTCTGCTTTTGAGCATATGAGCACATACATATGCGAGAGTGTGTGAGCGTGTGTATATAATAGGTATTGGGGCTATGCGTGTGTGTGTGTGTGTGATGAGTATTTGTGGTCGTGCCAGTGGCTAATCGTCTAATTTTATCATGTGGTTATCCGCGTTTAAGTGCTGCAAAGTGTGGAACGATTTGTATAGTGCGCTGTGGCGCGCCTCGAATCGAATTCGCTTGACTCGACTCGCAACTGCGGTTTACGACTTAAGCTACAGATGTATTAGTGGAAGTAAAACGACGAACTTAAATATCGGCACACCGCATGCATGTACATACTATATGCATGTAATTCTAGTTTGTAAAACTTGTCAGCTGCCATTAGCCTAATGGACGGCCCCACCAAGTCGCGAGTGGCAGCCCCTTTGGCCTTCACACACACTTGAGTCAAAGACGCTCATTAGACGCTTGGCATCTAAAGCGACCCTAAAAACAAAGGCGAAAGGCGTAAACAAAACGACAAAAATGCCACTCGTTTGGAATGCACAAAAATTGCTAGAAAAGGTCACCTAAAATAGCTAGAATTGTGAAAAAAAAAACACGTGCACAGCATCACGAAGCTCGTACATTCTATACAGATAGTCAGTGAGAGTAACGGTTTATATATATGGAGATGTGAAGCAACTACTAAATAATAGTTAATACTAAAAAATCTTAATAATAATAATAAGAGATCAATGATCAACCTATGATGAAAAATATGTCCAAAATAAGTCCAAAACATCTCTAATTTATCCTGTTACATATTTTGATAGATATTCAACATATATCTGCATAGCTAGTGTATATTTCTCTTCGTTCGCATATATTTAGTGTAATAAAAAATAAATACGCGCAAGAGCACAAAATTGTCATCGCTTTGCTGCACCTGAAAGCGAATTGCTGTAAAAGGATGCAAATTAATTGGCTGGCAGTCTGCCCGTAAAGAGGAAATGGCGAACAGAAAGCTGCTTGCCGGAAAGTAACGGCGGTCATGGGTTCAGCATATTTGTTTTGTATCGCGTTACGCATACGCCATGCTTGCTCGAGAAGGACATCATGTATATATAGATATATATATATATATATGTGTGTATCTGGCGCCATGTTAGGCCTCAGGACAATCAATCAAATGCTACAATGACGCAGTTGGCCAGCTCATATAGCCGACTTCACCCTTTGTTGTGATCGCATCGACTTGGCCGGCGCTTGGGCGCTTGGGCGCTGTTTCCGGTTTCAATTTTACATAAAACGCAACGCTTCCCAGACAACATTGTGCACTGTCATACAAAAATATGCCAACTATTGGCAGGGAATATTGAATATGGGAAATGTAGCTAAAAGTTTATTTAATATTGTTATAATTTTTGTTCGCTATCTTTATCAGATTTCAATAATTAAATTGCATTAAATCATAGACTGTTTTTCATTTATGTTCATCCAAATATTATTTTGTAGCTCTATTCATATGACATTATGTATGAAGTAGCACGGACTCAGCTCTCCGAGCTCCATTAGGCTGCTGGATGCATACTGAATAGAAGCTTTGGAATCAGTAAATAAGTTGAATGTGCGTATTTTACTCTAAACCAATCAAGTTGTTCTACTTACCTAAATCAATATATTTAGGCAGCATCAAATTTGAAATTCTCCATCTCTAGCCGCTTTGTTGACAGACTTGTCCGGCTCAGGCGAGTTGTGTGCTTAACAAGCTGCTTATAGCAGCAGCATGATTAAATTATGATGCAGCTCAATAAGTCACAACGATGGGCAGTGCCAGGTCCAGCTTGCTGCTGGTTAACCACAAAATATTATAGGTCAAGTATTTGCGTTGCTTGTATATTAGTCACCGCTACTTCAATTTTGTGGCTGTGTGGCAGCAGCAGCAGGAGCAGCAGCAGCAGGAGCAGCAGCAGCTGCAGGAGCAGGAGCAGCAGCTGCAGGAGCAGCAGCAAGAGCAGCAGCTACTTCCAGTTTAGCGCTTTCTGAACTATAACCTTAACGCTCGACCACAAGTGCGGTCATTAAGCCGCCAGCAACGAGTTTCAGTAGTCGTCCTTGCCTCTCCTCATCCTGTTCCCACTCAGCTTAGCCTATAAAATATGAACCAATTGACGTGAAATTGATTGTTCGCTGCTTGGGAAGCCAGTTGCTGCTGTTGCTGCTGCTGCTCCTGCTGGTGCTCCTGCTGCTGCTCCTGCTGGTGCTGCTGGTGCTGTGACAGTGCCGTGGCGTCTTCCGTTGGCGCTTTATTAACTACTACAGCACGCATAAACTGCAGACGGTGCTGTGCCGCACTTTGTATGTATGGGAACGGGCATGGGCAAGTGGTTTGTCGCTTGCCGCTTGGCTGCCGGGCTGGCTCGCTTATCGCTCATTTTACACACTGCCAGCTATGCCAGCAATGCCGCAAAATTCCCTCCAGCTTGGCATATTTTACGTGTCAGCCAAGAATGCTGCTCGCTGACTTGGCAAGGATAAGGAGCTTGCTGATGTCCTGCTCCAGTTGTCTGCTCACACGCCTTGCTTGCAAAATTCTATTGAGCTGAGCAGCATTTCATGGGGCTGGCTGGCTGCTTTAATTAAGGGTTCGACTGCCGCAAGACAAAAGGCTTGAATACTGACGATTATCGAGAGAAATGCGGGATTAAGACATGGTTATTGGAGAATTCGATGTTATATGAATGCAAAATTACAATAAAAAAATTAGGTATAAAAATAATAATATTAGTATCAACTTAATATTTTTTTATTTTAGATGAAGAAGGGTATACTGATGATAAAAAAAATGATTCAGTTTATTTTTTTCTATGCTATGATTGAACATTCGCTTATGAGAGTCTATCATGAAGAGATAAATCTCTTTTGCATTCTCACGTAAATTCTGAGATGTGTGTGTTTCAGTTACGCTCGTAATTTATTTAATTTAAATTCGTAACAGTTGGACCATGTCATCTCATTTTATTCATCCTGCAGCAGCTCAGCTCAGTCAAATCAAAATGTTCCCATAGCGGATTAGGACTAATCCTTTTATTTGAGTTCCTTTTGATTTCTAGGGCACTGTGGAAAAATAGAAATAATACTTAAATACAAAAGGTAATTTTCGGATTTAAGGAGACTAATTACGTAAAATTATAATCATTGTTCATTGTTTTTAGTTGCGTAATGCGAATGTAAATAAATTCTTGTATATAATTTCCATTGAGGTATTTATATTGTAAGGCCTCCAACCTCAAGAAACTGTGGGGTAAAGACGCACGCTCATTCCATTGGCCAATAGCATACTTAATCTTCGTTAGCAAGCAATTATTTACGTACCATATAAATATCTTAAGTAAAATTGGCTATTTGTATGGGCTGCAGCTTACTAGCGGAAGAAACTGCAGCGTGCTATGACGCCGCATGGCGGACATCGAACCAAAACACAACACAATTATCGCTTGCAACATGTTCGAAGCACATGGCGGGGCCGACAGCGTCGTTAGAACGTTCTGTTTGCAGTTTCAGTTGTATGGAAGCCATCGCAGCTAACGGTACTCAGAGCGCTTGCTCCTCTATTAGATATAAAGAACAACAACTTTGAAACGTGTTGAGAGCAACAACAATATCAAATTGTCTGTGCTCAGTGCGTGTGTGAGTGTGTGTGTGTGTGCGTGTGTGTGTGACACAAGAAAAGAGCTCTCATTCAATGTAGCACGAGAAAGCAAAAACAAAACAAAAAAATGCAACAAAAAAAGAAGGAAAAAAAAAAACTTGGCTTTGATTTGAATTTCTTTAGCCAAATGAATTTTAATTGAGAGCAAAAGCAAAAAAGCAAAAATAAAGCGAAAAACAATTACAAATGACCACAAAAACAAAGAAAAAGCAAATAACACAAATAGGTAAAAAACAAAAATAAACTTTTTGCCTTTTGTTATTATTTCATTGTTTCGTTGGCTACTCGCCTTGCAGCAATGCTAGTCGTTTATACGGCTTCCAAGTTAACCATAACTTGCCCTTGACTACGGCTGCTATTTTTAAAATCAACCGCCGTCAGCCCACCTCGAAAGGTTAGGCCAACACAGACACACACACACAGAACAAAGCCAAACACAAAAGTGAATTGAAATAAAAATAACAGAAAGTATTGAGTGAAATCGAATGAAATTCTAATGAAATCATCATCAAAGTTCATCAATATGAAACACGTTGCTTAATGATTACTTCAGTGCCAAAGTTGGGGAGTCAACTGATTTATTTATTACAAAAAATAGCGGCACACGTGACGTATGCGTAATATAGACTGCTCAATTCGAAAATTGTTTCTTGTATCTGTATACCCAAATGTAAATAGCTTGCTGCTTCGAATCAATTTTCCACCGACTTTTGCTGTTTACATTGCGCTTCATTTCAAATAAATTATATATGTATGTAGAAGAAGAAAATATACCCTAAAATAAAAACTCAAGTTTATTGAATGTAAACTGAGCTGACCCTTGTGTTAATTTCTGTTTAGAGATTGCAAATTGAAATTCCTCGAAATTCGTTTAGGCTGTTCATTAGCGCCATTCAGTTACAGCTTAGGCTATCATCAAATTAGCGCCGCCTTTTCTCATGCGATTGGCAGATTCGAAAATTAAATTTTATGTGCCAGCAATTTGGGAAAAGCCTTAACGGCAGGCTTTCCTCTTCATGCACATGTTATTAATTGCATGTTCTCATATTTTTACATAGACACATGCATGTATATACAAGTATGTATGTATGTATGTGTGCATGCACACCCATCAACTCGTATCAGGTCACATTACGTATACGCGGCGTGTGCTGTCTACGCTGACTGGTGGCACTGGCGCCTCCTTTGCCCTGAGGCACGTGCTCAATTATTTGCCGCCGCCATCGTCGTCGAGGCAAGGATATAGGCTCTACATTCTGCTCAACTGCCTTCCTAGCCAGCTGCCTGGCTGGCTGCCTGCACGTTCTTTGGACTGTACTCGTAATTAATTTATGCAATAATTTTTCATTCCTGACATAACTTGGCAGTATCTGGAGTTGAAAATATGTTTTTATTTTAGAGCAGGCGCCTTTGCCACGTGGCTAATAAAAAAAAAAATACCTCCACTACAAAACTGACGTGTCCTCGCTTCAGAGCATTTCTATTTCGGCAATTGAAACATTATCTCAAGTTAAATTGAATGACAGAAAACGCTGTCCATGCAAAGGACATAAAATGACCAAGTGCTGGACTGAAGTGGCCAAGAAAAACGAAAACGAAAAAAAAAAAAAAAAAAAAAACAGAGAGCGGAGCAAGGCCCAGCAGGCCCATGAATGCCGGTCATTAGGTTAACTGACTGGACAGGAAGTTGGCAAGTGCGTTTTAGCCGCGCCATTGTCGCCATTGTGCTTGGCATTTTGGACACTTCACTTCCATTGATTGGCAATGACACTTGAGCTAAGCACGACGACGAACCCAGCTGCGCTTTTCGCACGATATCACCCACGGACGGAACGTGGGGAAGCATCCTGACGCGCGCACTTGACAATTGCCACCAAGGACAAGAAAATGACATTTTAGGCACGCAACGCCAACACGCACAGCGACACCGGAAGCACCAAGCACCAATGGCGAATGGATATGATGACTGACTGCCAAGCTCGAAATTATTATTCAAAGAATATAGTAGATTATGCCATTTTTTATTCAAATATGTACAACTGTGCATTGCATACGATTATGGGATATCTGAAATGCATAGAATTTCACTGGCGACTTTTGATGTGGAAAATTGAATTTCCTCATAACCTGTGTGATTGTACTTCATGTGGCTATTCCTAGTTTCAGAATTATAATACATCAAGTCACAGCAGGTACCATCATGGGCCTTAATAATAATTAAATCAGAATCGAGAGGAGCATTAATTGCATGCTTTTCTGCTTAAGTTCTGCTCCACTGTGCCATAGTTTCTCTTTTTTTTTTTTTTATATGTTGCCACCTTAAACTGTAGGCAATTTCTATTACGTCACTGATTGCTATCTGTTTTGAATTTGTATACATTTCTCGATGTATTGCAGAAAGTTGTTCTCGTTTTTTGCTTTTATTCTAGATTTTTGTATTGTTTATTGCGCAAGTGGTGTGTGAGAGGGAATGGCGGGGCGAGAGATCTGTCACACTAAATGTCAAGTGCACGTGCTGAGCTCCGCCCACTCTAGTGAGAGTGTGCGTGTGTGTGTGTGTGTGTGTGTGTGTGCGTGTGAGACATCTGTCGACGAGCAAAACAAATTGACAACGTGACGTATGAGTGATACATGGTATCTTTGGAGAACTGTTTATTAAATATTCGGCATACGTCAGATATGCCAGTGAAAATTACATCTGCTTTTTGTACAAGCAAGTGCAATTAAAATGGATCTGGAATTACAAAAACGTTACCTGTTTCAGAGGCTCTAATTATATCACAAGCAATATAAGTCACAATAATTTACAAAACAAAACAAGTGCACAAATTATTATTTAACAATAAAGAGTTCAAGTAACTAAAGCCACAATTAAATTCATACAAAGTGTAATAGAACTAACGAACGCAATTCAAAGGCCGGAAAAAGGAAAATCTGGGTAAGTGCCAAGTGGCGAATACGAGTTGTCCTATATATGTACAGAGTGTTGAGGTTCCAAGTAGGCGGTCCTTTGGTAAAACCAAGTCAAGGCTCTACCCTTCATGGAGAAACCAGTATCTGACATACTTTCTAATTGATGGGTTTTTAATTTAAAAATATTTATTTATAAATCAACATACATATATTTGAATATAAATCAATATACAGATTTTGAGTTTATTGTATACTGTATACTACTATAAATATAATAAAAATATATAAGTGCATATAAGTATTTCTCATAAATATTTATATTAATGTTAGTGCGTAACTTTGCAATACCCAAAGAATATTTAAAGAAAACACTTTGTGTTGTATATGGATTTTTTTATAAACAATTATTTTGAATAATTGTTTAAAATTAGTATGAATGAATGCACATTTCACATAATAAATACAGGCAATAATATATAAGAAATATATAAAAAATAAATAAAAATAACAGAAGAGCAAGAAATTTATTTTATAAAGTTTAATTAAAGATATTTTATTAAATTTCATATATTTTACTTTTACCTATTTAATATTTGACGACTGTAATAAGCTAATAGAACTAAAGAAGATAACAACAAGTGAAATATTTCTCTCAGTGTCGGTTCGTTTCATCGAGTTTTAGCCTTTGCTGCCTTTTTTGTTTGCTGTTTGTTTATTTTTGCGCAATGCTCCAATTAAAACTGTGCGCGTTTTAGTTTTTCACGAGCAAAAGTAATTTTACTCGGCTCATTATTCAACTTGAATGGCTGTTTGGGCATTTGAGCAAACGAAAGGCCGTGAAAACTTTTAGCCGAGGCCAATGATAATTATGAAAAATTAATTAGCTGGGCTCAACCATTTTTCGATATGGCCCGCTTACAGATCTTTGATAATTAATGATAGCTGCCCCAGAACTTGGCATTTGGCATTTATTAGATTTGTGTGTTAATCACCTGCACATTCAGAGAGCCAAACTTTGCATTGCTGCTCCACTTTTTGGCCCATTCTGTGGGCCATTCGCAGCATCTGCTGGCCTTTGAACTTTGCCAGCTCTTGAGTAATAGCTAGCGAAAATTTCGTGTACCAGCCTCACATCACTCCGTTAAGTTTTTTGTCTTTCACAGCCCCTGAGCTGGCCTTGCCATTCAACTGTATTCCCATTGTTGGCTCTCGATTCGCCATGGTTCGGTTGAAGCTACGGAAAAGTTTTGCATTTTTATTGTGATTATTTTATGATAGTTTAAGCAGAGACCTTGACAGCCTCATAAAACTTTTGACACGCTCCAAGCTATGTGCGGAGCCCGCATTGAATATCATTCTTCAAAATATGAAAAGGAAAGCTGAATTGTGTGAGTGGCCGGGAAAATGCATTCAGAGCCTCGCATAGCTGTCAATATCAGGTTTTCCCTCTATTACTGGCAACAACTATATCATAAAAGACATAAAAGATTGAATGGACTGAATTGGACTTCCACAAAAGTTGCTACGTTTGCTTCTTGTCAGATCGATCAGAAATCGCAAATTGAAAGGCCAACTTCTGATTTACTCTGAGCACGCCTTCAATAGTTTCTTCCAACTGATTGATTCACAGCCAAAATTTGTGCCGCTGCCTTGACTGAGCTAAGTGAGAGGACCAGCAAAAAGTGTAAAATTATTTCAGCTGCAACTCTGTTAGAACAACATAAGCTTGGCTAAAACTTCGGTGTTTCACAGTATTAAGATTTGGCGCTGAAACTTTGCTGAAATGGCATAATCTTTTTTGGAAGGTTTTATTGGAATTTGCTTAAGTTTGTATATGCCAGAAAGAGAAGTTAAATTGAATTCATTGAATACGAATCACATTTCATTGCTTTCGAATACCCTAGATTATTGAATGATAATTGGGACTGAATAGCCGTTTGTATCCATATATTTTATATATATGTATGTATATATGGATATATTAAACCAATTGAGTTTACCTTCAGCTTTAGCATATAATATGGAGTAAGACAGAAGAGTGAAGGTGTCTGATTTATATATTTTTAGATAAAACTGCTGAATAAATAAAATATTAAGTATCTGACAAAAGTAAGCCGTATTATTAAAATTATTAAAAATACTAACAAATTGTTTGCAGCTCATGAAATCATAAAATTTAGCTTAAATAACGCGTCCTTTTGCATAACTCATATGTGTTGCAATTTAGTAATTTAAAATTGCGGCTGATGGGAGTACGTGGTGCTCCTGGGCGAGTGGTGGAATGGCACTTTGCAGGCAGCATGTGTCGTGCATATTGAGAGGCTCATTAAACTGACAGAGGCCACGGGGAACTATTTGAGCGTACTTACAGCTGGGGCTCACGTAGCCGTCAAGTTGTAAGCCACAGAATATATTGGAATATGTTGTGAAATAAGTTGCTATTATTTTCGTTATCATATCATTAATTTGTCAACTTTGACTAATTAATCGGCCAATTAGTGGTAATGTTATTGCTGCCGACAAGGCAACAAAAGGCGTCTGCAGTCGCTGCTTGCTTTTCTTATTGTTAGGTGATTAAGTTGCAGCCGTGGGTCATGTTGTCAAGGTCGAGGGGGATGCCTGGGAGGGCGTCTGTGCGAATGTGAAAAACAAAGCATACATTTTGGGGCATATTTCACGGGTTGTTAATTCCGGTGCCGGCAGAAGCGAAGGGCTGTCAAAAACAAAGCCCGCCCATGCAGCACCAGCAAAAATGTGAAATGTGTGAAGAGCCAAGGCGTTTTTAATTGAAAATTCATGTGGGCGCCTGCTCAAAGGGCCGACGGATGCACCAAGAGATGCTCAGCTTAAATATTTTGCCTTCGCTGCTTCCGATGGCGCCGCCCTGGACGCCCTGGACGTGAAAAGCTTTTAAGGAGGCGTTGATTGTCCGTGTAATGCATCGTCATGAAAAGCAGGCTAACAAGTTGCGGCCGCCGTCGCGACGTCTCGCTGGCCCGCCAACATTTCTGTGCGCATAATATGCCTGGAGTGCTACACGTTCGTAGGCTGCATCAAGTAGGTCAAAGTGGGCTTAGCGCCGGCAACGACTCTGCGTCGCTAAGTATTTCGCACATTTGTGCGCGGTAAACATATCTGTAAAGTGAAAAGCAAGCACACGCATATCCCCCATGCACATGCTCATAGATTTTTATTGCCATGTTGTGCTGGCAACTCGACTGCATCAAATTCTCGTTTTTGGCCTTTCGGGCGCCGGCTATTCACGTCAAAGTTGCCACTTATTACGCCACTTGCCGCTTGGCTCTCACAATCCGCTCTGCAGAGTGCACTGCAGTGTGATGAGTATGGAATCGTCATTAACCTTGCCTCAAATTTGAATGTGTGCACCGGAATAAGCAGGCGCTGCAATACCCAAAGGTGTGAAGCTATCAGCTATCATGTGTCTTCTCTCTCTCTCTCTCTCTCTCTGATGGATACTACTCGTGTGAGAGTATTTGCTGCAGCTATAAGAATATATAATAATAACATTATTTTGCCTATATTTATACTATTCCAGATGCATTTGTTTGTCATCTGATTTATTTATGCCATAAATTCTAGTTGTTTGGCTACTCAGCATAATTAATAAAATATAGATATATGTAATTATTGGTAGATGACTAGCTTTATATAACTACTACGGTGTAAAGCAAACAGATATAGTATGCCATTTTTTTCCCTCTCTCTCTCTCTCTCCCTGATGGATTCAATTCTTGTTAGAGTTTTTGCTGCAGTTTTCAGAATATATAATAATATTATTATTTTGTTTATCATCAGAAATATATAAGCCATAATCCCTAGTTGCTTGGCTACTCAGTATAATTAATAAAATATCGCAATATGCAAGCATTTAGTAGACGTCTAACTTCTTTTGCACTCAGGCTAACTACGCGTATAATTCAATATTGACGCTGCAAACTAAACAGAAAAGTCGAAAGTTTGAGCGCCGCAGTCGGGCCAAGTTTTCCGTTCGCTCGGCTTCTCTATTCGTGTTGGCGCCATTAATTGCCTGGCCGCCATTCTGGCTGACATGGTGTGTGTAACCTAAGCCGACATGGTCGGCTATTGTTCGTGGCTCGTCTAGTTAAACAAATCAGCGCATTTCATGGCCTCTAATGCAATCAAGCCGAATAATTTTGAGCTCATCGCAGCAGCGATTTGTCATTTCTGTGCCAGTGCATAGCTCTCTATGGGCGCAGAGACGGAGGGGCTGTGGTGTGGCGAGGGGTGCGGTGTGGCGGCGCAACGGTCGCTTGTCGCACTGCTTTGGCATTTCATTTCCATTTTTATGCGCTTGTCGTTCTGGCCGGGGGACTTAAGTGCTGCCATTTGCAGCGGCCGCCTTAGTTGCCATCTCAAATGAGATACACACTCTCATACACTTGTGTATATGTGTATTCGTGTGTGTGTGTGTGTGTGTGTGTGCGCTCCACAACGAACACATGTTGAGATGCTTTTTAGTTGATGGGATTGCTTTAGTTTCGTGCACGTTCTCTTCTCTCAGCCAGCACTCAAATGGCAAAAAGGCTGCAGACTTACACCTTGCTCTAGAAGGCGACGTCATTTCAGATTGTAAAGACTCGGAAGGAATGAGTTGACGAATGGAAACCCAAGTCAATAGGTCTGTAATTATGCCTGGACAATAGCCAGAGTGGAGCACCCAACTCAATTCCTCAAACTATGTTTAGCCAGGCACAGAAATGTAGTCAATTTAATGTCCTATAGATAATGCCGGATTCACGCACAACAAGGCCACGAACACAAACGCAAACACCACAAGCACACATTCACACACAAGCACACATACTTAACATCCATTAAACACTTCATAAAATGGTCATTTCTTGTGCTGTAGCCTTGCCTGGCCTCGCCTCGCCTTGGGGCGCAGTGAATATTTTTCCGTGACGTCTGTTGACTCATTTTATTGTCGCACACTTTTCGGGCCCAGAGCTGTATGCTGTCCATTCGGCTGGCTGCTCATTTACTTTGGTATTTGGTGTTTGTGTTCTTATTTCAGTACAAACAAAATGTGAATCAGTCAATAAATCGATTGCCTGCATTATTTATAATGCCAGAGACACGAAGTGAAAGTTCGGCCCAGCTTAGTTAGTAACGGCCCCCTTGAGGCTCCATGCCCACTCCGTAAGAATCTCGGCCTTCGCCGCTTTTGGCCCTCAATCCGTTTTATGGCTGCCATTGAATTTTATTAATTGTTTTTCCCTTAACTGATTGCTGTCAATTTCATTTTGATTTTCAGCTGACAGGCCAAAGGCAGCGAACCAATCAAAAGGCGGCGTCCCAATCAGCAGCTGACGTTCATTTGTTACTTCAAATTGTCAGTATCGTATAGATTCATCAAGTCTTTGTTTCGATTTCTGCAGCCAATTAAATTTAGATTCACAAAATGAGCATGGGTTAAATCTCTGGCTTCTTAAGTAACTGAAATCAGTGGATCTATAGATTTATAGTTTGTTTGAAGTAAGCCAAGGAACGGAAATTGAAATATGCCTTAATAGCCGTTAGAGTTGAAATATTTTACTTATAAATTTGTGGAAGTCATTATTCAGTTGGCCACGCCCCTGATTTTCTTTAATATCCGTCATATCTTTTCAATTGTCTAGCACAGCAACAATGGTAGTATGGCTTCTGAGTTACCGGGAAATGCATTCTCATTGCTCTCATTCTCATGCCCATTGTGGACCATAGTGGGAAAATCTCGTCACTCTGTATTTTCAGCATATATGCTCCACATTTCAAGGCTCTAGTTTCAAGAGCATCGAAATAGTTTGATCCTCAACTCAATTCTATTCTCAATATACTTAATTCATTTTCGTGAATGAGTATGAGTATTAAGCGAAGTCGAAATTTCATATTTTTTTTCTAGCAGCCGAAACTCAATTTAATATTAAAGGGTATCATCTTTAATATTTAAAATCATTCAAGTAGAACCCAATTAGAGTTTGTTATTATTTAATTTGCGTGCCACAAAATTTTGTTTTCCTTTTTCCTCTCTCTCCTTCTCTCTCTCTCTCTCTCTCTCTCTCTCTAGTTCTTTCTCTCTCTCTGCCTCCCTCCCTCTCTCTGTAGAAGTATATAAATATATTCCAAGTTCTTGGTTAATGGGAAAAGTTTTTGACTGGCCCCACGAGCAGTTGCCATTTTGTAATTGGCTTGCGATAGCCGGGTCAAACAAAATATATAAATTTGTTGTATGTAATAATAAATGAGAGGCAAGAAATATCAGACACTAACCTGTTGTTAGACAATGCGCTGACAATTTGCTGCCCATTTAGTGCTTACAATCTGGAGATAGCATCCTCTGTCCAGCTCAGCTCCTGCAGCCCCATGTCCATGCCATGCA
This sequence comes from Drosophila arizonae, assembly GCF_054131065.1. Classification (NCBI taxonomy): domain Eukaryota; kingdom Metazoa; phylum Arthropoda; class Insecta; order Diptera; family Drosophilidae; genus Drosophila; species Drosophila arizonae. The sequence continues at coordinate 16,680,265 of NC_142923.1, read as the reverse complement.
TTATGTATGACATGATTGGCATATTTGTGGCGGCATCAAGTGGGATTACGGCCTTGAACTTTTCCTCGACTGGGCGTAGACAAGAGCAGCCATAGTATGTGTCATTGATTTATTGGCTTTTATTCTAGTCTCTCTCTCTCTCTCTCTCTCTCTCTCTCTCTCTCGCACACATCCCCAGTGCCCGAGCTCTGGTGGGAAGTATAAAATTCATTTAAAGTTATTCCTTAGATTTTTGCATACATTACAAAAAGTCTCACGAGGGCATGCTCTAATGCCGGTAACCGTAACGCTACCCGAGTGGGCGTGGCGCACAAAGTTTGCGCGAGCTCAGCAGAAACCGCTCGCATAGCTTATGAGTAAAGTTTTTGTGGCACTTCCAGGGCCGAGCACGTGCATAATTAAACAGTTGCCACGCGACGCAGGAGACAAAAAAATATAATTGATTTTGGAAATGCCACAGAGCGCAGAGCAAAACATAGAGATATATTTTTGGGCTCTCCCGCCCTATGAGGCCGGGAGTTGGGCAAGTCTCGGCACGCTTCAAGGACATTCACCTGGCAGTTTAGCCGGGCTTAATAATGCCCAACAAATTGGCAACGATTGACATAATTTATGGGAAATTCACATTGGCTTAGGTGTGCGCTCCCTTGGGCGCAATAAACATGTGAGCCCAGCCACATGTGGTTGACTACGGATGTACCCTATATTTCAATACTTCCTTTGCAAAAAATTAATTAGCTGGAAAGAGTAAAAACATAAGTATAAAGTTGATTTTTAATTGGATCTTTATAATGTGCCTTTCATATATATAGAGTTATACTTCCTAAATTGACTTCGTGCAGGGTATACAAAAGGCTCTGGTTAGAAGTAGCAGAGATGCGACGTTAAATAGATCCGCAAAACCACACACATGGCACAAGGTCAAAATCCTTTTTATTAAATATAAACAAAAGTGCCCAATCATTCATGGCTTGTTGCTGTGTGCATTGCAGCTACTCAGTAGATTAGCTGGCCCGTCCTTCGGGATGAATCAAAAATTGATCGATTAGCAAATGGGCAAACGTTTTGGCTTTTCCTCACTAGCTCATACTTTCACTCCTACGCTTTCGCATTACGCATTTCGCACAGCTTCTGTTCAAGATATTTGGAGGCATCAAGTGACTAGAGTTGAGTGAGTAAAATTGTGTTTGATAATGGACTAGAATTTTGAGAGAGAGAGAGAGAGAGAGAGAGAGAGAGAGAGTCAATATTTTGTTTCGCTTGACTGTGAGTAGCTTTCTATTTATTACTTATTATTATTACTCATTATTATTCTTACTTCTATTATTACGCAATCATTAGACATTGCATTGCATTCGGTGCGTGTGTCTCTCAGAGCAGTGGGAGCAAGTGAGACGTGTGGAGAGGGCTGTCTTGGCTCTCGTAATCATGGCATCCTTAGCAGACATCATCAGGCATCATCAATTGCAGCCAAGTGAAGCGCCGCCACGCCCACACGCCCACATGCCCACGCACTTAAAGCGATGAACTTTATGTAATTTGATTTAACTGCCTGACAAGTGACGAACAAAGTACGCCGTTTATATTTTTCCTCTGCCCTTTCATTTTATTCATTTATTTTATTATTGCTCTTTTTTTTTTTTTTTTGTTATCAAAATCAATTGCGTTCGGGTTGAGGGTGTTCGCTTGTCGCCTGTTTTGGCTCTCTATTTTTGAGTTTGCAGCATGTTGTTGTTATTTTTGTTGACATTGCTGGCCCAGCCCGCTGCCCGCTGCCCGCTGCCCGCTGCTCCTGCTGTGCCATATTATTGTGCAATGTTCCGGAACGCTGGTTTGTTTCAGCGAAGTGCGCCATAAACAAAAAGCACATAAAACAGCGTCCGAACACGCTCTCGGTGGCTATCTAGCAAATGCTCTACAATGTTAGTCAGATGATTGCGTTGGCCATCTCCAATTTTAGTAACTTAACCAGCCAGCGCCAGAACTAATCGAATCTCCACATAGTATTAGACAGTTGACCAGCTCGGCTTGGCGTTTATTACAAATAAACGAGTCAACATTGTTGGCATCGAAGGGGGCATCCAAAGAGAATGCCCGGATGGATCATGGACTTTAGAAATATGCCAAGCATATGGATGTTTTTTTGCTGTTTTACATATTTACCATAGCCGTGGTTAATTGTGTTGCATAAGGGTGGGAAATGTCAATGGTTTTGTTGCCAAATGATAGATGTAGAGTGTAACTGGGGTAAGTTCTACAATCCTTAAAAAATTTACACCAGTCGGGGAGGGCGCAAGCACAAATAGATTCACACACACACACACACACACGTAAAGATTCACTGCCCTAAACATTTTTAAAAATTTAAAAAGAAGAACGATATCAGGCGAGCATCTTATTTAGGTCGAGGAGCACTCAGGCATAACCGAGAAGTTTCACCCTCGTGTGTGTGTGTGTGAGTTTGTGTGAATGAGTGTGTTGGCCTGGGTGTATTTGTGTGTCAGCCAGGTGACAACCTAAGCTCCTTAGGCTGCTCGAAAGAGCACATCGATACACACACACACAAATCAAGTAGGACAGCTGCCATATGGGAGGGCTTAGATTCTAGAGACGAGCTACCCAAAATACAAAAAAAGAAAAAAAAAAAAAGAAAAGAAATACAAGCTGTCCATACGTTTGCTCGTATGTCTTCTTATACCTATTAGATTCGATTTTTCTCATCGCAGCTTTAGCTCGCTTAAAGCCAAGGCATTTGGCTTAACTGAATTTAGTTTGTGCTTAATTAAGCCATATGGAAGCAGAGTCGTGCATGTTCTATTTGTTAGTCCATTGCCACAGCTAGATTGTGCAGCAAATTGTGTAACTGTCCACGGACGAAGCAAAACAACAACAACAACAGCAACAGCAACAGCAGCAACCATGTACAGCTACACCAGATACACCAGCTGCAACAACAGTCACATCCCATTCGCATTTGTGTCGACTGTGAAACAATTTAGCCAGGCACAGCTCCCCACTCGGAGCAGCAACTGTAGCCGCTAGCTGCTAGGCGTCATCACCACAAATTGTTTACAAAATGTGCCCGTGTCCCTGCACGGCTGTGCTGACGCTGCATTTCACTGTGGAGCAGCATGTAAAATGGCAAGAAGCGAGCGACGAGAAATGTTCAAAATAGCTTAATAATAAAGGAGCCTTTCGTTTCGTTTCGTTTCGTTTCTTTTTGGCTCTCCTGCCGGCCCTCCTTTGCCTCATCAAAATTTCATGCGTTGAAAAATAATTTGTATACCCTGTGCCCCTGTAAAATGGGCAATCGGAGGCATATTGATTTTAGGTAGCTCACTTTGAGTTTTTGAAATGCCTAATTGAGATGTCAAAAAAAATAAAGTTTGAGTAGCGGTGGCTCAATCTGATAGATTGACTAGATAAGATAAAATAATGGAATAAATAATGTAATAATGTAATAATGTTCATGTCATTCCAATGGCAAATTGATGAGCTCAACTGTTGAAATATAGTTCTGTTAAAGAGTTTAGCTCCAGTTTATAATATAATATTATTTTAGGAATTGAGCTCATTTTAAATTCATATACTTCAGGTTTACTTTCCAAGCTTATATAATTATATAAAATAGTTTCACTTTTGGACGTAATATAATATTAAATAAATATATATATCTCATTTTAAATTGACTCCAAGTTTACCTTATTTAAAATAGTTTAACTATCATATTATGAACTTAGCTGAGTTGATTCCAAGTTTACCCTCACTCAGCCCTATAAGAGATAAGAGGAATTGAAGCTCATGCAGAATCTTAATGAATTTATCAACATATTAAATTATATTATATGCATACATGAAGGAATTTGCCGCACGTGTTTCAGACGTGCTACAGGGTGTCTCTGAGTCGCACGATAGCAGAGCTGGCGAGTCGTGTTATCATCGTTGTAATGTTTTTATGTACATACCTTTCCTTGCCTTTTTGCATTTTTATTTTTGTTTATTGCCTCGTCTTGTCCATTTATGCGCATAATTTATGCATAAATTTCAATTTTGGGGCGCTCTCTCAAGTATGCAATGGCAGCCAGCAGCAGCACCCGCCCATAATTGCCCAGGCTCGTCTTCGCCTGCTGCTTCTGCTCCTCTCTTAACTGCCTTTAATTCCCTCAACTAAGCACCCAGCAATAAAATGCTGCCGACATGTCATATGGCGCCCGCTTCGACCGTGCATAACTTAATTATTTAGTTTCAGTTCAAGCGTGATGTATAAAGCTCTTAACTGCAGCAAGGTAAACACACTGACCTGACCTTAAATATCGAGGGTAAACTAATTACAAGTGCAACCTATATGCATATTGATGCTCTGCTGTTCACAGTTTCCATCTAATCAAATTACAAGTTGAATATAGACTGAGGTTCGATCACAATAAAATTCTGAAATGCTCAATAAATCGTGCAATTTAGTCGAAGAGCGTACGAAACTAATTAGAGAAGAATACATTTATTTATTTATACTGACTTAAATGAGCTTATTGCGCTGCAAAACCAAATGAGATTAAAGTTTTATATTGTTCACAGAGTATTGAACTTCGTTACTTATGGGCTCAAGTGGATAACGTGTTTGCTGCTCTGGTAATCGACATTTTAGAAATATTTTCATTCTGAAATTCCGAAATTCTAGGCACGTACGGCTTACTCCACGCTCGCGTCGTGACCCACCAGAAATGCGAGTAATTTATATAGGCAAATATTTGCTGGCTCAAAGGGCGTGTTGGGTAAATGCAGTTAGCCACGCCCACATCAGGTCTACTCCCAGTTTAACCACTCAGGCCTGAGCTCGTTGGCATACTACAACTTCATTAAAATATGGAGAGTTCGAATGGGACTACAGAAAATTCGCATATGCAGCACAATTCGGCTGAGCTCTGGGTCCATGCGTGACATTGTCTCCAGGGAAATACCGGAATATCGAGCGGCATCATGTGTGCCAGTGACACTGTCGAACGTGAGCCACTTCTCTGTTAACTTTAAATTTTAATTGATGACCGCAGCCTGACGCAAAAGTTAATGGAAATCCCCGGCATGACGAGCTGTGAAAATATGCAAAGTGACAGAAGGGCAACGCTGGAGCCGCAGCTGCCCTTCTGCCCGCTAATGCTGATGGATAATTAATTTTTCTCAGCCGTGGGCATGTTTCCCCATCGTTTCACTCACTCTCTCTTTGCCTCTCTCTCTCTCTCTCTCTCTCTCTCTCCCCTGTGTTTTTCTCGCACTTGGCTTTAATGAATTTGCAGCACAATAATTGGATTGTGCCGGGTGAGAGGCTTACTAAAAATAAAATCCACTCAAAAATAGATACAAGAAGAAAGCGTTTTATATATTGAGGCGAATTGAACTGCAAAATTCCCTATGGTTAATTTCAGTGCAAAGGATCCATTCACTCAAGCTGAGTGAGCGATGCTTTTATCACATATTCAGTTTAAGGAATCCAGATAATTTTTAGCATGAATTGGGCTAATTGGCAGAGACCAAAAAAACCATTCATTAGCAGCCTTCGCTTACACAGTTTGTCCAGCACTTCACCCAAGTGAGTCGATCTATTTTGACATTCGGGCTCTAGGGTATTTGGAGTGCCAGCGATGCACGGAATTATGCAAACGCTGCGAAAGCAAAGCAGAAAAGCAAATACCGATTAGCACACAGAGTGCGTAAGCCAACGGCGTTAGGCGGCTCCCGAGAGAAGCTGCGAGCTGGGAGCTGGGAGCTGGTGTTCGGCTCTAACTCGAGCGGCGTTAATGGGTGTCATTACCAGTCGAGCAGCAAAAACTTTTCCCTAGCCTCGCCAGCTCGGCAGGGCACCGCTCTGTGGTGCTATTTACTTTAAATGCTCGTTAGCTCGACATAACCGCCCCATTGCCGTTGTCCTTTGGCAGGATTCGCTTGATAAATATATATATATATTTTTTTGTGTCTATAAAAGATAACAAGGCGTGAATATAATTCCGCAATTAAATGCAGGTGTCTGCAGCAAAAAAAAAAAAAAAAAGAAGATGAATGAAAGCCCAAGCACATTCAACACTTTACATTAGGCCGCATGTTTGAGGGCTCACACATCAATTTATCAGCACTATTTGGAGTAGTCCGAGCTATTCTCATCATAATTGACCTCAAAGCTGTGGCTAATGACTAATGTAGGCCGTCTCAAAGGCGACTAATGCGGCAAAGGAGAGGAGGAGAGAACTGTCCATAAGCTTATTGAGTCGTAACATAATATTTATGCCAGAAAATATGCCCAAAATATGCGAGACGAAAGCCACTTAAAGGCATGAAAGCTTAACTTGGCCTCGGCTTAAGTAACTAAATCTATCAATCTGTATTTGTGTGTGTTTGGGTGTGGGTGTGTGTGGGTCTGTGTATGTGTGTGCATCATCATCATAAATATGAAAAGCTCATCACTTGTGGAATTTGCCCATTCGCATCAACTTATATTGTTTTTTTTTTTCTTTTTTTTCTGTCTGTTCTAAGCTTTTAGTTCAACATAATTTGATATTCATATATGTTTGTCCAAGCCATCAAAGTGAATTTTGTTAATTCTGCATTTAAATCAATGTCTTATCTGGACTTATTCTCTTATCTGTCTCTTTGCAGAGTGCAAGCCTGGGGAAGCAGCTCAAGCAGGAGTAGCAAGGTAGGCTCACAACGAATAAGTCAATAACCCGTCACACATGGCGTATGCGCAATGCGCAATTTGTGTTGGCGAAACAATCAAAATAAGAATAACATTTGCATATTTAGCGGGGCATGACAAATATTTATTTACATATTACCAATTGCTGACACATCTAGCGTCAATCATTTCTCAGTGTCAATCGGCATTTCGCAATATGCTTGATTTTACCAAGGGACCAGCAGGTGGAAACAGGCTGCGATGAATACAGACATAGGAGAGCAAATCTGTTTTTAATTTGTCGAAAACAAAATGCAGAAAAAATCAAATATTTAATGTAATATCTGTTTGGCATAAGAATTGGAAATTCAGTGAAATAGCAGCTGTTCATATTTCGACTGTTTTCGTTGACCTTGAACCTGCCAAAAGTGAAAAAATGTATAATGTCCTATTTATAAATGCTATCTATTATTTATATTCATAAATTACTTATATACATAGGAGTGTAAGCTATGAACATCTTTGCTTATGTACGTTAAGCTGAGAACAAAACTTAAATCAATCTGGCCCAGAATGCAAATTGATTTCAAGTTCATCTGGGCATGCATGTCCGCATGCCCGCATATTCATGTGCTGATTAGCTGCTTCGGTGGTTCTTTAACTGTTTATCAGGATTGACTTAACCTTGAATAATACAATAGATAAATTAATACAAATTAGATAAGAGCAGCGCACTTGTACATATACATACATAGAGATATGAGGTACTCATCTATCTATTAGGTTGTTATTGCTTTCTTCAAGAAAACATTAGATATTAATATTGTGATAAGATAAATCTAAGTAAAATTACTATAAAAATTGAAATAAAATTTTTATTGAGGCATTTCTTTATATACTATCTATTTAATGCATAATATATTCCAAGAAATCTGGCTAGATTTTATGCCAAGATTCTACCCTCTCAATAAATGTTATTATAACAAATATTAATAGTTAATTTCGGGCATAAGCAGAGCAAATTGTTCTTCACTTTCCTGGAAGCTACTTGGAGTCGTAAGCGACTTAAGCTCGCTCTGTCGATCGGCAAGGCAAAACTACGCCATGTGGTGAATAGTGTGGGGAACTGTGGTGAAGTTGAACTTGTTGAGCCTGTCGCGCGTGAGAGGAGAATTAATTAATTGCCGAGAGCGAACAATCAAAGTTATGAGCGCGAATTGGAAACATTCGAGTGGCCTCTAGTGGCTCGCAGTGGTTCTCAGTGGGTCGCAAAATAAAAATAAAAACTCAATTTAAACTGGCCTGTGTGCATATGTGATTAATTATTGTGCTCGCCGTGTGCAAATATTTATTCAGCTGCTGAGCAATCAATTATGATTTATGAGCAGGTGAGTTATTGATTCAGTGGTCGCACATATCAATCAGGCTTGGCAAATTGTGAACTGATTGCAAATTGAGGTTGACAAAATAATTAATGCTAATTCCTGGCGCTCTGTCCCCAAACTGTTGTATTATAAATTATTGCTGTTAATTCAAATATTTGCTCAGCCTTAACTAAAATGCCGCAGGGTGACAAATAGGAGCAATAGAAAGCCAAATAGCAATTAAATAAAGTTATGTTTGTAATTTGTTATGTAGATTTGTTATGATAGTATTTACTGCAATATATATTAATCACATCAGTTCATCATAATGACTAAGGTGAATAGAATATTTATAGCATTCACAAATTCAGTAGCCAGACTTTGGCTTGCTAATAATATTATTAAAAATAATAATAATAAGAAGAAATAAAGGTACATATGTATATATATCTTCAATTTCTCTCCCTATGTGGCGTCTAAAACACACTGCGGTATAGTGTAGTACAGTGTATGCCCTAGTCGAGTACTCTCGCTTTAAGCACCCTCCACTTACGTTCATTAAGATGCTTGAAATTTGCGTGGATTTCAGTTTCATGGTGCGATTTTCAGCTTTAAGGCGCATAAAAAGGCAACTCAACGATCTGATGGCCATAAAAAAAACTTCAGCTAGCTGTTGGGTGGCAAGCTGTGCTGTTGACTTCTGGGACTCCTGCTTACCCCCAGCTCTGGGCCCGGGTCTCTGTTAATTTGCACGCTGGTTGTGAGGCGCTAAATAAGTTATGTCATTTTCGGTGGCACGCTCTACGAGGGCGCGCATTTCATTTTACTGTGTTGCCGTAGAAATTTAATAAAACAGCGCCAAAAATTATTAGCATATTTTGAGGCGAATGCTTAACATAAACTCGAGCCTTGAGCCCCGAGCCCCAAGCCCACCGACATCAAAGAGCAAGGGCAGCTGAGCCGGCTAAGGCAGCTCTCGCCGCTGCGAGAGTAACTTTACCAAGTTTTTTCACAAGAGAAACAGCTGAGACTTGTCTAAAAATATGCATCGAGACAGTAGGTAGCAAGCGCCAAATAGATTGACAGTTGGCGCAATGCCATTAACGGGAAGCCCCGTCCAGCTCCTGCAGCTGACCAGGCTAACTAAGTGCCTGTCAGCTGAGAGTGCTCTCAAAAATTTGAAGCACATTTAAGTAAACATATTCAGATCATGCTTCAATTGATCTAAACCAGACTGGGAATGGACAGTGGAATGGAGTATAGAGAGTCATAGATAGACTCGAGGTGTATCAGCGGGTGAGCTGCATAATTTATAGTGTCTAGCTTAGCTTTATATGGCGTCGGGGCACACTCAATGAACTCTTGACTTCGAGCTTGGATTCTATGGACAATTTATTTATGTTTGATATCTTAAATATTTCAGCTTTGCTTATTGCTTCCAAAGTGTTCAAAATGCTTCAATTTAAGGTGTTTTTGCGTTTGTTATTTATTTGTATTTCTTAATTTATTTTAATTGCATGAAAATTGTTCGATTTGCATACCAAAATATCTGAGTCCTGCCCACTCTCTCTCTCTCTCACTCTATTTATATTTAGACAATTATAGCTGCTGATTGTTTAGAATGTATAACTGACTTGGCATATTTTCACGAAATCCATTAGCCATTACAATTATTCGCAGTGACTTGTGTGTGTCCGTTGGAGTGGTCAGGGGCCACTACATGTCATGTTGGCTGGCTGGTTTGCTCATACCTTAATAAATCAGTGCTCTATATATGTGAGCGCCAGACACGCATAGTAAATTTCCAATTTTGGAGCCATAGATAGAGCGTAGGAGTGGGAGAGAGAGAGAGAGAGAGGGACAGAGATAGAGAGAGAGAGAGAGAGAGACAGTCCGCACAGACAACAGATGTTAATGCCTCACTGAGCAAAGTGCGTTTCGCTGTTTGCCATTGTGTGGATGTATGTGTCTGGGTGAGTGTGTGTAGGTGGCACTTGCCTTACTGTCTGCCTCATTGTTATCGCTCTTAACGAGTCCTTATTGCCGATGTTGTTGTTGTTGTTGTTGTTGGTTGTGGTCAGTATTAATATTTGTTGTTGGCCTGGGCACATACGCAGTGTGGCCCAAAAAACTGATTCAGGTTTTATGATGCCCATTATGTGTGTTGGCGTTGTGCTTACTCTGCCCGTTTCTCTAACTCTCTCTCACGCATTATATCGAATTATGTTATAAATATGAAATATATTTGGTAGTAGCAAATACGTGTGAGCATGCCAAAATATGATATGGCACAATATTATGGAATTTTATTCCATGTTCGTGCACTGCCATGCAGTTTTCTAGCATGACTGTTGAAGAAATCTGTATGGACAGAGAGAGAGAGAGAGCTATTACCATGTGAACCATGTGTTCTTTTTACGCTCATATTAGTAATTAATTATTGATTATCAAATCGCCAACAATAAATATTTATGTACTTGTACAGCAAAGTCATATTACTCGTATTACTCGTGTAGCGCATCCAGGAACGTCAATGGACCTCAGCAAATGAAAGTCAGCATAACCAACCGTTACACAACATTATCGTTGCATAATTTCCGCTAATTTGCGATAAAATGTGGCAGTCAGCCTCACCCATCTCTCTCTCTCTCTCTCTCTATCTGCCCTTTGAGTCCAGCCTGTCGTGGAAGTTGCCAGCTGTGCGGCTCATTTGCTGGCTCATGAACAGGACGCTCGCATAATGAGCGGTCAATAAATGACTCATAAATGTTCTATTAAATTTGTGCAACAATGGGATGCCGTCAAAATACACATTCCTATAGATTGTATAAACATTCGTTTGTCGCCTCAACTATCGTAGTAAGCAAAATCAATATCTGGCTAGCGAATTTCAAGTCAGCTGAGACTGAGCAGAGCCATTCAACGCCGAGTGGAGGTTCTTAGAAATCGAGGCTACAGGCAACTAGCAGAGTCCAATTCCGAGCACCAGCCGCAGCCTCTAATAACATTTTGTGCCTGACAATGAGGTTGAGTCTTATCGATTCTGTTGCATATTTTTAAGGGCCTGCTGCAATTTGGGTCGTGACTCTTGGAGTGCTACAATCTTTGAGCTTATATTTTATTCATTCAATCAAGGGCACCTTTTTTTCGAGACTGCAATCCTAAGTCATGTTTACATATTTCTTTCTTTTGTGAAATATGTTAATTATTATTTTCTTCTCTTTTTATGCCGTAGACTCGTTAGTTTTTGCTATGCGCTGGATCCACAACATTTTCGCTGAATCTTGTGCAAGCTCTAATTTATGTAGCTGTCACAGCTGGGAATATTCTGTGGGCTGAGCAACAGTTCTGCGTTCCTATTGTGCGAAATTAAAAAATAACAAGAACAAGAAGAATGCTTTAGTTGTCATTGAACTACCTCGTGATACCCTGCATTTTGATGCAGAGCTACAATTATTATAGCTCAATATAAAATACATACATACACATACATATATATGCAATAGTATAGCATATAGGCCACACAAACCATATAGAATAGTACAGCATATATATATATATAGGGTATACAAATGCGCAGCAATAAAAGTAAACAAACAACTAAAATACGAAGCAATTTTTGTAAGTCGTCCTTGACTGACCTTGCGCATTGCAGCTGAACGGCGAGCTATGCTCATTATGCTCCCCATTTCAGCTTTTTTGGTTGGGGTTCTCTTCTTCGTTCTCTCCGTGCTGGGAAAACGTCAAGTTTGCGCTTGGTTTTTTAATGGTTGCAATCAAAGTTTCAATGCATTGTTAAGAACATGCGGCGCGCACTCAAAAAAGCCAAGGCGAAACACAACTCAGTCGTGCGTTTAACATAACTACATTGTGCATGTGGAATATTTTCATAACAGAGATCTGAGATAGGCTTGCCGGATGGGAGTGAAGGAGCGAACCCTTTCAGTAGTCTACATGTGCAATGCTGTGTCTCCTGCGAGTGCCAGACGCTGTGTAAACTTAACGTTCTGATTTAAAGTTTATGTGTTGCAAGTTTTTTATTTGTTATGCGCGCAACAATGAACAAGTTTGTTCCATGTGGTAATTAGAGGCGAATTTGGAGAAGCTAAAAAAAAAAAATAAGAAAAACATAATGAAAATGTTTGAAAGACGCTAAGGAGGCCAGGGGCGTGGCCATGCCAAGCAACTGCAAAATGAGACGAATGAATGAGAATATAATAGTGAAGGCAAAATAAAAGGCAGCAGCAGGGAATGCGAGTCACAGTTTAATTTCATCACGAGAGCTCAAGATGTTCCTCGCATGTTGTTGTTGTTGTTGTTGCGTCTTGCCCTTGTTGTTGCTCTTGTTCTTGTTGTGCCGAGTTAGCGGGATGTGGGTGTGGTGTAGGTTGGTAAGCACATCAGCAAAATGCCTGATGATATAATAAAATGCCAAATGTGCTCACATTATTCAAATGTCATGATAGTCTGTAGAAGACACAGCACACAAGTATCCCCTATACGTACATATACAAATACATGTGTGCATTTCTAGATGTGTGTGTGTGTGTATGTGTTATATTTAACAATATATAGAGTAAAAGATATATAGTGAAAGTTGCATAGATAAGTAGACTCTCGGCTTCCTAACATATAAGCCATTCAGTCCTCCTTTAGCTTCCACTTTATGCTTATTAGCAAATCCAGGCATACATATGTATGCATGTGTGTATGTATGCATGTGTGTAAATACATTTATTTTCCCTGATGGCCATTTGTCAGCTCGATACTGTAAACAATCTTTGCCTTACACTACTCTCACATCGCATGGCAAAGCCACAAGCGAAGCAATTTACTGCATACTTGAAACTTTGCCGAATGCTTCGTAAGCCACTGCAAATGGCTGTCAACAACGAGGCTGTAAAATATTTAATTTTAAATCAATGTTGCCTTTGTGAATCGGGTCTGTAATAGTACTTACCATATGCCAATAATTGTGGCATTAATTTTTGATTTCCATTACAGAAGAATTTCAGCTGGAAGCAAAACTTTCACACAGAACACACATATACGAGTATGTTAATATACTTACATACTGATATTAGTATGCCAGAATTTAGTTATCGACGCAGTTCAACATTTTAGTTCACTTGCAAATTCTCATACACACCTGCTTACAAACATATAAAGGACTGATCTCTCCTTCGATCCCACACACTTGCTTACATGCATGCATACATGTACACATACAAACATTTGAGAGAGCAGTAGCACAACATAAATGACCGATGCACGTATCGGTTCTCTCTGTCGAGCTCATAAAGCGAGAGCATCGGGTGTCTCGCTCGATCACACGAGCGAGCATACCTCGCTAATAACTGTCGACTGTTGGACGATGTCTGCAAATAAATGCCTTTTACTCATTCCCGCACTCAGAGAGCAACCGATTGCATTGATTCTTTACTGAGTTCATTTGCGAGCGACTAGCAACAGTCTTTTTGTTGTTTTGTTTCGCTTTTTTCCTTCCCTAGCCTGTGAGTGTATGCGTAAGTGAATGTGACTTTTTGATTTACTCACATGCAAAAATTTATTTAACAGTGCGTCACACGATTAGTTCATAGTAAGGTGCTCAGAGCGACTGACTGCCAAGTGTCATAGTAGTGTTTCGAGGGAGAGTGAGAAAGTAAGAGAGAGCGAGAGCGAGATAGTAAGCTGATCGAATACAAGTTGAGTGACATTTTTATGTTGAATAAATTTGTTATTAATGTGGCGTAACATTGTGCTGTATGGTTAATTGTTGCAATCGTCAATGGGAATATTTCGAGAGAAATGTACATACAATATATTAACGAAATTGCATTTTAATAATGTCTCTTTAATGTCAAATAATGGAAGTTAAAATATTACTTACCTCAAGTACTTAATACATTAGCTTGTAAGCTGAAAATTAAATTCGACTTAAATTTAAATCACTACGATGGACAACAACAAAGGAAATATTTAAATTGTTTTATATGCACATTTATTTGTCCTGGAATTTCTATTCACTTTGGTGTAAGACGTGCGAAATGATAAAGTGGGTTTGCCATTTGGATTGGGGTCGAAGCCTTTACGAGCGCTGTTGGCTCCGCTTCACACAGCGCTTTGTTTTACACACACACCCACACAAATATATACATGCATATACTTATGCAAGGAACCTGTACATGTAATAAAATGTGTGAAGTGGTATGTGTGACAAGGCATAAATAACTAAACACCTGCAGAATCTGCGCGGAGGGCACGTGGGAATGGTGGACAGAGTTGGGGCAGAGTTGGGGCACGGGCTCCACCATCGTCTGCTCCTTTTCTGTCAGGCACGTCTGAGTTGTGGCGTTATAAATTACGCAGGGCTCGTCTGCCATTGCTTAGAGCATTTGTCAATATATATCTTTCGCCGAGCGAGACGAGGCGCTGAGATTTGGCGTGCCAAATATTTTACCAACCAATAATCCCGCCTGCGATTCGACCCTAGCGTTAACCAACTAAATATAAATATATAAATAAAGCTTTAAGTATTCCGTAAGTAGGTCCATAAAGTTAAATTAAATAATTATTTATTGTAGCTCATTCAAGTAATGAAGCACAGAGTTTGTCGAATATTTTCGGGAATACGCCAAAAGGACCATTTATTTTTATTCTCAATAGCAGATGAACTTGTCATACACAAGAGAGCGCAAAAACATATGTAGAATTTTTTTTATAATTTTGAAATAAAAATGTATTGAAATTTTAAATTTCATAAATCTGTGCAGTTTCTCTCTTTACTATTTAGAAATATATAATCTCTAATGCGATAAATTGTGGCACCATAAGCATTCCGAACATAGCGGTAAATTAATCTTTGCTCAACAGTGGCGCCATCAGGCGTCTGTTGGCGGCATCATCTGTTGTGCTTGCGTGTGGTGAAAAGCTTCCCATTCAAAGAGAGCGCTAGCCAGTCAGCTGTTGCTGAGGTAACTGCCAAAGACAACTGTAAATCAATAGTTATTTTATTCAAGCGGATGCAACTGATAAGTGTTCAAGGACAAATCAGAGAAGGAATTATAGAAGAACTATTAATTATGCTCTGCCCTAATATCCCACAATTTTAATAAAGACTATTTACTTAAACTTTAATTTATAATTTTAATTTGAAGATAGTTGTATATATGCTGTGTTGTATAAAATACAAATAAAAACGACTTGGCCTCTCAATTTAATTTCAATGCCAACTGCTACGAGCAACGTTTGTTTGCTCGCACACACGCTCTCTTTCAGCTCGCGCTCCGTCACTCTCTATCTCTCTCTCTCTCTCACTCTTTCTCTTTTGGTGCGAGCTTTCGTCAGCTTTGATTGATGCAACGTGGCTCTTGCAGAGCTTCCACTCTCTTGCAGGACTTGGAGCGAAGGAAGTGATTTGCTGTTCGCTGCTGTTGCTGCCAGTTGATTGGCAACACGTTTGCCGGAAGGTAGCCAGCGCAGGCAACAGGAAGCCAGCACGATTGTTAATATAATTCACGAATCGTTTCGTTATGCTTCGCGAAGTTTTCGTGTTGCCTCTGTGTGTGAGTGCTTGAGCGTGCGAGTGCCCGAGTGTCTTGGTGTGTGAAATTAATGAAACTATCAGAAGATTTAATCGCAGCAAATGTTCGAGTGCTCGAGTTTTCGAGTTTCGACGAAGTGAACCTAGAGCGCTCCACCGATCCCACAGCCCAAGCCAACTTGTTGCCATGAGCCAATGAAAGGACAGCCCGTTTAGCTCTGATAAATGTGAACCTGTTGCCTATTCGAAGTGAGGCGAGCGGAATTAATGCTAATTACAAATATTTGTTCAACGATTTGTTCTTTGGCCGAATGCCCAATGTTCGTCAATTAAGAGAGCTTGTCCAGGTCCGTAGCCATGGAACGTGCCACAGGGCAGAATGGAAATGTTGGACAGACAGACGACTAAATTACATTAAACATATTTAAATTGCAATTACGTAACCCGAACAAATATCCAAAAAAACAGAAAGCAGCAACAATAATACGAGGACTGCTATAAATCTGAGAAGAGCAGTCAAATGGGTCTGCCAACACCTAAGCCCACACACACACACACACGCACAAAGATAGATACACACGCACACACACACACACACACACACGCAGACACAGACACACGGTACACAAAGCGGCGTGTTGCCAGACACACCCCGGAAATGCCCAGCAGTCACCTGACCCACAGACCCAAAGGCAACTTTTGTAACCAGCTACCAAACAAAAACAAAAGCGGATTAACACTTTGCCCCAATGATGATGATATGGAGCACGGGGCCACGTTAACCGTGCCCCACGGCGCCCATAGCGTCGGCCCCAGCGCTTGCTTTCGTCATTTTTTATACGCCCTGGGCGTGGCACGCTCAAATCAAGCAGCCCCGTCAGCCCCGTCAGCCCCACGAGCCCCGCTTGCCTGTTCTGACCCTTTTTTGGCTTAGTCAATCTATTTGGGCAACCCTTTTTGGGCAAGCGGTCGCAGCGTGTGGCTAAATACAGTTTCAGAATATTACACCAGTCTGCAAAACTGATTATTTGCATAAGATAATTTGCAAACAAACATATTCTGATTACAATAAATAAAAGCTATCGCCCGGCCCAGACATACGTCACAATTAGTTATCAAGGCCTGATAACATTTTTTGTGCCCATTTAACTTATTTTGATGGCTTCTCCTATTCTGTACCAGCACTAAATATTGATTTTCAGCCAAGAATAACTGAAGTTTTGTCTATTTTTTGTGGTAACTTGTTTATTCTTCTTCTGATACTCAGCGTTAACTATTTTCGTTTTGTCAATAGGGACTATAAATAAATTGATATTTCCATATTAACAAAGAGCTATATAAAAAGAGTAGATATATTTCATTACAGAAATTATGATGTATAAGTATAAAGTTTTTAGCATTATTATATAAAATGCTGACATAACATAAAATTATGTAGTTTAGTAAATTGATAGAAATATATATTATATAAAATAAATTAAATTATATATTTATATTAAAAATTTATTTATAATTTGAGAAAATTCAAAAATCAATTTAATTTTGTAGCTAAACTTTGTTATTCAGTGAAGTATCAACAGAAGAGAACTTTACGAAAAGCGCAGGCAATTGTTATTATTGTTGCTGTTGTTGTTGTTGTTGTTGTTTGCTGCCAACACTTAAGCCACAAAATATACCCAAAGTTTATATTTCTTAGCCGCTCAAATTTTTCTTTACATAGATACGTGCGTATTCATATATATGTGTGTGTATATATAGATATATACACACACAGAGACAGACAAGTTGCTTGGCCTAAACGACAATTTGCAATTTGCCTTTGCTTAACCCTTGTCCATTGCCTCAAATCTGACTCGTATATTATATGTGTGTGTGTGTGTGCGTGTTGTTGTTGTTGTTGCTTATCCTGTTGCTTCAGTTCTTCTTCCGCAGCAATTTTATTTTGACATACTTCTCGCTGGGCATCTAAAACAATTTTAGGGCTCGGGCAAAAGTTTCCAACTGAGTTGATTATTCTCAACGCAAATCAAAGGCAGCCGCAGTTGGCATCATTGGGCAGCCGGCTCTTTTTTGTTTTTTGTTTTTTGTTTTTTCTAAATATACCCAGTAGGCAATCAAAATGAAAGAGTTTGCTCACTGGTCTGAAAAGGAGTTCCTAAAAAATGGTGCAGCATTAACAGCTGATGAGATCAAATCAAATGTAGAATAGATAGCGTATTCAGATTATATAAATATTAAATTATTTCGACTCCATCTCTGGTAACTGTTAGTCGGGCTGCCTGACTGATGTAGTCTAATTTGCTAAATTTATACATTATTTCTCTTTGTTGCCTTCTTTGCATTTTATTTAATAAAAAGCGCCGCCTTTTATCTACTCCGATTACATGGCTGGATGTGACCTTGCACTCTGGGTATTTGCGACCTAAATATTTTAGAATGAATTTCCCAAATTAAAGCCAATCCGGCTTATCCAAGCCACTGAGCTTTACGAACTTGAGCACACACACTCCCCCTAGGCGCCCAAAGGTATTAATTAGTATTGCACAATGAACCTGGGATGGCGAGCTAGAAACCAAGCCAGGGCCAAGGGCAAGCCAAAACTCAGCGAAGAGCTGAACGCTTGAGCTGAAAAGCGTCCAGCTACAACTTATTATAATACAACAAAAAGCAAGGTAAAAACTGGCAAAGGAGCAACAACTGCAGCCAAGGAAGGGGAATAAGAGAGGAAGAAAATCCATAATGGCTTCGCATTACATTTTTTCGCGTGCTTCTTTACCGTATCGACACACATACACGCACACACACACACACGCACGCACGCACAGCTTGAACTATATGGCAACAAGGTGTTAACATTCCCACGCCATGATATGCTCATATGAGACGCGCCGACAAGTTGCACGACATTTACAGACAGTTGCAGACATAAAGACAGCTGAGGACGGGGACAGGCAGACAGCTAGAGAATATATATAAAACGTGATGCTGTCCTCACATTCCAGTGAATATATTGCAGAGAAAAAGAAGCAGCGCAGGCCTTGGTAGTAATGAGCGCGGCGAGCCTTCAAACAAGAAAATTCTTGACAGTTTCCTTTGAGCATTCGGCAACGCCCCAAAGTAGGCAACGCTTCCGATGAGCAGCATTTTGTAATATACACAAATTACGTGTATTCACAATGAGAGCTGCATAATTGAAGATAATTTGCAAAAAAAAAATTATAATAATTAATAAATAAATAAATAAAAAAAAAACCGTCCAAGCAGAGTCTAAACTTTAAATTAGCTGCAATTTAAAGCATCAGTAAAAGTTGCATTTAATTTAATTACTCGTGAAGCACTTCAGTTTAGCCAGAAAGGTTCTTGTTTAGAAAAATTATTATGCAGAAAAACTCGGAAAAGAATAGAAAAAATCATAGAAACAGAAAATAAAAAATAAATAGATAAGAAAAGTTTATAAATTGAGCACTAAATAAAAATGAAAAAATGTAGAAGATCCGCAATGAATATCTAATTAATATACTAATACATATATAATATCTGTTACGATATCTATAAATAAAAATATTAAACTAGTTTTATATTGACTAACTCGAATCAGCTACTATTAAACTTGTATACATAATATGTATTAGATATCATATCAGAGATTAGACGCACTCATAATAAGCCTATATGCTAATAGACGAGTTTTCACAGATAATTTATAGAATGCCTGAAAGTATATGAATAGGCCGAGTAATCTTTGGCATTGCCAGCCCTAAATCCAACTTTTGCAATGGATGGAATACAGCATTTATCAAGTCGGATGACTTGTCTTGGTGCTTCCCGCTCAGGCACATTTATTTTTATTGTCTTTTCCAAAGCATTTGCGGCATTTTAACATTTTTATGTGGCAATTTTTGACGCCTTCCTCTGCGGCGAGCGATAAGCAAACTGGGCAACCGAAGCCGCATTTTACCGAGCGAATCCCATGCCCCGGCTATGGCAGACTTTAATGTATACATTTGAATGCCATTATCACAATACGCTGGCGATAGGCAGCCACAGCCAACAATAACACCAACAACAACAACAACAACACCAACAACAACAACAACAACAACAGCTACAACAACAATAGATACTTGAACAATCAGCAACCGAAAGCCACTCATTTTCTGTTTTATACAGCTGTGGTTGTCCGTCCCTCTCTGCATCTCTTTGTCTCTCTCTCTCTCTCTCTGTCTGTCTGTCTGTATGTGCGTCTGCCTGGGTGTCTAATATATCTGTGCTTGTGTGTGTGTAGCGGTTATTTCCAAGCAATTTACTTTAATTCGTCGCATTTTAGAGTGAGGCATATGCTAGGCCAACAAAAACAGCAGCAGCAACAACAACAACAACAACAGCAACAACCACTCTAGTGTAATTTCATCAGTTGACTAAAATTACTTGCCGCAGCCGCGTCACCTGTCTATCTTTCTGTGTATGTGTGTGTATTCCGGATAATAATGTTTTTATTGAGCGAAATCAACATAATCATTAGCATAATCATCATCATCTAACAAACCCAGCTCATCATCGTATGAGACTTTTTTGTAATTCCAATTATTCTTAAATATTCATGCAGCAAATTGAAATTGCAGTCAGTGAGGGCAGATGAAGGGATATGAAGGCATCCCAAAATTCTAAGCAGGATTAACAATGTTTAAATAATTTTAAGCACCATATTTATTTTTTCGGCTGCTATTGCATGCCATGTATAAAAGAGGCTTTAGGGCTTAGATGATACAAGTAAAGCCGAAACCGCCGAAATTTTTATATTCACATATTTCAAGGCAAAAGTTTATATATATTAAAAAATGAGTATTTTCAATTAGAGTTAGCAGAGGGGAAATGTTAAAAAATAGATATTTTTATCAGAGTGTTATTTAAAGCCTGCTTAAATAGCAGAGCTGCTTAGAGCACTGATAAGGATTTCATAAATTGAAAACTATTTATGGAATTTTATTTTTTGAGTGCATAAAGTAATTTAAATAAAATTGGCGTATATTGAATCAATATCAGAAAATCTGACATGAGCCAATTTCTGTTAACTTTTTGGAGAACTGTCAATGCCACCCTCGCAATGGGCAAACTTTATCAGGCTGTCAATTTGGCTCAGTTAATTGCAGTAGATTGGCTTTGGGTGGGGTTGGATTTTGTACGGCGATTTAATGGCCAATTTCCATGCGCAGCTTTTGAGTGTCTAACATATTTAAGAAGCCCCACAAAATGTGTGCCAAATTGGAAGAGTGATTGTCCAGTGCGCAGCCGAGCATAAAGCAAAAATCAAGCGCGCGTGCAAAATGTCGAACCTGTCGAATGCACCACGACGCGTGGCGCCCGGTGCAGCCACGCCAGTTACCTCGACAACAGCAGCAGAGGCAGAGGCACCAGCAGAGGCATCAGCAGAGGCAGAGGCAGCAACTCCGATGGCAATGGAAGCTGGAGCTTCAGCTGCAGCTGTTGCTCCACCCTTGGCCACATCTGTGCTAACGGCGCGGTTGAGCGCCGACAACACGGTGACTAGCTGTGCGCTGGCCATGGAGCAGCCAATGGCAGCCACATCCTGCCCGGACTCGCCCATACGTCGCGTCTCCTCGAGCTTGAAAAACTCTGCACTGGATTTCGCATCGCGTTTTTTCAAAAAATGCAAAGCGGCGACATTTACTGTGGACGGCGCCACCTACACAATCGGTGAGTACATATCCCAAATGCGTGAATCGAAAAAAAAGCGAAAAGAGAAAAAACAACAATGGCAAACGAAAATCCGTTCGCCAATGCTAAAAATTGGACGAAGGTCAACAAGTGTCTGATGGCACTAGAGAGAGAGAGGGAGAAAAAAACACGATGGTTGCCTCTGTAAGGAGATTTAAAGGATTCTGCCAGTCAATTTGGTCTCTATATATTTTTTGCTCCTTTCACGTTGCTCTTCTCAGCGTCGTATTTTCCTTTGTCTCGTTTTCAATGCGTAGCTCTATCAGTATATATTGTTTTGCATATAAATATATTTGTATGTGTGTGTGTGGGTCGAACTGCCATTGTGTGCAAGGTCGTCATTTGACATTGTGCTCAGTCTCAATTGTGCAGGTGCGCAATGTTTATTTTATTTTTGTTTCATATTTGTTTATTGTTCACAATTACAAGGCAGAAATTTGCAGTCGGCTGACACTGACTACAAAATGCTCTGCAAAGATAAAAGATACTACAGATGCTCTGTAGACAATTTGATCTTGAATCAATTGATTCCAAGGCAATTAAAGGGTGCCAGCTCTTAATATCTTAAGATTTTACTAGCCAAGATAAAATTTTCTTAACTTTCCTTTAGCAAAAACTTAATTTATGCAATTTTCATTATTATAAATTTCATTTGCCCAGCTCTTCAATGAGTTTTAAGTTTTGATTTCCCCATCGTAAATTGCGAAATTTTATGCTATTTATAGTTTTGTTTTCTATCTCTGAAAATTATGCGATGTTGTTTGCTTTTGATGCTCTTGCCATTTCATTTTATGCGACTAATTGGGGATTAAATGTCTTTGCAAAGATTTTTCGCGCTGTGAAGTAGCCGATAAAAACGTCAAAGGCTTGCTGGAGATTATAAATAATGTTTGTATAATATAACGACACGAAGAGGCTGAGACGTTGCGTAGCTTAAAACTTTAAGTTTTTATAAACCAATTAAGTGAATTATGCTTAATGGGTTGAACTTGAGAATAAAGAATAGATTAAATTGAAGATAATGCACCAGATAAGCATCGGCATTATATTATTTTAAAGTTTTGACTTTCCTCACTTGCTCTAAAAATTAATTAAATTGACTACTTCAATTTATCATTTATTTTATAATATTTTAACTTCAAGTTAATATATTAATATTAATAAATACAGTTGATTACTTACTTATTCAATTAATTGTTCATTAAATACAGCAGATATTAGCTTGAGTTAGTTAACCGTAAGCTCAATTACTATTAATTATTTGCTGCCTATCGATCGTGATTGTTTTAATTAATACAGAGACATGCGGGCTGCATAAATTCGCAAATTAAATTGCAGCTTTCAATTCGCATCAAATCGTAATAAAGCAGCAAAATTTGCACTGAAAACAGAAACCGAGTCTGTAACCGAAAACTCACGTGGCAAAGCGTTAAATGTGCCCTTATATTTACTCCCAAATGAATGCGCTCTGGCAACTTTTAGACCTGCCTAAGAGATAACCTGGGATTGGGTTTTCTTTTTGTTGTTGTTGTTGTTGTTAATGTTATTGTTGGCGAATGTGGCACGCAGCAGCTCGATACTCTTAGGACATGCAAATCCATCAAATTTGGCAATACACGCGAATCATGTTACCGTGTGTAACGGCATGTGTTTATTTAAATTCCGCGATAAATCAGTTCAATTTGATACTCTCACATCGAATGCGGCGTCCTCCACAGACTGACGAAATATTTATGACATCGGAATTCAATTACACAGGCCAACAGCAAAAAATCAGAGTGTTTCAGATCTTGAATGAATTAACATACATATATTGGTACTGGATTCTAGTTGATTAAAGTATTACTTGACTACTTCAAATTCAGTTCTAGATGTAACAACAAATCTCTCTCTGCCACATACATATCATCTATTGACAAACACCTGCTTATAAGATAATCATAGATCTGAAGAGAGCGAGGTGGATCTGACCAGTGAATGCAATGGATTAGATTTCTATGATGGAGCTACCCGAATTTTATATTCCACTCGAATTTCATATTCTACTCGAATTACATATTCAGCAAGCTGTTCTTTGATGCCTACTAAATCCTGCTGGCCAGTGTAATTATTAATTTGCAATAATGCGAATTGCGGTCAGTAATTGCCAATGCTGAAATGTTAATGGGCGCGATAGCTATTTATAATTTATATATATGCACACATACAACTATATAAATGTATATATAAAATCATGCATGAACCTACATGCGTATCGCTAGTTAAGGGCTGGTCAGCTGGTTAAGTAGCACTTAACGCTTTTTAGCGATGTCATTTAAAATGTCATTTAAAGTTGGTCGATGCGAAAGACTGTCATTGTAGTCCCGCAGCAAGATGGGTGGTCCAGGCCGTGCAGGAGAGTGTGTGAGCGAGGCAGAGTGAGCCAAAGGAAATGCACGAATGATAAATTGCCCAGCTACAAGGAGACACTGGGAGTTGCGTTCGCATCCGGGCCAGAGCGCCAGCTGGACGCCAAGTGCATCAGCTGTGACATCAATTAAAACTTCTGTGTGTGCCAAGACGCAACAGGGCTGCAATTTCCACAGGCATAATGCAATTAAAATTGCACCAAAAGCAAGGCAAAACAATCTCTAGACAGTAACCGTGCCAGCTGCAACATGTGCGCCCCTGGAGCTTTATTAATAAGCCTCGCCAGCCTCACCAGCCATGCCAGCCTCGTCGGCCTCAGCAGACCTGAGCAACTGTTCAAGTTTCGGGAGCAAACTTCTGTTACTTTTAATCTTTAATTGCTGATGTCTCCCCCTGACTGGGAGCGCCGGAAGTCAAAAGACAACCAAGTAATCGGGCAAATAGGCGGGCGCCCAATGACAGCCAGGGGAAACAACAACGGCCAGCCTACGGTTCTACAATGGAATACCCAGCCATTTTCAGCTCCACCTTCACTTAGTTTTCGTGCACTGAGCACTGAGCACTGAGCACTGTGAAGTTGTCCGGAAATGGCATTGTCAACGCCAGATGTGAATAGATGGCCAACAATTTTCACTAGTTGCTGCCCGTCGTATGCCCCAGTGGCCAACCAGTGCTATTTCTGCTGGACAAACCTCGCTCCAGTCGTCGCTCGTTGCCATAGATGAGCAAATTAAAAACGATGATAGGCAAGAATGAAAAACATCCTTGATGAGCAGACATCACATGGCTTCAATGGAACCCAGCATGTCCTTGTTAATTGTTCGGCAATTACAAATCAATAGGAAGGCACAAAGAGATGAGATTCAAGAGAGAGAAAGTGCTGTATTGTTTTCAATTTTATTGAATCTTAAAGAAGAGAAGTCATTCTGTTTCTGTAATTATTATTTAATCACTCTGCATAACCTTGACAATTACTCGGCAATTACAAATCAATGGGAGGGCACAATGATATGAGATTTAAGAGCGAAAGCTCTGCAGGGCTTTCTTTATTGAATCTTAAAGAATTCTATAATTATTATTCTGTTTCTGTTTCTATAATTATTATTTATTTGTCTGCTCATAATTGATTGTTACTCGATAATTACAAACCAATTGTAAGACATGAGATTTATGGGACTCATTTGAGAATGTTTACATTGCTTTCAATTTAATTGAACTTTCAATAGAAATTGCATTCCCGTTTCAGTTTAATTACTCTGCATATGCTTGCCAGGTAATTAGGCAATTATAATCAATGGGTAGCCACAATGTGATATGAAATTTCCAAACGAGCGAGTTCCACATTGCTTTCAATTCGGTTGAATCTTATAGAAGAGCTATTTATGTATGTCAGTATCGATTCTAGAAGACTTGATTGAGGTCTGCTTATGAATTTGTCAACTTTGGCAACAAAAGGCAATGCTGTGTTCATTGTATAAACATCTAGAGATATACAGATGTATTCGGAATGCAGTCAGATGTGATTCGTGAGCTGGCAAGCGCAATGCACAATGGACGTTAATTAAAAGCAAACAACTCAACTTTACTACGAGAATCCAGCATTAAATAATCTTGAGCGAATTTGCATTTGCAGCATTACGAACAGCTGCAACAGCCTTAGATTTGCAAGTAGTGCAGCAGTAGGAGGAGCAGGAGGCGCAGGAGTAGAGCATTGCCTTTCAAGCGCTGTCCAGGCCCAACTTCAATTAGAGTGAAAATCACACTTCATTCGTGCCATTTGCTGCTGCTCAGCTCGGAGCTGGGCTCGCATTAATCAGGACAGGTGGCAATCGCAATGCCATTTGGTTGCGTGGCGCAGATTTAGTAGCGAATTTACACACGGCCATAACCTGTTGCAGTTGAGGTGGAGCAGCGTTAACTGCTGGAGAATTTATTGATTGGGACAATGGGCAAGGCGCAAGCATGGAAAAAACTGAAATGAGAAAAGTGAAAATCGATTTTACGCTCAAATTGATTTGGCTTTTATTGCAGGGCCATTTAATTTACGGCATGGCTGGCTGCCATAAAAGTGGGCAATGCGTACAATGTACGCTGGAATATGCGCTTGGCAGTCTTATGGCTTATAAATTTAAATTGCGCCTAAGACGACAAAAGAACTGAAACAAATTCCTTGACTCGCGAACCACAAGGTGACTGTTCAAGCTGCTGCTGCTGCGACTCCTGCTCCTGCTGCTCCCGCTCCTGCTGCTCCCGCTCCTGCTGCTCCTGCTCCTGCTGCTGCTGCTGCTGCTGCTCCAACACGATGTCAATGTTGTTATTTGCCCATGTTGTTGTTGGTAACATTGATTTTCTGCTATGCTGCTAAATGCCAGACACAGGGCCACCCAACGCCACCTCACCTCCGGCCAGCACACACACACACCGACACACCCACACACATCCATTATTATGTTGTGGGTAGAAAGTGGATTCTTGGCTGCACCGACCACCCCCCACGCTACGCCCTACAGCAACTTTTTGATGTGCTGCCGTTGTCGAAATGTTGTTGAGGTTTGCGGGCATATTTTGGCAAAAATGTTTTTATATATCAGCTGTAGTGGGGACACAGCAGCAGCAGCAGCAGCAGCAGCAGCAAGCCATGCCAGACCAAACCAGGCCACACCCAACCGTCTGACGATCTGGCATCCTTTACTTCCTGGCTGGTTGTCAGTTGACAAGAGCCTCGAGTCGAGTCAGCTCGACTTTTGGCAATTTGTTTCGAATTTGGTATTAATTTTTCGCACAGGACACAGGAAATTGAAATGTTCCCATAACGGGAAGTCGTTAGCTCTGCCGAAATGGCGCTGCCAATTGCCAGCAAAGTTGTTGCCGAAAGGATTGTGGGCGTGGGGAGGGGGCCATAACAAACAGCCATGGCTCACAATTCAATTAAAAGTTAATGTGTCACTGCCAAAACAAGCGAAAATCTAAATAGATTGTGGTTAAAGCGCTGCTCATCCTATCAAGTCACCCGAGCAAAAGTTTTCAGAGCAGCAGCCCTGGCCGGCACCTTGAAGCATTCAATCATGGAAAATGAGCTCAGGAACTTTAATTGAAACATTTAGCTTACTCTCAGGCCTAATGGTATCTGCAATCAATTTAATTGCCATCGTTTCCGGAACGCGCTGCCTGGACTCGCCAGGTGCTTCAGTGCGTGCTGCAAAGATAACTTCAATCAAGGGAAATTGAAACCCAGCCCCCAGCCCCCAGCCCCCAGCCCACCAAAAAGCGAAACGACCGACAGAGCCATAGAAAAGTGAAAGTTGTTTCAATCGCCACGCTCTTTCTATATTTGGTTAGTGCGCCCGCCGTCTATTCCGGCTGGTATCATATTTATTTTATTGTCGGCATCAGCTCGATAGAGATCGGGCGGCAGCCGAAGCAGCTCAACAGTTTCACAGTATTCCCAGAGCTTGTTGTTGTTTATATTGCGCAATCAAAAAAAAAATAGGAAGAAAAAAAAAACAAAATTCGAGGAAAAAAAAAGCAATAACGAAAAAAAATTTAATTTAAAATACAACTCGATTGACGTGTGAATATATATCTGCTGTGTGTGCAGATCTATGTGTGTGTGGGTGTGTGTGTGTGTGGGCGTGTGGGTGTGTGCCTGTGTCTGCTTTGCCAGCGATTTACAGGAAACCAAAAAATTGTTTACATTTCCACAATCGAATCAACAAAAGGCGATTGGCAATGGCAACTCAAGCACTCACATACAGTGAGTCCAGTCTGTACACATACTGATAGAGATCATGACACGCTCTGTATTAAATCTCTTTAATGATATACCATTTTAGTGCAATGCAAGAGCTCTAATATAAATAATTTCAATCGATTGCTTGCATAATAAAATAAAATATTGCTGCATTTTCATACGAAAAATTGTTGTCAGGAATTTTTCAATCAGCTTAATATATATTTATAAATATTTCTTGGGCACTTCTTGGAATCATTCAATTTATATGCAATTGAGTAGCTTCAATCTGCCCCATATCGATCATTTACCGTTGCATTATTTTCTGTGGACTGCAATCAACTGATTAGGCATTTAAGTAGCGAAGATGCCCTCTCATCGCCGTAATGGAGCTTCCCACTCGATCTAATTAAATATGAAGGCCGCCGATGGAGTAGCATTCGCATCATCAATCAAGGGCGCATTGCGTACTTCATACTCCATACGCATCGGCTGTCAGCATCAGCAATATTTTATCAATTTACCAAACACTTTCTCAACTGCTGGCAACGGCGACGGCGACGGCGACGTCCACGCAGAGCTACCCTGATAAATTATTATGGCAATCATCGGTGACTTTTATGTAACTCAAGGCGAAGCCTACGCTGTGCGCCTGTCGCTGCCCATGACCATTCGAAAAGAAGAGGAGGCAGCGAAAAGAAAAATAAGGAAAAAGTAAAAAAGAGCGAGCACAGACAGAAACAATAACACGGCCGATGATATTTTTTATAGGCAACTTTTCTTTTTATAGCCCGAGTGGTGCGAGTGGTACGTGTGGCGAAACCGTTCATTAAGCACCTGGTGAGTGTGGCCACGCCTTGATGTAGGTGTATGGGCGCCGAAATAAATAAAAATGACGAATTTCAATTTAAAGTTGGGAATTTCTTTCCACTTCTCCTTCACAGGAAGGCAACGCTGCACTCAGCGCTGAGGCTAGCTAACTTTATGCTCACCTGCATCGGGCGGTGCAGGTGAGCGGGGCACACTCAACGCACAATGCCCAGCCCTGTTTAGCACTCAGCAAAGTTTTTTCTGCTTCTTCTTCTTCGCCTGCTTCGGCTGCTTCTGCTGGCGTGTTTATTAAATTGTTGCGTGGCAAGCTGGCAGAGAAACCCAGCAGCGAGTGGAGAGTGGCGCCAATATTACAAGCCACTGTGAATGCCTTTGAGCGGCGAGCAACAGTTTTCCAGCGCCTGACAAATGCGTTTACCAAAAGCTTTTCTTAGCCCGATTATCACTGGACCCCCGTTAGCTGAACTGCCAGTTTGCGCCTTTGTGCCCTGATTGTGAATCGCATTTTCAGTTTGCATAATTTCTTGCCCGTGGCTATTCTAGCTCTGCTCAGCGTCGAGCTGTTCGTGCAACTTGTGGCAAGTTTTCTCTCTTAACACTCCCCTGGGGCTACAGCATTTGTCAGGGCTGCAAGTCTACTGTCAAGTAAAATTGTTTCAAATATATATTATTTATTAGACTTTAATCTGTATAAGCAATTAACTCTTTCCCTTTTTACTGCACTTCATTTAATAGTGATTCGAATGGAGCCGATAGATAATATGCAAAGTTTCCATAATACATAATTCGCTTTTCCTTTAAAACATTTCCTTTTTTCCATTTCAATGCAGAATAGAAAATCTTGCTTAAAACATTTCCAAGGGCTTCACTACGCTCGCTGCTTACAAAATAAACTATTTTTGTGCCATTACATTTGGCTCGGCTTAGTTTTGAGCTCGCAATGGGTGTGGCGCCCTGTGAGCTATACAAATACTCGAACGATATAGCCGAGGCACACGCAAGAGGCGTCGAAAGCCTGGGCGGGCATACGACAGTGCTTTAGTGGGCTTTTGACCTCCTTTGCAGCAGCTGTGAGCCGATAATTGAAAAATGAAAAGCATATGCTTGAGGAACATGAGATTGTGTCTACTTTTTGTGGAAGTTTAGGCTATATACATATTATATGTATTTATTTGTCAAGGAAATAAATATAGAAGTTTAATATTCTCTTAATAGGAGAATGTAGTCAATAATATTTGAAAGGAATTATAGATAGACTAGATTAAATGGCCAACTATGTGACATACTGTAATCTATATATTTGACCACTAATATCGATATATCTATATGCATATATAATGTAGATAATAATAATATAATAAATAATTAAAATAATATAATGATAAATGATAATGATTTAATATATCAGTATTACTATATCTACATTGACTGTAAGCAATTTCCTGAAGATAAATCAGAATATATAACTATGTCTATAATGCATTTTAACAGTTTTCTGAAGAATCTATATCAATATATTTAAAAAAAAAAAAAAAAAAAAAAAAAAAAAAAACGATTACTTAAATTCTGCTCAAAACAAATTGAAGAATTTAGCAGCAAAAATTGTATTAGCATTATTCAAAATAAATATATAAACAAAATAAACTTATAACCACACTCAAGGGACCGTCGTTATATTTCGTCGCAATAACCGTAACGTGGTCCACTATAAGCGGAATCGCTATGACCGGATCCTACAGTATTTTAAATTTTAGCTAAAAAGTAAAAAAAAATTCAATTCATATATTAATGATCTGTCTAAAATTTATATTTAATTATTATATATATTATATGTTATTATATATAAAATAAAAATAGAAACATTATCAGAAACTTGCATAATAATGTAATTTAAACTGTTTGCCTCTCTGGTCGCTCTTTGAAAATCAATTTGTGATGCTGCTTTTATGCATGGCAAACTTAATAAGATTGTAATTACTTGCTTTGCTTAGATATAATAAAAAAAAAAGAACTGTCGGTCATCGCAGGTTCCTTTCGACGAAGCACGTAAAATGTTCCCGGTCTGTGTCAGCTATTTCCTTTCCCTTTTCTCTTCGCCCTTTCTCTTTTTTTTTTAGCGCTCTTTGCGTTTTTATGTGCAACACAAATCAAATTTATGCGATGGCCAACAACGATTTTGTTGGCAGTGCCCCCACCAAAGCGATTTCTATTACTTATGGCATGCCCCTTCGCCAATTTGTTGCTCCACCCCCCCCCCCCCCCCCCTCCAAGAAGGACTTGCACTTTGAAACTTGATTGGGCATGGCAGTTGGCCCGCAGCTGCCAGAGGTTTCTGCTCTTATTATTGTTATTACGATTTGTACGTTATTTGTATATGTACACAAATATATAAATATATGTGTGTGTGTGCTTGTATATATGCAATCTATGAGCCCGCCTGGACGGACGGACACAGCATGCGATGCACACGTTTGTTGCGCAAATTGAAATTGAATTGCGAACTTTAAAAGTTTATGGCCACAGCGAGAGACGAGCGCACTTAGCAGCGGAGATGGAATGGCAGCAGCTGGAGGAGCAGCAGGGGGAGTGGCAGCAGCAGCAGCAGCAGATCCTGTTGAGACAGGCCAACAAAGTTGTTCCTCTGGATGTTATCAATGGGCGGCCTTGCTTTGCCTTTTGGCTATTTCTATTCCATGCATATGTGTGTGTCTGTTATTGTATTTTAACTGTAATCAGACAAAACCACACACATACACACACACGCACACTCAGACACACATGACCACACAAGCAGAAATCACTTTTATTGTTGACTGCACTCAATTACTTGTATTTATTTATTTTTCTTTTATTTATTTATCTCTTGCGTTTTTATTTATAGCTGCAAAGCGAAGCCAGAAATAGGTTCCAGCATTGCTTTTGGCAATCAAGTGCTTTTTATCATATCCATGGGGGCTCAGCGATGTGGGTTATCAAGCAGCCTCACAGCGGACCCACGATGCGATTGGTCAAGCGCCAGCGTGCCCAGTCGGATTAATGCACAACAATGGAGTTAGCCATTGGCTTCTCTACAGGCTGTAGCTGAGCTCTGTAATCTCTTTCCATCCTCAGCTTGAACTCAATTCACAACAAAGTTGCAAGACATTGCAAACTATTTAAAACTTTATAATTCCATTAGGAATGTATAAGCTGTAAATAAAGAATCACTCTTGCCATGCGGGTACTCCAAGTAGTCTCTGCTTTTATTGGCAACGGCTTAAGATGTTCCACATTGAATTTCACTTTAATCACATCCTCATAATTATAATTTATTAATTATACTGCAGTTGCAGAAACTGAAGCCGAAGGAATTATCAGTTTTTTAAAAATATAATTACGAAATCAGCGATTTCTTGATTTATATTTTATATATATTTCATATATATCATCATCATCAGTCTATCCATCTGCCCATTTGACTCTCTGCCTTATCATACACCTATCATGGATCTCACATTTAACTAACAGCGATGTTAAGCAATTATTTATATCCATATGGAAGAGCATAAAGAAGAGCAGTTAAGCTGAGTATTTAATGTCTCTTATTACATTCGCTCGAATGCTTTACAGAGCAGAAAGTATTTGTATTTGTGTTCATCATTGAATGATCGAGTCTAAAAGTTAACTCTCATTGCTTAAAGCAAAACGGAAGAGTAGAGTTCGGGCCTTGAGTGGGTTCGGGCTACTCTACAAAGTCGGGGCGTTCGACTGCAGTCGAATACATCAGCTCGTGGTGGTCAGTCGTGAAACCTCTTCAGTGCTCATATGTTATTAAAAAAAGTTAATTATTTAACCTATATACTATTTTAAATGCAACGAATTGCTTTACATTTTATTATAATAAAGAAATAAAAATCTTTTAGTAGCAATTATCATTAAATAAATAGTCACTAAAACATGAATCATCTGTAGTATTATAATGATTAAAATAATCATCATTGGGATTATGCAGTATGGATTATTATATGTTAAATTATTATTAAATTAATTACTATTATTATTTAATTAATATTTATAAATCAAATTTAAAAAAAAAAAAAACTTAAAAAAAATACATATATATATTAATTTGTGTGCATCCTTTTTTTTGGATTTTTATATTTATATAATTTTCTCAAATAATATACGCAGCTTCAGGACTTCTCCCTTTATGCGGGTCTTTGATGTATTACGCATATATTTTCGACTTGCACTTCTGGGCTTTATTTCCTTTCAGTTTCATCAATTTATAATGGAAATTCAAAAGGGAATGACGAATATCAGTTTACTGGCAACAGTATTAAGAGAAATATGTTAAATGCGCTTTGTGAATCATACGCCGACGCGCATTTTTCTGGCTTTTCGTAAAAGGCTGAGATGTGTTTGTGCAAAAGCCAAGACCACAGGACTCACTCAGTTCTTTAAACCCCCAAAAAAAGAAGAAGAAGCGAAACCCAGCTCACATGCTGCGAGTCGAGTCGACTTAACTCGGCTCGCATGCCAACCCGTTATCGTATTTTTGTTTGGATACATTTATTTGCTTTTGAGCGAGCGACTGGGCAGCCAGGATGCCTTTCGAAGGACGCTTCAGTGATTTCATTTGGCCATGATTGCTTCTGGTCCGCTCTGCTCGCCGACCGAGTGCACTGGCCTCGAAACGGGGCTAAAGGCATAAATAATCAAAACGGCGCCTCAGTCCGCGCTCACAATGCGAGCCGAATCAATTTTCATTTAAAATTCAAGCGCATTTACTCAAGAGCAAACTCTACTGCAATTATGTGGATGCTGATGATTAACTTAAAGCCAGCCAGCCACATGCATTGCATTAAGTATGCAAAATATGCAAAAGGTAAAAAAATATGTGTTTTGTCAGCATTTTTAAGTTGTAAAGTAAATATTTAATATTGACTGTGGCGCACAAAGCGAGTGTCGCAAAATGAGACAGAGAGAGAGATTGAGAGAGAGGGAGTGAGAGGGGGGAGAAGCACATGAGTGGGCTTAGCATACGGTTTGAGTGCACACTTTAAAGTTGCCCGCAGCTAATTAGATCTATCACTGAGTGTGCTGCTGCGGTCGCATTAGAACTCAGCTGAAGCTTTAAACTTAATTTTCACATGCTCCACTCGCATGGCTTGCTTCACTCCAGCTGATCCCTTTCGAGTGCCTCCACAACACACACACACACACACACTTGATACCTGCCACGGGCAACGTTTTGTAAGTGCATTAATACAGCTGTAGCAATATGTAGTGGGGCCAAGTGGCCCCCTCGGCAGGAAATCTCTAGATGTGCGCATTAAGTATAAACTGCTGTCGAATCTCTTATGCAACAGTTCCACAGCAAGTCCCTTGGCGAACAAAATCTTCTTTTATTTTCTCTCAGCCAATAGAAGCCAAACAAAATATATAAGGGAAATTGGCGAAAAGCTTTGGAAATGATTTCAGTACTCAATTTTCCGTGTGTCCTTTAAAGCATAATTAAATATTAAAATTCACTTGAATTACGAACAGACAAACATTAAATAAGTAAATTGAGTAAGCAAATTGCAATTATAATAATTGTTCCAAGTAGAGCCTTATCAAGGACTATTGGAAGTATTAAAAGTATTCATATCTTGGAGTATTTAAGAAATGTATAAGGAAAGGTTCTTTAGTTTTCTCACTTCTTCCTCAATTTACATAGTTATCTCAATATAACATCAATTCGCACACACATCCAACTTCTATATATTATATATATCATAGCTGTGCAAGTTTGTTCTCCCTCTCACTCTCTGTCTCTGTCTCTCCCACTGCTGATTCTATGAATATACCCAACAACCTGACAGCGAATTTAATTCCAGCAATTTTCATACCTCGCCGAACAGTTGGTTCGGAGTGTCGCAAGTGTCAGCAAATGACCTTTAAATAGCTTTTGGCCAATATTGATTTGTGTTCGCATCGTCGAAAGGTGTATTGGGCGAAAAGCGTAAATCGAAATACGGAGCGCATTGTGGACTTGGCATCCGCTCACCTTTTGGCAGCTGACGGCACAGCAGTCCGGACTCCACTTTGCTGCTGCTGCCAATGCAATGGGATTAAAAATTGAGTTGAAGGAAACGCGCAGGACAGCAAACGCAAACGGATATCGCAGTCGCAGACACAGACAGGAGCTGCCGGGACAACGTCCATGGAGAGGCATACAATTGGCTTGCGATTGCTGGCTGTCTCAGTTGTTGGCATTGTGGCCGCTCTGTATTGAGTGCGGGCAATCGAAAGCGGGCGGTTCGCCAGAGTCCAGAGACATGCGGTTTCCTCCATTCAAGTGCTCCGCAAATTACATCTGTGAATTTGCCCACTGCAGTGCTGTTTCAGCCATTGTTTGCCCAGCTCAAAGCCAACAACTTGTGGCGGCTGTTGCTCACTTTGTTGGCATGGCGACAATTGCAGCACTCGCACGCTGCATTGCTGCATCTGCATGGTAATGATAATTAAGACCATGCATGACGCATGACGTGCTGCAGAATCAACAGGCAATTGCCTTCCATAGCTCTCCTTTCTGGCATAGATAAACAAGTGTGATGTGTAATTAAATAAATTTCTTGTCGCCCACTGTTGGCTCTGCCTCTGCCACGTTTTCTAGCAAAAATAAAAATGTATATGAATTTAAATTGAGAACAGCCAGGGCACTCTGACAACTCCGCACACACAGAAGGCTGCCCAAAAATTGGTCCTCTAAGGCACATAAAAATAATTCACGTTGTAGCCATTTTGCTTACACATGGGCACGCAGGCAGCCAGACAGATTGAGAGAGAAGGAGGCACGGAAAGAGATAGAGGGAGAGAGAGAGTGCGTGAGGGAGAGGGCGAGGTTGAGCAAGTCGGGCTGCAGACATTACACATACGCAACGTTGTCGGTTGTAGGCAACGCAATGCTGACAACCATAATGAGATGTCAGCGTTGATTATCAAGTGGCTTTCGGTAGCTGCTGGGCACTTGGCTTGGTTGGACCCAAGCGACCTGCTTCAAGTGCCGCTGCTCCTGCTGCTGTGACTCGATGTGGGGCAAAGACGCTACTGCCATTTCCACTTCCACTTCCATTTCCACTTCCACTTGCCACGCAACAACAGGCGTCGACGTGCTTAACATTTTTTAAGCCATAATGAGCAGAGGCACACAGCAGCAGCAGAGCCAGCAGCAGCAGCAGCAGCAAATGAGACAAAAGTAAAAGGCGGCAAGCAGCGTGACATTTGAAGTGCCTTTGGCCTGGTAGCTAGTAGCTGGCAGCTGCACACGCATAAATGTCCTGGGCACAGGACGACGCACAGCCACTGGCAAACTAATTTCAGCTCCTTTGCCCAGTGCCTCCATCCATTTTTAATGATGACAAATGCGGCGACCAGCCTCAGCAGCAGCACCAGCAGCTGCCACGATGCTGACGATGACGAAGCGGTAGCTGACGATTCCATCGTACGACTCAATAGGGCTCCTCCTGGCTCGAATGCCAAGCGAGTGTTATTGAAATTGTAAATTATGTCAAGGACTTGCAGCCATTGCATCTGCCAAAAGGAATCCCAGCAGAAATGCGAACTCTTCACATGCCATTAACGACATCCGCTATGCCTAGAGCCCAGAGCAGCAGCTGCTTTTCAGCTAAATCGTGCCACCTCGGGGAATAGACAGCTGCCAGTTAAAGAGTAAAAGTCATTGACAACAGCAACAGCCCTGCTCTGCCCGCCTCCCCCCTCCCCACTTACCCGAATTGCTCTGCTAATCATTAATTGACAGCAGTGCAGAAGCAAAAGTTTCTGCGCAGCAGCAAAAACTTTTTTTATTGCCTTAATGGCCGCAGAGCCTGTAAAGCCCTAATGAGTGAGTTCGACGACTTGTGCGTACAGCACTGAAATATTTCATAATTAAAAGCGTCTCCGGGTGGCTTTACCCAGCGCTGCTTTGCATGTCGAAGCTTATCGATGAAATCAAATCAAGTGGCCTTACAAAAGCCAATTGCATTTAGTGCAGCCAAACATGCGATTCCAATGGAGTGTCCTAATCAGATGTGGGCGTGGCAGGTGCAACTAAATTGCAACGGCGACACGCACATAACGGCGAGGCTCGCAAGGGTTTGCCAAGTATTTAGTATCTATTAAATACTAAAAGTGTGCCCGACTTGAGCAACTCTATCGTAAATGCTTACTAAGAAGCGAGCTCAGAGTTAAGCCAACGGGCTTTAACTGGCTTTGCACTGAAACAGTTTTTCTCTGAACTTTTTTTTATTTTTTCCAGCAGCCAAATAGTTTCGTCAGTAGATATTTGAAAATAAAGGCGATTGGATGAAAGGCACAATGATTTTGCAGTCCCTGAAGGTTAAAGTTTAATATTGTGTGTATCTTATAGAAGGCTAGCTAAATGTAAACAAATTATGTATTGCTCTAAGGCACATAAGTCATTGATATTTATACCGAAACTAGACTACTTAAACTACTTAAGCCCTTTGCCGTTGACTTTGACTTTAATGTTGATAAATCATATTAAGAATACCAATTTGGTATATTTAAATTTTATATTTCTATATAACAAAAAGGATAAATGAGTTAAAAACAATATTCGCCATTTATATAAATGAGAAATCATATTATGCTGTTTATAAAATTATCAATTTTTTGTTCAATTCTGGAAAAAAAAATTTTTTTTTTTTTTTTTTTATATATTTATTAAGTGTAGAACCGGTACATCAAAAATAGAACCATAACAACACAGGGAAGGTGGAAAAAAAAAAATAAAGTAAAAAGTGTACAAACCTGTTAATAGTAAGTCAAATTAATTTGCCCAACCAGACAAGCTGTCAATCAACACAGATACAGATACCTAATTAGTTTATTAAGCAATGCCTTACTTGACATTCATAAACTTCAACAAATAATAATATTTAGCATAGGAAATAAATGATTTTCATATTTGAATGTGGATTTGCCATTGATTGACCAAAGCACTTAACAATCTATTTAAATAATTGACATAAACTATCTAATTGTGGCTTGTCTACAATATATTTGGGCTAAATTGAGACAACTATTTATTTTGATTTACATAAATAGGCTGCATCTCTTGTCAAATTAATTAATAAGCTTATATCTAATTTGGGTTGCTTTTAGTTTAAGCCTCCGCTATGCACATTAAAGCGTGTCGCATATTCTCTCTCTCTCTCTCTCTCTCTCTCTCTCTCTCTCTCTCTCTCTCTCTCTCTCTCTCTCTCTCTATCTATATGTCTCTCTTTCTCTCTCTGTACGTGTATCTGTGCGTGTGTTGGTTTCATTTAGCTCTTAACAGAGCCAAGTCAATCATGGCCCACTTGACCACAAGCACTAAATCACTTTGAATGGGTCCATGCTTGAGGCCAAGTCAGATTCGCTGCTGAGGACAGAGCTAGAGCTGGAACTGGAGATATGATGCTTGTCTCTCACTCTGTCTCCCTCTGTCACTCCATCTCCCTTCGTCACTCCATCTCTCTCTCTCTCTCTCTCTCTCTCTCTCTCTCTCTCTCTATGTCTGCGCCCACTTGTCAGCTGTTTATCTTGGCCAAGTGTAGGCAAGAGTACGCGTGTTCTTGTGTATATAAGACGCAGTGCAATCTCTGGCATCACTGGCTCAACATCGGCTTGCTGGCGTGTTGACAGCGACATTTCCATAGCTGCGTTTATTTCGTTCCTGCCTGCCTTCAAGTCCTTGAGCTGGGCGTGGCAAAATCAATTGCACGCCATTTTAGCTTGCGGCCCAGCAGCCATTGACAGCACATTAACCCGGAGACGCCCTTAGACTAAATCTACATATACAAAAGACGCATGCATTATTTATTATTCCCTCGAAAAGAAAGAAAAGAAAACAATGCAAAAATCGAATACTCTCGATGGCTTTGATCGAAGAGTATATACTACGTAGCAGATTGTTGTTTCAAGTTGATTTCTATTTAAATATTTAATTTTAATCTTTGTAATATTTATATATTTCGGCCCATTACTATAAGTCTAGCAAGCAATTCTTTCGATTATTTTTGCCAAAAATCATTACACCCTCCTTGGTTCACTTTGCTTGGCTACAGGGTATTGCCAAATAAAGTGCTTCATCAGCAGCGGAACGGCGGGACGCTCGATTAAATCGCTGACTGGCTTGATACGGACGCTTGAATTGACACTTCGGATGGATTAGCATGAGGCACGGGAAAGTTCTTGAGAAACGGACAGACTAGCTTTTTATTTACCATACGCACATATCACATATGCTGTTTGAAGACAAGAAAATTTAAGTTTGAAGAAAATCAAATCAAACAATAAAGTGAACATTTTCATTAGCAGCCCTAGATTAAATAATTTACAAACATAACACATTATATAAAAATTAAAAATAAATAAAAAGAAAAAATAGACTGATATTAATATGAGATAAACTAAAGGAAAATAAAAAAAAATATATATACAATGAGAAAAAATATAATGAAATATAAATCATTTATAACATAAGGCTTATAGGAGTTGATAGTAATACATACACAAATAAAAATATAAACGGAAATTTTCATGTTTTTACGAGAATATTGTTATATTCATATAAAATAAAAATGTTCATTCATTCATAATACTTAAATAAAACAGTAAGTGTGCTGCATCTGCAACCCAATTTTAATATATGCAAAAAATCAACTGTTGATTATATTCTGAATTTCTTTTAGTAACTATTACATTTCGTAAATATAATGTATAAAATATGTATAAAAATATTATGGAAACAAAATCTTATTCTCGCTAGCTGAAAAACAACTTTCAACTTTTAATAAGCCCTAAAATGCCTCATCACGCCTCAATTTAATTCACAGTAATATTTTCGCATTTATAACAAAGAGAAGACCGAGACGGAAAGAGAGAGAGAGAGAGAGAGAGAGAGAGAGAGAGCGAAAGAGTGGCAATGTTGTGGTCGTAGCTTGAGCGTTAAATTGGAACAACTGTTCCGCTCTGTGTGTTGCGATTAGCTCACTTAGGCATTGCACAACTAACCGACATTTTGTTGTCTCGACTCGTTTCCGTTTCCGGCTGCTGAGAGCCTAATGTAAGTTTATGAATTACTCGCACTTTGCATTAAGAATCTACAGGGATATACACATGTATTCATATATACTTATGTACATATGTATGTATGTATTTATCTATTTAAACAGACACCGTCAAATTGGCTGGCTGTCGCCTCATTCACCAACTGTTGTCACTCGTCACGTTCTCGGAAAACTCATTTCGATTCAGTGCTGGGCTGGAAGCAATATGTTAAATGCTTTGTCATACATCAGCAGAGATGCCGTTATTTATTAATGAACTGTAAATGTGATTGATGTATTTGTTGGTATCCTCGCAGACACCAAGTGCCGTCGTCGTCTTTGTCGTCGTCGTTGTTGTTGTTGTTGTTGTTGTTGGCATTCACATTTACCGCACTTGACACTTCTGTGTGAACGCTTTAAACGAGATTGCCTACAATTTATCCCATTTGAAATGGGCGACATTTCCACACCACCACTCGATCCAGGCATCTTCCAACCATTTCCACCTTCGTCACCCATTTTAATCACTTTTGTATATTCCATTTCGTTTCAATATACTCTGGAAGCATTTCTGCTCTCCTGCTCCTGGCAAAGCAAAAATTCTACTCGACCTATTATCTCATTGAAATTCTGTGCATTTGCTAAATGCTCGTATGAAAGCTGCTCTTAAAAACACAATTTTAAATGAGGTAATTCGTCTCTTTGGCATTCCTGTGTGGATGAGCTTATGCTTAGTTAGAAAGGACTTAATGCAACTACAAATTCATTTCAGGAAAATGAATGTGCTTAGAAAAATATTATCATTTATTTATGTTAATTATGATATTACTATTGTTTTATTTAACATTTTAATTATAATATTGTTTATACTGTAAACTGAACTGCTTTAAATTCTCTTGCTACTCATTTATCTACTCCTATATGCATATATAAATCCCACTGATTATTCTTACCATACTTTAAGTTTCTCCTGCTTAGTTTAGGTATATACCTTCAACTATTTATTATTGCTCTTTATTAAGGTATATCATGCACTTTATACCATCAATTTAACTTAGTGCAGAGAGAACCCCAAGCTGAAAATCTGTCTTCTGTTTTCATTTCCATTTTACTTATGCACAAAACAACGTTCAAAGTAAATAGTCAGCAGCTGCTTAGTGAAAGGTAGCAAAAAATTTCAAGCATGGCTCAGCTGCAGCTTTTAGCAACCCGCAGCAGCAGCAAATGCAATTCCAGCTGCAGCTGTTGCACAGTTGCAACAACAAGCAAGGAGCAGCACAGGATACATTTTCAACCACACAATGGTCAGGAGGGGGGAGGGGGGGGGGGTGGAGCAATGTCATTGCCGTTGCCATTGTCAGTGTCAGCACGAAACAATGCAACTAATTTGAGTCGGGAAACTCACTTCTGTCTCTCAGCTGGGGAATCGGGCTTGGGTCTACTGCCAGGATTTGGGATACTGGCATTTGTTAGTAATTTGTCCAAATTAGTGCAAGATTCTTGGCTACAGCGTGGGTTTAACTTAAATACATAGCAGCAGCAGCAGCAGCAGCAGGAGTCTTATGTTGATTAAAACCTTCCAAAACTTTCATTAGCAGCACCTGAGAGCAGCTCATTATGCATTTAGATGAGTTGCAGGGGCCATGGAAGCGAAGGGAAGGCAAAGGGCGAGCGCATTATACACGCATTTTAAAAGCAGTTGACTAACTAAAACAACTGATCGACTAGCAGTTGCTCTGGAAAAGTAGAATACTGCCATAAGTTGAGCTTGCATCGTCTAGTTGAACTACATCTGTATACAATATATATTAGCAGCATTACGTACTCATATAGCATATGGCATTTGATTAAGGCAAGATCAATTAGTTTATACACACACATATATACATATAGAAAGGATATGTGCACTTATATGCTTTGCGCCTGTCTGCCAGCTGATGCAAAGTTCTCTAAGAAACTTAGACTTTGCTGCCATAGAAAATCCTTTTTCACTACTAATTAATTAAGCTCGGGCTGCCGCATGCACAGGATGTAAAGCTAAAGAGGATAACAAAACGCACTTCAGATTAAGGTGGGCGAAAGGTGATGAAGGTGGTGAGGGACGGTGGGTTTAAGTATTGAGGCAACGTATACGCACTGTGGCACATTGTTTGACATGATAACCGGCATCTTAACACCTGACATAATTAAACGTTTTGTCGTCCTGCGAGAATGACGGCGTCAACTTCATAAGCGCGCGCTTGACCTTCGTGCAAGCAGAGAAACTGAGGATATATGTATGTATATATATACATATATGAAGGTAAATATAAATGTACATACATATATATCTATGTACATATATGTATTTTGTATGTAAACATAGCACATGTGAGGCATATGAGTGTGCACACATATGCATGAAAAGGACGCGCAGGATACTAAAATGCGCTTATGAGTTTTGTGGTTGCTGTATAAAGCAACAACAACAACGGCAACAACAACGACGACGACAACAACAATAATAACTAACTTAAATATGCAAATATTTGCACAATGGCAGCGGGTAGCAGCGGGTAGAGAGCGGGTGCCGACTGAAAGCCTTGTTGATGATACGACACTTGCAACACTTAACCGCACACACACAAACGCACACACACTCACTGGCATGTCTGAAGCAACCACAGCAGTGTTTATTATTTGTGGTCTTATCCCTTTTATGACATTTTTGTGGCTTTATTTTGTAGCCAACTAAATTGAATTAGTTTTATTAATATTTATATTATAGTACAAAATCCGATGTGCTGAATAGCGTTTAATGATTGCAATTAAGATGCCATTTTATGCAGCTGTGCCTGGACTAAGCTCCTCTTCTTTCTATTTGTTTTGGACTAAGGGGCTTGCCAAGGTCTTATCCTTATCAATGCGTCAAACTGTCTCGCTGATATGGCAGAGAAAGAGAGAAAGAGAGAGAGAGAGTCGAGAGCAAGCATTTGCTGTTAGCCTAAGTACTTTCACTCTCTACGTTCGAACTGTATGCTCTTAGCTCGCACAGAGCTTTTCAACACGCAGCTGGCGCCTGCAGGTTTAAGCAAACGAGCTTTCTAGTGAGCGTATATAAATTTTCGCTAGGTGGCGTGTACGGGTAGCCAAAGCTTTTCAACGTTTGTTTCTGTTTGTAACGATTTTCTTCAAATGGACTTTAAAGTTTTTAAATTAAATTCTGAATTAAAGCTAAAAATATAAAAGAAATATATATAAAAGAATACATAAATTTAGTACTGAATTCAGTGTACCTCAAGATGTGGTCTCAGGTTTAAGCTCATATTGTAATCAAGAAATTTATTACTACAGGGTTATACATATCACCACTAATAAGGCTAATATTTAATATACAATTTTTTGCTATATTACTGCTTATCTTAGGAACTGCTGATACAACATTTACACATGCTTCCCTTTCATTTACCATTGTCAATCTTTTTCAATGATATTGCCACTCCATTTCTAGCTAAAGCTGTCACTGATCGGAAAACGTCAATCGTTTCTTTTTTATACGATGTCCAGACAGCGATATGGCATCGCTGGCTCATTAGGCAAAAAGCCGTTGAAAGTTGTCATTGCCGCAATTTGTATCTCCAGGCGATCGATTCATTTATTGAGTTTAATTTAATTGGCACAGGTAAACAGTCAGTTAAAGTCAACTCTGCGCCTTCCCGCCGCTCCCCTTTAGGCGACCCAGCGGCACGCTCTGTGCTGCCAGCGAGCAAAGCACTAGGTGTCCATAAAAGTTTTCGCACACAGAAACCAAAACCAAAGCCGCCCGCTGATCTCCCCTTCTCTCTCTCTCTCTCTGTCTCTCTCCCTCTCTCTCTCTCTCTCTCTCTCTCTCTGTCTGTCTATCTCCTTTGCCACCCTCGTTTCGTATGGTAGCCCTCGCCTCGCCCCCTCTCACGCACGCACTCCATATCTATTCAGACATAACCCCTGTTGATCTGCGCATGCGTGGCGCGCATATTTCATGGCAAGGCGATAATTAATGCAACCAAAAACTGAAATACAAAGTGTCTCTTGTTGCTGTTGTTGTTGTTATC
The DNA here is from genome assembly GCF_054131065.1 of Drosophila arizonae. Classification (NCBI taxonomy): domain Eukaryota; kingdom Metazoa; phylum Arthropoda; class Insecta; order Diptera; family Drosophilidae; genus Drosophila; species Drosophila arizonae. The sequence goes on along the minus strand of NC_142923.1, from coordinate 16,636,834 downwards.
GCTTGTCGTTGCCCAAAAAATTGTTTTTATATTAAATTTGTTATTTTTTGTATATGGTGTGCGCATAAAGTAATTTCAAAGGGTATATAAAGCTAGTGCAACAACTTCTAACACTATGGCACTCAATTTTATTTAATTATTTTATTTCTTAAAATAATATTTTATTATTATTTAACACTATGTCATTTTTCCATATGAACTTTATTTTATATTTTATAATCATGTTTTATTACTTTAAAAAATATTTTTAAAACTTTTATTTTTATTTTTATTATATCTATAATTTTATTTTATTATATATATTTATATTTTTATTATATTATTTAATTTTTGTTATATATTATTTATGTATACGTATTTACTAATATTAATTTATTCGTATATTTTATAATAAAATTCTATTATTATTTATTTAGTTTATTTGTATTATAAATTACTTATATATTTACTTACAGTTTGGTAGTCTCTTTCCATTTTCTTTTGCAGGGTATATGCCTGCCGTTCACTCTTTCCTCTTTCCTTGCCTTCCATGCGTTTCGCACTGAAATCTGTCAACGGCTGCGATTTCGACTATTGGTCAGATCGATCGGCAATAAGACGTTGACTTGGTCGCTGCCCCTCGCCACTCCCTGCCCGCGCTTCACGCTCACTCCCTCTCCCTCTCCTCCACTCACTCTCTCCCTCTCTCTTTCGCATGCCTCGTTCCGTGGCATGTGCAGCTGATGATTTATTGGCGTTCGCCCGCTTTGGCATTTGACGCATTTGTGCAACATGCGTTTTGACATTTACCGCTGATTTGTGTGAAATTGGAAATAGAAAAACTAAAAAAAAATACTATATTTACCGCCTCGGCTGCCACTTGGCAGCGCCTGCATGCCTGCTCTCTTAATTAGATGCAGATTCCAATAGCAAATCCAAAGTTTTAATTTTTTAAGATTTATTAGAGCAAACGACGTCTTGAGTCTCTGGCGCCGGCGGCTTATTTGCGTGCCTTTGTCTCAGCTCGACTCGGCTCAGCTGCTTGTGCGTGACATATAGTGCCAAGCCCCCCTCTGGCTTAGCAAGGCGAGCGGAGCTCGGCTGCCCAGTTTCGAGGCAGACCACAAAACCAGCTTGGTCAGCTAACGGCTTAGTGTGGCAGTCGCAGAAGTTAAACGTCGCTTAAGCAGTGCACAAGCCGCTAGCTGCAACTCTCGTGGTTTATTCAAATCGTAGTGCAACAAACACACACACAGACACACACGCACAGTAAATCATATTGGTGTGTACACGGCCAGTAAACCAAAACTGCTAATAGAGACTGACCCAGGGGTTGAGCAGGTGAGCTGTACACGCTCACGGCCCGGAGCACATTGCAAATGCTGTGCAATTAGCATTTAACTAATTGTTCCTGCAGACCCATTTGATAATCAGTGCCCAAATTGTATTGCGCAAGCACAAACCCACCGCCAAACAGCGCCCCCCACCCCATCTACGCCCACCGCCGTAAGTAGTGGGGCAATCGCATTCATGGTGCTCAACGTTGCGTATGAGTGATATTTACATTTGATTTGAAGCTGAAAATTGCATTACGTTGCGCCCGAATGCAGTCGCTGTGCATTCTCGGCAAACTATGAAAATTCAATTACAAATACATACATTATGTGCCAGACCATTCCGAGAGAGCTGCAAATAACATCAACACCAAAATATTTAATATACCCAAAGTCATGTGCACAAATTGAATCCACATGCCAAAAACAGACTTTAGGCATACATGTAAACACACACACACACACACACACATATATATGTATATTTATATATGCACATGTAGTCATACATACATATACATGAAATTGTTAATTTAATTTATTTATACAACATTTTATCAGCAGTCGACCAGTTGCAAAACTTCATTAGGCCAATCAAGCAACAAAATTTCTAATTTCCAACTCAAGTTTGCCAATGACTTTGACAAGGCTCAAAAAATAGTATACATTTGAGGGTAGGTAGTTCCATAAGGATGGAAAAGTTATGTGCAAGGCTCATAAATAGTAAAAGATACTTTAAATATTAATTGAAATTGATTGAGTGTCTATGTGAAGGCATTGAAGGCACAGCTGAAGCCAGCAGAGTGGATGAAATTCATTTTCTCAAAGTACAACTGAGGAAAATGGAATATAAATTTATTCGCCTTTGCTTTCTGGAAAATCAATTAGGGACTGACAGATGTCAAAAGTGTTTTGCTATCTTTCCATAAAGTACAAATTTTTAAGCTTCTATAATGCAAATATTTATGCAAATCGAACTCGAATACGTTTAGATGGAGTATTTTATATGTAAATGCTGATAGGTTATCATTGCCGAAATTGTTAAAGAATTTCACTAATGTATGAACTAGCTGCACGCCCAAATATTGATAGTTCATAGCATAGCAAAGCATAGATAGGACTCTCCAACATACATCTAAAAATATTTTCCATTTACAGTGTGAATAAGTTTCTTTACTCGAAAACGTTGCTTAAGCGGCTTTCACATCGTTGTAAAATTTCCATAGCTTTGCATAGCCGGCACAGAAATATCCCTGGCCAAGGAGAGCTCTCAGTTGTAGCTCATATTCGTGTCATCTCTGCTTCAATTAATGCTAATGGGTTGCCTCTTAAGTTGCTGCAGCTATATTCTGTGCATTTAATGAGCTCGCAGAACCCAGCCCTGGCCAGCCCTGGCCAGCCCATATTTAACGAGCTGCCGGCCGCCCTCCACTGTGTAATCTTATGCTCAGCTTATGCTGAGATGCTGATGCTTTGTTTGCTCTAAATATAACTGATTTTGTTTTTGTTATTCTCGCTCTCTCATTGCAGGTAAGTCGCACAAATATTTCGCCACTTAACGTTCGCAGCAGCGAGCTCCTCCTCCTCAATGTCGCCCTCACCCTCACCCTCGGCAGAGGGCAGAGGGCAGAGGGCAGAGATCAGCCCCTGTATTTAGGCTGCTTATATTTAGCATTGGGTAAGTCTACCGCGAAAAGCAAATGCCTTAAGATACATACATATGCCAGAAAGAACAGCAAACGGAAAAACAACAAATACGTCTGTACGTAGGCTGGAGCAGGAGAGCAGAAGTGAGTGGGATTGAGCGAGAGAACAAGAGATAAAACACTTGTAAAACTTACGGAAACAGCAGTTGAGAATTGCTGCTGGGTCACCCCAAAGAACGCGCTAAAGTTTTGCCCTTTTTCTATAGATTTTTATGCCAGAGCCTGGTGCTTATACTAATTTATATGGCTTATATAGGTGGGTTTCCGCGTACAGATATATGTACATACATATGTAAATATGTATGTATAAAAATATATACATTGTGGTCGCTTTGGGGGCCGTCTTCTTGAATTTCTTTTCGTTTGTTTTGTTCGGTGTATTAGCAGCCAAAGGGCAGCCGCAAAAAGTGGGTGGCAACCTGTTGAAGTTCGCGGACTGCGGCGCCAAAAAGTAAACAACAACAAAAATATGAATCGCTCCGAATGTCTGGCAGCAGCAACACACGAAAATAAATAAATAAATGAGCGAGAGAGCGCTGGCCTGAGAGCAAGAGTGAGAGTCGGTGTAACAGTAACAGCGCAGAGTGAGAGAACAATTCAGCTAAAGCTACACAAATAGCGGGAAATATAGTCAAGCCTTTAACACTGTTCTCAGTACAAAAAGCTGTTGCCAAAGGCAAAGCTTTCATGAAATATTTATATATTTCCTTTCCATCGGATCGTCATGAAAATAACACTAATATAAATTCGAGTATCGTTTAATTTTATACTTTTCTTCATTTATCATAAAATTTTAAAATTGCAATTTAACTATATTTTTTAATTATTTCATTAGTTGAAACATAAATACAAGTTTAAGTTTTTAAATAAAATATATTTATTTATTTAGAAAAAAGGTCAATAATTCTGAAAAACGAGGGTATATATTTTTTTTGTTGTATGTTTTTTTTTTTTTTTTTTTTTTTTTTTTGTTTTGTTTCTTCTTATTTGTCGCGTGTAAAAGGTCTATAAATTTATTCGTTTTCCAAATTTTCCAAGTTTTTATAAAAAATTTATAGGCAAAATATTAATAATATAGACCAACTATATTTAATTTTAAATATTTAAATTTTTTATTTTTATAATTCTAAATATGCTTTTTAATTTTTTTTATATATATTTCTTTAAGTATACATTTATTGTATATGTACATATATCTGAAATCTTAAGGATGTTCGTCATTTTATACGAGTGTATAAGTTAGTGCTCAAGGCAGAGCTTTAAGCTTAATATATGCACTGCTGCAATGTGTAATGTGCTACCAGATAAAAGCTTTTTAAGCACACTTGCTATAACGGGAAATTGGCATAAGGCAAAACAGAAATGATTTGCTAAAGTCTTTTTCTAGTTGGCTCTCCCTTTTTCACTCACTCTCTCTCTCTTTCTATCCCACTCTCTTTCTCTGTCACTCTCTCGGTCAGTCGCTGGGCCGCTCTCCCCCTTCGCCTAAACTTTGGCTCTCAATGTTTATCCGCGCGCAGATTGAGAGCTTTTTGCATTTTGGACGGGTTGCTGCTGCTTGGGATGTTTATGCTCTGTGTCTGTGGTGCAATAGCGAGAGACGCGATATCTGTCGTCTCTGTGATTCTATATGGCCACAAGTGGCCCGCCGTCGACTGCTGCTGTCTGCTGCCTGCTGCCTGCTGTTGGCGTCGCCGTCGACGCCAGCGTCACAGTCGCTGTCGGTGTCGCTGTTGTCGTTGCCGTAACTCCGAAAAATCCAGTTCCAGTTTATCCCCAGCAGGCAGCATGTGCGGACGTTGTCGTCGTCGTCGTGGTTGTCATCGTTGTTGTTGTTGTTGTCGTTGTCGTTCTTGCTGTCTTCGTAGCTGGTCCATTCGCGTCGCGTCTTCCACTGTTGTGGATGCTGCAACATAAGCCGCAATCGTCGGTCAAATGAACAGATCGAAGTCGACTCACGATCGCCGAAATCGCACAATGTTATCAAATTGACTGCCAACATCTCAACATCTCAATAAAGTGTGAAATTTAAATCAAGTGAAATACAAATTGCTTGCGCATGATTTGATTTTAATTTTGTATCGAGTGTTTATCGAGTGTGCATTGTGCGCGCCTTCAACTTCTTAATTTCTTCATTTCCCATTAATCAGCCACACTTTTACCATTAAATATATGCAGGCGAAGCAATGAGTGAGCTGTTATCATTATCAGATGGCACACACCTTGTTGTTGTTGTTGTTATTGTTGTTATTATTATGCGTGTTGATTAGCTCCGCTTATCACTGGATTGTTGTCTATGGTTTCGTTTATGACACCGCGCCCATTCATTACCAGTTCCAAATTTTGTTTTTAGTGCAATATGCCAAGTCAATGCAGCTTACAAAATGAATGAATGAACACAGCAACAAGTTGCATTTATTAAAAAAGAATAATAAAAATAATAATTTTATTCTGTTTCGTTTTGCATGACAAATGTGTCATTTTATTTGGCATCATCATAAAAATGATTAGTGCACAATTTGAAAGCGATGAATCAAGTCTCATATCAAGATATTAACAGAATCTCTAATTAAATTAATGGCCCAAGCATTTACTTAAGCCACACAATGCTCATACGCCCCAGTGGTTCGTTGCTGGTTGCTCGTTGCTCATACGACGCGTTGTCTGCGCTGTCAAACCGTAACAATTACCAAACAGATTTGGCTCATTTGACGTCTTTATGTTCATCATCTGTAAATACTGCGAGGCCATCAAATCAATTTAGCACTCGGCGCTCCATCAAAAGTGTATACAAATGATTAGCATCGATTTACATTTATCTTTATGTGTATTTGCCCAGGCCGCCATGAAATCATAAAAGTTCAACAATTTCATGTAAAAACGCATAAAAACCAAATGTACGAAGCATTTCGTGTCACATGTACTGCGCATTAGGGAGGGCGGGAGGGCGGTGTGGCGGTATGGCTCACAATTTTCAAGATATTTTATCGCATAATTTGCAGCGTACGTGTTTCTATTGCCAAAAAAAAAACATATATATATATTTATGTGTGTAGATATACTGATGCTTATACATACATATGTGTATAAATTCTTATATAAATAATTTATATATTTATATACATATATTCATATATACAGTTTATATAAAACACAAATGCTTTAAATCATTCATATGAATATCTTCTTCGATATTCTGATGTGCAATAACAAGTTTATATAAATCTTTGAGCTGAGCTCAATCAAATCTTGATAGCTATACCTATTTTAATAATCTATATAATTTGTAGACACTTCACGATCTATCAAATACATTTATTCAATTTACATTTCTTTTAAAGTGTATAGATTTTATATTGAATGCATAATGCATTTGAAGGAATCAGTAACTCAGCCATAACTTCTGATACTCTACTTAATATAAAGTGTTCTAGCATGATCCACATCGTTCAGTTTGATTTGTGTAAACTGGATAGAAGTAATGTTAATAAATTTTCTACAAGCTAAACCTTTTATATATATTAAAAATATAAATATATATAATTTTAAACATTTCACAAATTTCACATTTTGAATACATTTCTGTTGCAATTATTTATGAATACTTTTTATACTCATTCACGAAAGTGAATCAGTATATTGGTTTTGTGCAATGTCCGTCTTGCTGTCCGTCCGTCTGTCCGTCTGTCCGTCCGTCCGTCTGTCCGTCTGTCCGTCTGTCCGTATGAACGCAATCTATTTCGGCGCTATTGAAGCTAGAGACTTGAAATTTGGAACACATACTCGTGTATATCTCCGATTTATAAAGTGTTAAAATTTTCCCGATCCGCCCACTAGGGGCGTGGCAAATCGGAAAATGCATTTTCCGATATACCGGAAATCATGTTTGTTGAAGAGCTAGAAAGCTGAAACTTGGTATGTAGGTCCGCGTTGACCACCCAAGATCACGAGCTATGGCGGATATATCTACGCCCATTGGGGGCGTGGCAAATCGGATAAAACTGTATCTCCTAAAGTTGTAAACCTAGAATGCTGAAATTTTGCACGTCAGCTAATGGTATGATTCTATAAAGTCTGAAGATAAATTATAAGTCTACGCCCGTTGGGGGCGTGGCAAATCGGACCTGAAGATATAGTGATTTTTTAAATTCTCCTATATTTTGGACACTATTGATGGCAGAGACCTCAAATTTTGTACATATACTCGGACTGATCACCCAAGACCAAAAAGTTTTGTCGGATATATGTCCGCCCACAGGGGGCGTGGCAAACCGCAAAAGTTTATATCTCCTAAAGTATAATAGCTAGAAGCTTCAAATTTGGATAGTTGAGTTACTGGTAGCCTCCTCTATCGATTCCCCAAAAATAATTTTTACGCCTCTTTAGGGGCGTGGCATATCGAAAAATACCCTGTAATTTTCACATTTTTTTAGGGTAAGCATTCAAACTTTGCAGTTAGGGTAACGTTATCTCTTTCTAAAAACTGACCAAAAATGAGGTGTCTACGCCCAGTTGGGGCGTGGCAAATCGGAAAAACCTGTATATTCTACAGTATTAGAACGAAACTTAACTACTAAATTGTTGATGGGATGTGAATGAGTATTCCGCAGTCGGTAACGCCCGACTGCAACGTTCTTACTTGTTTAATTACAAATTGTTATGTGTGTAGAGATATTAAATTTTACTAAATTATATTGAGAATACAATAATTTAATAGCAGCCTGAAATTTAACTACTTTGTTAGCTTACTACATAAATAGGTATATATAAATATATATACATATGTATATGTTCTAAATGTGGTCAAATGCTGCATTCCGTCGCTGACTGCGCAAATTGTTTGTATACAAAACCGAAAAAATTATTAAATTAAAATATTAAATTTTACTAAATTATATTGAGAATACAATAATTTAATAGCAGCCTGAAATTTAACTACTTTGTTAGCTTACTACATAAATAGGTATATATAAATATATATACATATGTATATGTTCTAAATGTGGTCAAATGCTGCATTCCGTCGCTGACTGCGCAAATTGTTTGTATACAAAGCCGAAAAAAATAGTTGCGCGGCAGTTTTTTTTTTTTTTTTTTTCTTTGCCATTTTATTTAATTGCAAACAAAAAAAAAATCACAAAAAATGTACCTCAAACGCTGATCAAAGCCAACTGCGCACCGGACGCACGCGTCGCAGTCAGCGTCGCGGCGCCGACGTCGCAGTCGCCGAAGTTGTCGGCGCTGTCCAAAAACATTTTGTGTCTAGCCGAAAATTCACAACATTTGCATTCAGCCACACACACCTAACGGATGCAATATCAACAAACGCGCACGCAGATACAAAGATACAAAATGTTTATTTCTATTGGCGCTGCGCACGTTTTCAGCGTTTACGTTTACATTAACCGACGTCACAAGACCAAAACCAGACAACGCTGTCGGCAAAGCAAAAAAAAAACATATCGAAAAAGATATAAAAAAATTGTTAATTGCCCGCATGGCAATTGTCAACCAGCTGCCCGCCACCCCCCTCCACACACACAACCCCCCACGCTACGCACGCTAAAGCTGAAACTCAAAACTTGAAAAAGATTTTTTGTTGTGATTGCGATTGCATTTGCAAAAATTTGTCTGTCTGCTGTCTGTCTACGACATGAATATTTGTAGCTGTTGTTATTTGCTATAGTTGTGTTTCATTTTTTTCTTTCTAATTTGGATTATTGTTAGATGCCAAGCCAGCGGCCAGCTCGAGATGCGTGTTGGGCCTCCACAGTATCATTCAACTGAGTCGATGCCGAGCTGCTGAAGTATGTCTTTTACAGTTGGCTTTTAGTTTTTTCACTCTTTTTGATCACATATGTGACTGGCTGTGACAGCTAATTGACAAGCCCGGGGGATCAATTAGACTGCGTTAGCGCACAGATTTGAAAGCAATGCAATTGCCCGATTTTGGTTACCCTTCGTGTGACTTTTAAGTCCGGCCACTTGGCACTCGAGAAATGCCAAAAATGCTTAACCTACATTTTAAAATTATGAGCCAAAAGCCGCAACACGAGACACAGCAGCAACAGCAACAAAAAAAAAAAAAAAAACTCATTAAATTTTATGCAATCCAGCTGCAAGGTAAACGCATCAAAATGGATACAAATGCAGCGTGCACAACAACAACAACAACAACAAATTATTGCATTCGCCGCACATCAATTTGCAATGTTCAGCCATAAACTGGACCTGGTTCCACCAAAAAAACATAAATAAAACACGCACATCGCTAAAAGATAACGGAAGACGTTGTTCCTCAAGTCGAACAGACGAACAGACGGACGGACGGACGAACGATCAGGCGCAGACACAGGCCATTTAATGAAATGCGCTTTAAGCCCTTTTTTGGGCTACTGCGGCAATTTCTTATTTCATTTCACCCAAACTGAGCTCCACGAATTGGTAAAGCAACTGGCCAAAAGCTGCAAAAATATAGAGAGATATATAGACATATAGATAATCCACTTATATCTATATTAGAGTAAAAGTATGCCACATCTAATTCGTCATAATTAGTCTTCATGCATTTTACATGCTTAATATTATTTTAGTAAATTTTAATTATTCAGTTATTTTGATTTATTTCGAGTTATTTTTATATATTCCAAAAATGTATCAAACGTCAATCACAATCAAACTCGTTGAAATATCTCAATCCCCGAACAGCTTATTAAAATACACTTATTTAGAGTATCAAAGTCATCGGCTTGTCATTCAGGCTATTCATCTTCCACTTTCGTTCGAGCGCCGAGCTCACAAAAATTATTTATATATTTCGTCGATAATGAAAGAAACCAGTTTCTGTGTCTTCAGATGGCACCCGAAAGAATGCCGATATGAAGAGCCTGGACCATTGCGAGTGGTCCCCTAAAAACTGTATTAAATGATGTTAACGATGCCCTTTGGGTGTTAATTACAAGTGCAATTTTATCTGAACAATCGACTGTCATTAAGTGTAGCGAAATGATCCGCCAATGTGCTAATGAAACTGACGAACCTTGAAATATCACAGCCAGCCCAGGCAAGAGATCGACATATCAACAAAATTACGAAGCTAACGCAGAATGAGCGTGGCAATTTTGAGACAGCAAATAAAGAAAAAACAACAAATTTTAAGAGAACTTTGCACAGATTCATTCATTCAATTAGCCAGAAACAACAGCTTTTTCTTTTACTATATTATAAACAGGCCGAATGTCGCCCATATATCTCTATTTATATATATATACATAGATATAAATGACTTTGTTTATAGATAAATTTAGACACGAGAGCGAGCATAAAAACAGAGAGCAAAACAATTGTGTTTCACCACAGAGATCGCAATCACATCTCAGCAAAATATTTAAATATGCAAAGTGAAGCAATGATCGAATGCCAAGCGGGGCTGGGAGGGGCCTAAGCGGAGTGCTTGAAAAACTCTCTAAAAATTTCATCTCTGGGGTTTCCTTTATATTCGCTTCGCATCCCCTTTTAGCACTGAAAATAAAGATTGACGAAGAGTATCACAGTTTTTGTGCGAGTGTATGTCACAGAATAAAACATGAACTCTTTAATATCTCTGTCTCTGTCGGACCTGAAACAGATATAGATATAAAAAATAGTAGTGGAATGGAGCACTACATGTTAGACAAAATAAAACTTAATGATACTCAATAATTAGAAACAATTTTCAGCAAATATTAAAAGTAACATAATGAAATATAATAATTTATTATTAATACATTTTCAATATTAATTTTTTTTTTTTTAATTTTTAAGTTTTTGCTACAACATTTTGCTGTATCTATTATATAATATATATGAGCTGTGTCTATAATATCTGTTCTTATTAAAATAGTCTCAATTTACCTATTATATTTCAGATAGAGACATAATGTACATTTCTTTGTTTGTCTAGATATGTTATACTCATAGCATAACTAATGTCGCTATTTATAGGATATCTCGTAGTCTCCTCTTTCTGCCAGTTACACCACTCTCGCTTATTTTAACTTTTCGCCGTGTAGATTTCGTATCTATTGTTTTGTTGCCACATCGCATTGTCTCGCGCCTTTGTCTGATATTATAGGACAGTCTGGGGGCGATGGGGGTGCTGATGAGCCATACAATAGCTGACAGCTATAAAAAATAAATGCCACTTTGAGCAGCTTGATTGAGTGACACAAAGCCAGTCCAATTGGGCAGGTGTCATCAGTACAGGTATGCACTTGCTATCAATCGACTAAACAACCTTTCTCCTCAAATTCGCTGGGAAGATATACAAATAATATAATACACATATATTTCAAATAGTTCTACATTTTTAAAACGTTGAAGACATTTAAAAATTAACTTTAAATATCTAATAAATTATTGCTCTTAATAATTACAGAATACTTCGGGAAAATCGAACCCACTCAACAGATAATTCTAACAAGTTTACGATATCTGTTTAGCAACGAATTTGATTGAGAACAAAATGCCACAATTATTTATTTATGACACATAAATATCTTTTATGTCAAATCTCGAATAAAATAATTTGTATTATTCGGGCAGGCCTTAAACGGAAATCTCTTATCTCAAATCGAACATAAGGGCGTTTAATAGGCTTTGCCGATCAGCCAGCTCCAGCCCCAGCCCCAAGACATCTCTCGGCAGTTCCATTCAATCTAATCTCTGACAGGCGAAGCTTACGGCAGCTCCCACCCTCTGCCATTTCACTTTGTGCTGCTCTTTGGCCACAAACTTGTTCAAACAGGGGCGAAACGCATTTCAGTAACACCTGTCCAAAAATATATGTATGTGTGTGTGTAATGATGGCAGGACACGACTTAAGCCCAGGTAGGCGTGAGTTGCATGACAAACTTTGATTAGCCGTTGCTCTTCCTTTGGCCAAGCTGTCGGGCCATAACGACAGCGCTTTAATGATGAATCGCTATTTAAGTTTACGAAGCAGTCGATGAATTCGCCCAGGACTAAATCAAATTCCCGCCCCCATTTGCCCATGTTAAGTGACTTAAGTGTCGTCGAGAAGTTTTGGCTCTTTGTTTTTTTTTTTTTTCTTCTCTCTTTATTTTTATATTTTTCTTTTGTTTTATTTTATGAGAAGACTTGGCACTCTTTGTTTTTTTTTATTTTTATTTTTATTTTTATTTTTATTTTATTTCTCTCTTTTTGTCGTCGGGCGCTTATCTAATCAATAATCACGAAAAATGTCAAAATAGCAAACGTGCAAAATCTGTGGGGACATTGACAGCAACAAGGACGAGCCCCAAAAGTCCCATAGCCGCAGTCCTGGTCCGGGTTACTGTAGTGAAAGCGAACGTGCTCGGCCCTTAAAAACAAAACAAACAAAGCAAAAATCTGACAAAAGTTCAATGTGTGTGTATGTGCGTGTGTGTGCGTGTGGCTGTATGTGCGTAAAACTTTTAAGCAAACAATTGCTGGCTGGCCCTCGACAGCCTAATAAAATCAACATCCACTAGAGCAGAGCCGAGCAGAGCTAGTAACACGCATTCGGAAATTGTCAATATTGATGGCTCTGCCTCCACTTGATAATGGTTTTGGTGGTTTTACACGCCACCGACATTTGATAAAGTTATTCGTGGCTCCTCTTCTGCATATTGCGAAATAGAATTTGGTTAATCAAAATTCGCATGTCTCGCTTTTGTATATGCAATGCCTCCTTTTCTCATTCGTCATTATATGCTTAATCTATTTCAGTTGAATACTATGAAATAGAACAAAAATATCAGCAAGGTCCTACTTGCTCTAGCGATGCTTTAGTATTATGATTTACTATTATTATGATGATATAATTGCCTCTACCTCTACCTTTACCTCTACCTCTACCTCTACATCTATATCTAAATCCACATCCACATCTACATCTACATCTATGTATATCTACATTTACCTCTACCTCTACCTCTACCTCTACCTCTACCTCTACCTCTTCATTTTCATCTACATCTATATGTATCTATATCATCTATATCTACATCTACATCTACATCTACATCTACCTCAATATCTGCCTCTACCTCTACATTAACAGCTTAAGGTAGAAGGGTCTATAGTTCTACATTAACCTTTACCTTCACTTTTACCTTTACCCATACCTCTACCATTTACTTTAAATCACCATATCATCAGCATAAACACAATTTATTCACATTTAAAGTATTCAATAACATTTACCAAATTAGCACAGTCGCATTTACTTGGGGCGTATTTGATTTGTCTTGAGTGATGCAAAGCTAAAGTTTCTTTTTGGCCAAATAACGCACACGTGAGTGCTTCTCAAGTCAAATAGAAACAAAAAACTTTGTCCACATTTACTTTGCATGGCCGCCTGTTAGCCAAGTCGTCCTCCGGCCCTGATGCACTGACAATATGTTTGCTTGGGCTCTCGAATTAGAGGCGCCATAAAACCCAACACAAATAGACACAAAAGGCCCGCCTGCCAAAAATCAAAAACTTTACCCAAATGCTCTATTTCTATATCACACACACGCATTACACAATTGTGTGTGTGTGTGTGTGTGAGTTTTGGTTTGCCAACTTTTTGCTGACAATTTGCAACTTTTGACGTCGCAAACGTTCCTTTCATTCATTGCTCTTTTATTATTGTTATTGTTTCTGGTATTTTTTGCTATTTTTTTGCATCCTCACAAAACGGTTTCACATTTCAGCACGCCTAGAGAACTATGCAGCATTGTTGGTTGCCTGCCAGGCGCATGACAGCCGCTCTAACGTCAAACCGACTGTAGCTGAGCCACAGCCAGAGCCCGAGCCACGGCGGCGACCAAAATGTTTTGGTAAACTCATTTTAAATTTCAGCCTTCTGCATTTGGCCCGCAAATTTGCGGCAACAAATGCGCCTACCCACACACTAAACATTTGGCCAGGCGGTTTTTCACAACTTTTTAAAGGGCAACCACTGTCTGTGTATTAATTAACCATATATGTATATATACAGATATATATTATGTATTCATATACAAATTGTTATCGTTTCACTGTTTTAGTTGGGCCTTTCAAAGAAACGCTGCATAGACACTCACATTGATTAAACTTTTAATATGAATTCAATTTTAAAAGCCTAACGGCAAATTAACTAAATTTCAGAAACTGTTGACTATATTAAAAGCTCATTAGCACTATATTAATATGTCATAAAACAACTTAACAGGCAATTTAGGCTTTCCAGAAGGAATGGAGATATAGCCGAGAGATATAGTTAATGAAAGGAATTTTATTTTATATATGCAAGATTTATGTATTTATATGTAAGGTGGATAATCAAAGAGGAGTGATATTATTTTTAAGAACTTGATTGCCACAATTATTCCATTTATTCATGCTGAACTTCTAATTTATTTCGTTAATGAAAAATTAAAAAAGGGAAGTTGATTAAAGATAATGAATTAATGGTTAGTTTGGTTCAGTTGAAAAACCTCTCTTTTTTTCGCTCATTTCCCCTCTCTCTCTCTCTCTCTCTCTGTCTTTTTTTCTCTCTCTCTCTCTCTCTCTCTCTCTATCTCTCTCTATTTCTCTCTGCTAGTCTCGCTCTCTTTCTCTCTCTCTCTCTCTCTCTCTCTCTCTCTCTCTCTCTCTCTGTCTCCGTTTCTCTGTCGCTTTCCAAGTCTCCCTCTCTTTTTCCATCTCTCTCTCACTCTCTCTCTCTCTCTCTCTCTCTCTCTCTCTCTCTCTCTCTCCCTATGTATATGGGACATGTGTAATGGTTGCCAATTTGTAATATTGCAAATTGCAGCGCATGTCGTTTGCGACAACATTGTCGCCTGCGCTGCAATGCAATGCACGAGAGAGACAGAGAGCGGAGCTTTAGCGATCGAGCTTTCGTTAAGCTTACGCTGTGCTCGCTCGTCGGAGACAGTGGGAGAAATACGCTCACTAGCATCCCGCGGTCCGAAGCTTCGCTGAGAGCGAAACATTGAAACCAAGAACACTGGAATGTGGGCGTATAAAAAGCGGCCACATTGCCAGCTCCATCTTTTTCCGGCCCACATTTTCAAGAAGATACCCTCAGCGTGGAGTGCTATCCAGCTAAAATTTTTGTTAATAATTATATATATATCTATCTTTATATATATATTTAACAAAAAGAAACATACACAAAAGATTATTGCCCTCCACAAAAGATTGGAATTTTCTGAATTTGGCCCACCGTGACCAGCTGAGCTAGTCAGTCATTGACTTTGGTGCGCGCAGCCGCACGCATTTTTATTCGTGGGAAACAACAAGTGTGCAAGCAGGCAAAAAAAGGTATTTCGATCAAAATTAATATAAATTAAAACTTAGTTTACAGAAACTAAGTTGGTTTTTTGTATTTTGCAGCCTTTAATATAACCCTAACCTCTCGGCCAGCAGAAGGCCACATGCACATATGCGCTGTGCAGAGGTTAGGGCTATATATTAAAGTAGCCCCCGAAAAAAAAAAAAGATTAGCCACCGAAGAAAAAAAAAGAGCCCCGAAAAATAGCACCCGAAATAAAATGTATAGCAGATCGCAGAACGGCGAGGGATTATTGACGACATATTAGTGAAAAGAAAAAAAATATATATATATAGACTAAAAATTACAAATCATTATATGTGCGGTTTAAAAAGAAACAAAAATTAGAGAAAGATATGTATATATATTTGCACGTGTGCGCAATGTGTATGTGAAGAAAAAAACATAAGAAAAAAAAGCTTCAAAGACAAATTTGATCAAAGTGAACGTGCAGCATAAAACTGCAAGTACACGAAAAAAAAAAAAAAGAACTTTAAATGCTTAGTGGTTAAATAAATTCTTGATTTAATAGACAATAATGAATATTATACATATATAGAATTATAGATATATATAATATATATAAAAAAAAAAGAAAAAAAAAAAAAAAAAAAAAAACCGAAAAGCATGATAGTATAATTCACCACTAAAATAATAATAATGCATTAAAATAATACACAATAGTACACACATCCTCCATATAGCAGCAGCAGCAGTCACCAAACGAAAGGCCTTTCAGCGGTGGACATACAACAAAAAGAACTGTGAGTGCTAAATTAACCCTTGTCTTCCCCTCCCTATCATGTCCCCAAAATGTATAACGAAATAAAACTAAATAAATAAATAAAGAAAAAAAAGAAAAAAATAGAAAAATAAAGAAAAAAAAAAAAAAGAAAAGAAAAAAAAAAGAAGAGAAAAAAAATTTGAATAAAGAATGAAATACAAACTAAGAAATAAAAACTATGAAATAAAAGCTATGAATTAAAACTAAATTTTTAAATTAATATATATTAACGAATACTCCCCAAATGTCTAAAATATGATTTAAACATTTTTTTAATATTTTATTGTAATATTATATTATTATATTATTATGTTATTATTACTATATTGCTAACCTTTTTATACATTTGTAATTTTTTCATATTATGTAGTTTTTTTATTTTATTATACACTCCAACTACATACCAAACACATGCACATACATAAATATAAATTAAAGAACATGAAGCGACAGTAATTAAGAGTAAATGAAAATGTAATAGTCTAGTTAGAGTAATTTAAAGAATAAATGTATCTTTTAGAATTTTTTTGAGTTTCCTTGATGGATTAATATGGTAGGCTAGAAGCATAGCGTTGGCCTAGAAGAGAGAGAGAGTCGAGGCAATCTTTATTAGGGGATCTTCATAAACAATTTAAAGCTGAAGATCATGGTTGGGTTTGGGTAAAGACAGCGAGAAGCCAACACCACCTCGGCTTCCGCGTCTTTCTAACTGTCCGTGTTTGTTTCGTTTTTCTTGTTGTCCGAATGTTTGTTTTGTACAGGAATCCTAAAAATTTTAAAGTTTGTGTGTATTGGTGAAGGTATGGCAAGACCCACCCCACCACCGACAGAGCTAAGGGAACCAGAGGATTCCGCCCGCCACTACCCGATCCACGTCTTGTGTATGTTGATGTATGTTGATGTATGTATGTATGTATACATGTATGTGAATAGCTATATGTGTATATATGTATATATGTAAACATGCGAATGCACGAAGATCGCTTTCATACTCGAGTACGCTCGTTACATAGATTTTATGGCGCCCAACGGGGGGCCTGAAATTCGAAGAGAGAAGTTAACGCCCGCTGCATTCATACATAAGATCGATACATTACATAAATTTTATGGCGCCCAACGTGGGGCACTGTGAGTTGTTACGCTTTCAGTGAACCGAAATCCAACGTGGGGCACTGTGAGTTCATTAGCTTTCAGTGAACCGAAATTGTTTGTGGGGCACTGTGAGTTCATTAGCTTTCAGTGAACCGAAATTGTTTGTGAGGCACTGTGAGTTGATACGCTTTCAGTGAACCAAAGTTTTCTTGTATGGCCACTTCTTCTATATGGAGTAGTAGTCATACAAAACACCCCCTTTTGTGAGAATATTAGTTGTCTCAGTAGCCTGTATTGCTGAAATAGACTTAGACTGGGTTGGTCTAGCTATCGCAACAGCGACTGCTGAGAGGAATAGATTTGTTTTCATAGGTACTACGAAGCTGCTGGATTCAAGCCTGGATCGCAGACCGAGACACCTTGAAGAATCTTTCAACTTTAAATGAATTAAAGCATCTCTGCTTTGGAAAAGAACATCTTCCCTCACAATTGTAGCTCGTTTTTGTTTGCTGTGGATGAAGCCACAATTCAATCTAGTTCTAGAAAAACTTCTCTAAATAATTCCAGAATATTGTGTATTCGGCTAGGATACCAATACTGATTATCCCTGGAGGGTATTCTTTACTTAAATGAAGAATGGTAGAAGCCTTAAGCAATGCTAGTTGTGTGTTGATAAGTTGTTGTCGTTGCGTCTTTAAGTGTACTATTGTCTGGAACTCGGAGATATGCTGCCTGTGCATTCCCTTGCCGAATAGTATAGTTTTTGATGGTAGCGATAATAAATTTGTAAATACCTGCTAGATTTAGTTTCAATAGCCCAAAATGAAACAATTCGGAACAGTTAGAACTAATAAGAATACCTCGATTTTCTCTCTCTATGCCATTTATAGTCAAGCTTAACAACACTTTTTAGTAATTATGCCAGTTATAAATACACCGCCGCACGTCGCATCTGTAGGTAGTACAGAAAATAAATGCGCACTATGTGCGACAGAAATGGATGATACATATCCTTGCTATTTATTAGCGTGTCAGCACATTTTTCATAAAAACTGCGTAGAAGCGTGGTTAACAGAAAATACCATCTGTTATACTTGCCAGACACCAATAGATAAGCAGCAAATGAAGCTAGTAGTAGGCAATTGCTCACCCTCTCGGAGGCACGAGACAGCTCCGCCACCAGCTCCAGTAACTCGTCGAGTTACAACCAGAAATCTTGCCAGAACTTTAGCACTAGCAGAGGCCAACAATACAGCTAATGTACAAGAAGCTGCTTTGTTGAATGCTAGTGGCGCACAGTCATCAGCTTTAGATGCGAGTCAAAGCCCGAGTCAGGCTGAAGCTGCGCGACCCAGAACTACTAGGGGACGACCCAGAGCAACTCGACCATTCCGTGGTGCGAATCCTCAAAGATCGCAGCAACCGGACTACAATGTTATACAGAACATGATTGAAGAAACAGTCACTAGGGTCATGTCCTCGTTAGCCATAAACAATCGCCCTTCGCCAATCGAATCATTGCCGGTAGCGAACAGTCGCGAGTCCCCATCAATAGGCGCTTGCTCCTTGAATAGTCGAAGGATCGTTGACATTATGCAAAAGTGGGGAGTTCAATTTGATGGTTCATCAGATGGATTAGGGGTTAATGAATTTATCTATCGCGTTAAATCGTTAACAGATGAGACCTTAGATAGTGATTTCACAGGCATGTGCAAGAATATGCATGTGTTATTTACTGGAAAGGCTCGATCATGGTATTGGAGATACCACAAACAAGTTGATCATATTATTTGGTCTGACCTCTGTGCATCCCTTCGTCAACAGTACGATGATTATCGGTCAAGCTTTATGAAGATGGAGATGATCAGAGCTCGAAAGCAAAAACCAGGAGAGTCTTTTTCAACTTTTTATGAATCGGTAGCCTCTCTTATAGATAAATCTTCACTCAAGGTAGCAGAAGAAGAATTAATGGAAATTTTAAAGAATAACTTACTCCCTGAAATACGCGGGAAGCTATTATATCAGCCAGTTCACTCGGTAGGACACTTACGCCGTTTAGTTCAAATGAGCGAAAACTTAGCGTATGAGACTAGTTGTCGTTTTAATCAGGCAAAGCCAGTAGTACAGCGTAGACAAGTTTATGCTGTCGAAGAAATAGCTGATGATGTAGAAGGCGATTCACTAGATGCAGAGCTTGCAGCTATACGCGCCTCTCATCAGAAACTTCGTTGCTGGAATTGCGAAGAAATAGGCCATATCTGGGAAAACTGTCTATCTGAACGTCGCATTTTCTGCTACGGTTGTGGACAGCCCAATGTATATAAGCCACAGTGCAAAGTCTGCCTACAGAGACAGTCGGAAAACCGGCAGAAGGCATCCGTCAACAGCAGGATGCCCACGAAAATGTAGAACCCAAAAGCACAGATACAGATACACCCGAGTTGCAAAACTTGCACTCGAATACGTCTGCAATTCGTTTTCGTCCCTACGAAGAACGCTTACAAAATTATGTAGAGGTTCGAAATCGAATATTTCAAGATAACCCGCCTGCTATTAGCAAGCGAACTCAAAGATTAAAGACATATTATTCAGAGGTAAAGAAAAACCGGAATTTGCAAATATCTACGATTTTCAATAATGGAACCGACTTTCGTAGCTATGCTGAAGTTTCGTTCTTAAATTATACAGAACTTGGTCTGTTAGATACTGGAGCAAATATTAGTTGTATAGGTTCGAAATTAGCAACACAAGATTTTTCGAAGCTGTCAGAGTTTAAGCCTATAAAATCGAAAGCAAAAACAGCCGGAGGAGAGAGTCAAACCATTATTGGATATTTAGACGTAGAACTGACATATAACTCTGTCACCAAGCCAATCACATTATATATTATTCCCAGCATAAAGCAGAATCTCATTTTAGGACATGATTTCTGGAAATCCTTTCGCCTTGCACCAAACATTATTAACGCTATAGAGATAGCTGATACAAGCAAGAATAATTCCCACGAACAGTCATATCCTTTAACGAAGACAGAGATTCAACAACTAGAGCTAGTAAAAGGATTATTTCCAAATGCATCTCATAGTTTGGGGCGTACAACACTTATAGAGCACCACATAGATATTGGAGACGCAAAGCCAGTGAAACAAAGATTCTATCCAGTCAGTCCCGCTGTAGAAAAGCTGTTATATCAAGAAATTGATCGAATGCTTCAGTTGGATGTGATTGAACCTTCTGTTAGCCCTTGGAGTTCACCTATGCGCCTCGTAGTAAAACCTAATAAAGTTCGCTTATGTTTAGATGCTCGCAGACTCAATGATGCTACTAAAAAGGACGCGTATCCTTTGCCCAGCATTGATGGAATATTTTCGCGATTACCTAAAGCAAATCTTATTTCGAAATTAGATTTGAAGGATGCTTTTTGGCAAATTAAACTCACTGAGGAGTCTAAGCATTTGACTGCATTCACAGTCCCAGGCCGCCCTTTATACCAGTTTAAAGTTATGCCCTTTGGTTTATGCAATGCCCCCTCCACAATGTGTCGTTTAATGGACCAGCTTATTCCACCAGATCTGAGGCATTGTGTGTTTGGATACCTGGATGACCTTTGTGTCGTCTCAGAAGATTTTCCATCTCATTTATCAATTTTAGTCCGTCTAGCAGATCAATTTCGAAAAGCGAATCTAACTCTGAACATAGATAAAAGTCACTTTTGCGTTACAAGCATTAATTATTTAGGCTATGTAATTGGAAGTGGAGGTATTAGCCCAGATCAATCCAAAGTATCTTGTATAATTAATTGGCCACCGCCCAAAAACTTAAAGCAAGTTCGTGGATTTCTAGGAGTGTGTGGGTGGTACAGACGATTTATACATAACTTCGCAGATCTTACTTGTCCAATTACTGACGTACTCTCAACAAAGTCAAAATTTGTCTGGCCTCCCGAAGCACAAATGGCTATGGATAAGTTAAAGAAAGTATTGACTACTGCTCCCATTTTAACAAATCCAGATTTTAGCAAAAAATTTTATTTACATTGCGATGCCAGCGATTTTGGTATTGGTGCCGTGCTTGTGCAACTCTCAGATACAAATGACGAAAAGCCAATCGCATTTATGTCGAAGAAATTAAATCGCTCTCAACGCAATTATAGTGTTACCGAGCGCGAGTGTCTCGCAGTGATACTCGCAATTGAGAAGTTTCGATGCTATTTAGAACTGCAAGAATTCGAAGTGGTTACCGATCATTCTAGCTTGCTTTGGCTTATGCGGCAGCAGAATATCTCTGGTAGACTAGCTCGCTGGATTTTTCGTTTACAGCAGTTTAAATTTACTTTTAGTCATCGAAAAGGCAAAGAACATGTAGTCCCAGATGCATTATCTCGATTAAGCGAAAATGAAATATTAGAACTTGATATGAACCCGATTATAGACCTCACATCAAATGCTTTTTCAGAAGATTCTTATTTAGAGCTCATAAAGAAATATTCCGAGCAAAAGTCTCGATTTCCCGATCTGAAATTGGTTGGAAACTTTTTATATGTTCGCACCGAACATGCAAATGGTCAGCAAGAACAAGAAAAACTATCTTGGAAGCTATGGGTCCCCGAGAGCCTTCGAGCAAGTGCCCTTAAACAAGCCCATAATAGTTGTACTTCAGCCCATGCCGGAATGCAAAAGACCATAGAAAAGCTACGTAGGCATCTCTTTTGGCCAGGTCTAGCAAAAGATGTGAGAGACTATATTCGTTCATGCGATACTTGTAAAGAAAGCAAAGCCCCTAATTATACATTGAAACCCCCAATGGGTGATCATATCCCTTCATATAGGCCGTTTCAAAGACTTTACATTGACCTTCTTGGACCATATCCTCGTAGTAAACAAGGTCATATAGGGTTGCTTATAGTTTTGGACCATTTTAGCAAATACCATTGGCTATGTCCATTAAAGAAGTTCACGTCTGCAAAGATTCAAGAGTATCTGCTAAAGCACATATTTCATAGTTTTGGGGTCCCTGAAACTATCGTTAGTGATAATGGCACTCAGTTCAAGTCAAAAGAATTTAACGCCTTTTTGACGGAACTAGGCATCAAACACGTATACACCGCTCTTTACTCACCACAGAGTAACGCGGCCGAACGTGTAAACCGATCTTTGCTAGCAGCGATTCGTTCATACTTGCAAAACGATCAAACTGAATGGGATGTTCATCTCACGAGCATTTCATGTGCGTTACGCTCAGGACTGCATCAATCGCTAAACTGTTCGCCATACCGAGCACTTTTTGGACTCGATATGATAACACACGGAGCGGACTATAAATTATTAAAAGATTTGCATTTGCTCCAAGAGCCAATAATCCCGATCTCTAGATCCGACAATCTGGCTCTATTGAGACACGATATCCAGATCAATATCCGTCGAGCCCATGAACGAAACGCAGGCCAATATAATCTCAGAGCTAAATCGGTTACTTTCAAAGAAGGACAAGAAGTCTTTAGAAGAAATTTTGCTTTGAGTAAATTTTCGCAAAATATTAATGCCAAACTAGGACCACAATTTCTAAAATGCCGAGTTAAGAAAAAGTTAGGAAATTGTTACTATCTGCTTAAGAACCTGCAAGGCCAAGAAGTCGGTACTTACCATGCCAAAGATATTAGAAGCTGATTCCCGCTAATATACTGTCTAACGTTGTATATTATCGGGTGGTGTAATGGTTGCCAATTTGTAATATTGCAAATTGCAGCGCATGTCGTTTGCGACAACATTGTCGCCTGCGCTGCAATGCAATGCACGAGAGAGACAGAGAGCGGAGCTTTAGCGATCGAGCTTTCGTTAAGCTTACGCTGTGCTCGCTCGTCGGAGACAGTGGGAGAAATACGCTCACTAGCATCCCGCGGTCCGAAGCTTCGCTGAGAGCGAAACATTGAAACCAAGAACACTGGAATGTGGGCGTATAAAAAGCGGCCACATTGCCAGCTCCATCTTTTTCCGGCCCACATTTTCAAGAAGATACCCTCAGCGTGGAGTGCTATCCAGCTAAAATTTTTGTTAATAATTATATATATATCTATCTTTATATATATATTTAACAAAAAGAAACATACACAAAAGATTATTGCCCTCCACAAAAGATTGGAATTTTCTGAATTTGGCCCACCGTGACCAGCTGAGCTAGTCAGTCATTGACTTTGGTGCGCGCAGCCGCACGCATTTTTATTCGTGGGAAACAACAAGTGTGCAAGCAGGCAAAAAAAGGTATTTCGATCAAAATTAATATAAATTAAAACTTAGTTTACAGAAACTAAGTTGGTTTTTTGTATTTTGCAGCCTTTAATATAACCCTAACCTCTCGGCCAGCAGAAGGCCACATGCACATATGCGCTGTGCAGAGGTTAGGGCTATATATTAAAGTAGCCCCCGAAAAAAAAAAAGATTAGCCACCGAAGAAAAAAAAAGAGCCCCGAAAAATAGCACCCGAAATAAAATGTATAGCAGATCGCAGAACGGCGAGGGATTATTGACGACATATTAGTGAAAAGAAAAAAAATATATATATATAGACTAAAAATTACAAATCATTATATGTGCGGTTTAAAAAGAAACAAAAATTAGAGAAAGATATGTATATATATTTGCACGTGTGCGCAATGTGTATGTGAAGAAAAAAACATAAGAAAAAAAAGCTTCAAAGACAAATTTGATCAAAGTGAACGTGCAGCATAAAACTGCAAGTACACGAAAAAAAAAAAAAAGAACTTTAAATGCTTAGTGGTTAAATAAATTCTTGATTTAATAGACAATAATGAATATTATACATATATAGAATTATAGATATATATAATATATATAAAAAAAAAAGAAAAAAAAAAAAAAAAAAAAAAAACCGAAAAGCATGATAGTATAATTCACCACTAAAATAATAATAATGCATTAAAATAATACACAATAGTACACACATCCTCCATATAGCAGCAGCAGCAGTCACCAAACGAAAGGCCTTTCAGCGGTGGACATACAACAAAAAGAACTGTGAGTGCTAAATTAACCCTTGTCTTCCCCTCCCTATCATGTCCCCAAAATGTATAACGAAATAAAACTAAATAAATAAATAAAGAAAAAAAAGAAAAAAATAGAAAAATAAAGAAAAAAAAAAAAAAGAAAAGAAAAAAAAAAGAAGAGAAAAAAAATTTGAATAAAGAATGAAATACAAACTAAGAAATAAAAACTATGAAATAAAAGCTATGAATTAAAACTAAATTTTTAAATTAATATATATTAACGAATACTCCCCAAATGTCTAAAATATGATTTAAACATTTTTTTAATATTTTATTGTAATATTATATTATTATATTATTATGTTATTATTACTATATTGCTAACCTTTTTATACATTTGTAATTTTTTCATATTATGTAGTTTTTTTATTTTATTATACACTCCAACTACATACCAAACACATGCACATACATAAATATAAATTAAAGAACATGAAGCGACAGTAATTAAGAGTAAATGAAAATGTAATAGTCTAGTTAGAGTAATTTAAAGAATAAATGTATCTTTTAGAATTTTTTTGAGTTTCCTTGATGGATTAATATGGTAGGCTAGAAGCATAGCGTTGGCCTAGAAGAGAGAGAGAGTCGAGGCAATCTTTATTAGGGGATCTTCATAAACAATTTAAAGCTGAAGATCATGGTTGGGTTTGGGTAAAGACAGCGAGAAGCCAACACCACCTCGGCTTCCGCGTCTTTCTAACTGTCCGTGTTTGTTTCGTTTTTCTTGTTGTCCGAATGTTTGTTTTGTACAGGAATCCTAAAAATTTTAAAGTTTGTGTGTATTGGTGAAGGTATGGCAAGACCCACCCCACCACCGACAGAGCTAAGGGAACCAGAGGATTCCGCCCGCCACTACCCGATCCACGTCTTGTGTATGTTGATGTATGTTGATGTATGTATGTATGTATACATGTATGTGAATAGCTATATGTGTATATATGTATATATGTAAACATGCGAATGCACGAAGATCGCTTTCATACTCGAGTACGCTCGTTACATAGATTTTATGGCGCCCAACGGGGGGCCTGAAATTCGAAGAGAGAAGTTAACGCCCGCTGCATTCATACATAAGATCGATACATTACACATGTCTAAATACATCATATTACCAGAAACAACCTGATATCTGAAATCATTTTGTCATTTTTTTTTTTTTTACTTCAATAACTTTTTCTATTCCTCTGAATAGCGCATCCTTAAAAAACATTTTATATACCATATCTGTCAGTCGATCATTTGTTACTATGGTAAATTTATACATTTTTTTCTATTACGTCGCTTTGCGGTCTTTGATGCTTCTTTAATTAGCAAAAACTTTGTTGTGGTACAGCTGTCATGCTGATGTTTCGTTGTTGTTGTTGTTGTTGTTGTTATTGTCCTGGGACCTTAGACAGGTGCCCGTTATTTAGCCACGTCGCTCATTTGAATTGCTAATCATTTGATTTTTTGTGTATGGCCACAAAAGAATCGCCCAGAAAAGATGCGCGAGCGTCTAAGAACTTTTTAATGATGTTGCAGCCAAAGTGTAAAGTTTGAAAGCCGAAAGTCAAAAGAGAATAAGCAGAAAAAATGTAACTCTAATTTGGTTTTAATTAATGCGACGTTGCTGCTGCTGCTGCTGCTGCTACCAAATGCAGCCGAAGTGGCGTCCGCAAGGGAAAACCTGCATGGGATTTGTCGAAACTACTTCAGACTTGGATACAAAGTTTTTGGCTGGCTGCCAAAAGGGGCAGAGCTCTGCTGTTCTGCTCCAAGGCGATAAACCAAGTAAGGCGTCGAAGCCAACGCTCTGAGTAGTGCACATAAAACACAGAGAGCGAGCGAGCGAGCGAGCGAGCAAACCAAGTTGCAAACGTTTGCAAATGCGATGTGCAATGTGTTGCAGCAACTTCTCAGCTTTACAACTGGGTTCAATGCAAAAATCATGACCGAAAACTGTTACACCAACTTTGTAGCACTGCAGACGATGCAGTCTATGAACAATGCTGCCCGGTTGGCCAGCCAGCCAGTAAAATAATTTTAATCCCTCTGCAAGCCTTTGTAAGCGAGGTGAAGCGACTGCTCGCCAGCAAATAAAAGGATTTCTCGGGGTTTAATGCTGAAGTTGATTCCATGAACAGAAAAGTGTCGCCTGCTTGAACTATTCAACTGCGCTTTGACTAGCCTGAACACCTAGTTAAGGCAAATGCATATAAATCAATATTTCATCAAGGTTTGTTAAGGAATATATTCCATAAAATTATAAAATTATACAATGAAGTCAAGTCCCGATAATTCGAAATGGCTAGGGGATTCGTTTTTTTTCAATCTACACAGAAATGCAAAATGTCGATTTTATAAGTGATAGATTTTTTCGATTTATCGCGATTTTCGATTTAGCGGGGTACAAATTATCGAGACTCGATTGTATACAAAACTCTACCCATTCAGCTGCTAAGATATCTCTCTTCAAATATTAACTAAAATATTTGCAGGTTAAAGAACTCTCATATGAGCCATTCTCTTAATAACTTGCACAACTGCATATGCATATCAAATCTAAATGAGCTAAATTGGACCTTTATTGTTTAACCTTTCTGTTAAATGGATATCATTTTATGTAATGTCTGCTCGACTACAGCCTAGGCCTCAGTTTGCGCAAACACGATTCTGCTTTCACTCGCTAATAAAGTTGATAAATGGCAAATGGCTTAGGCTTGGGTCTGGGTCTGGCTCTGGGTCTGGCCGAGTGCCTGAGTGCCGGCCCGCTTGATTCTGGGTAACCTCTGAGCGCCATTTTGAATTTCACGCCATTAGATGTGGGCAAATGTAGCAAGATTTGAGAAATTGCGCATCATTTGGGGCAGACAGGCCAAACGGTGTCGAGTGTCGAGTGTCGGCTCTCGGGTGATTCGGCAAAGTCATCAACAGCCGGTAGGCAGTGCAGGAGGCGCCATCCGCACTTGCCAATGCCTTCTCCTTTATTTACCCAGCAACAACAACAACAACAAAAAGAGTCGCAACTTTCGTAACATGTATGCTCAATATAAATACAAAGCAAATATGTGTAGCATATTGCTTATACACTTATACACAGACACAGCCACAGACATTCTGCGAAACAAATAAACGCCGACTTTTAGGCCGTAGACTGGGCAGGGCTACTCAGGGCTAGAGGTTGGCGCATTTGTCAGTCGTTTGTCAAAGCGCTCCACATACGCCGTGACGTGCTCGACTGTGACGTAATGTGCTCCTAGACTAGGCAATTACCTCTAAAGCCTCCCCCCACAGTTGAAAATAAATATGCTGCCCCACCTTCAATTCAATTCCATCGGCAACTTGATCAAAGTAACTGCAATTGAGAAAACGGAAAGCAAAAACAAAAAAAACAAAACAAAAACTGTGAAAATATTGCTGCCCATCCGGGCATGAAATATAATCAAAATTTGTGAATGTGGTTCAGGTTATTCAAAGCATTTCAACTTGTGCACAAACTTCAATTTCAGCATTTGCACACTTTCAGATTGCGCATACGCACCGTTTCACAGTTCAGCTGGCAATTTTCCAATCTAGAACAGAAACTTTTGCCCAAGAAACAGCGCACAATCAACGACTCTGCCAAACAAAGTCATTTTACCAAACAAACGTTGTGCAACTGCAACTTCAATTGCATAGAAGGGTTTGCCATTGTGCTTAAATGGTACGAGCTGATCTCTTTCATTGAATTAGAAGGTGAATGAAAACGAAGAGCCAAAGCGCAAGCCATTTGTATATGGGATAAAAGTGAATATATTTATTGTATTTATAGAAATTTAAGAGTCCAATTCCAATTCCAATTTCAGTTTAACTCTCTTCGGTTTGATTGCTGAGCAGAGACAAAATATATATTCTAGTTGCCTTACTCTTGAGCTTTCATATTCATATATATAGAATGAAGTTAATTCTAGTCGATTGCGCCTGGATGCAAGAGTAAAGCCTTCTAGCTTCTTAAGCTGAGAAGCTCGAAGAATTGAATGGTTGAAATTTAAATTCAAGTTTTTTTCAATTTGAGGCAAATCTTTTTTTAACTTAACTGCCTGTATACGAATGAATATTTTTGAAGATTTTATTATTGATTTATATTTATTTAATTTGTATTTTTTTTTCTGCTTTCGTAGTAAAATTTAATTTTATTATTTTTTTCGCTTTATTCCTTTTGAAAATTTTAAACAGTCATACAAAACTATTGACGTAAATTTTATTTTATCAGAGGCTAAAATTATTTGCTAGTTAAGGATTTTATATGTTTTTATTTTGTACAAAATATTTATTATTTATTTAGAGAGAAAACGTTGCTATTGAATCGATAAAATTTAAAATCAGTAAAAAATTGAAATTTATCAAATCGATGAGAAACTCAATTTTAATTACTTTCAGCTCGTGTCATTGCACAGGTAACAAACAATTAGACAAAGGTGCTGCCGCAACATGCCAAAGCGTTGCAAAGCCAGTGCAAAAAGTTGCAAAGCGACCTAGAAACGTGCCACATCAACGTTTCTTTGATTTGCCTGCCTGAATGTGCTTGCCGCACAAATGAACGGCAGATCGGGGAGGCAAGGTGCAAGTGCAACGGGGCGCCACTAAACATTCTCAGTCAATTGTGCAAAAACAAGCAAAGTGCTGAAGAGTGGCTCCAATGGGGCCGATAGTCCCATGAATTTACTGCAGCCTGCAGTCACCAAGGGGTGGGGGGGGGGGGGGGGGGTCACGGGGTGGTTACAGAACTAGGGTTAACCGGGCGTTGGTTAGTTAGTAGCAACAGCTGCAACTGTAAACAAAATGAGGTCAGTTCTAGCGCTGCTGCTGCTGGTGTTGCATGTTGCTCGGGCATTAGGGCAACTGTTGATAGACGTTGGCTACTAATCACCAACTCTACTGGAGACCCTTGCACAGCTACCTACACACACACACACAGTCGGACACAACGAGCAACAGACAAGCCACATGCAAATGAAGCCACAAAATGACTTTTAAGTTGCTGCTGACCCATTCACAGCGCCAACTTCTTTGCTTGTGTGAACTGGCGCCAGAGCTCTGCCAGTGTCCTCTGGCAGAAGGATATCACAGATTTGCTCTCATGTCTGTTATCTCTCAGCTAATTAGTAACCATCACTTGTCACTCTCACTCAAGCGAGCTGTGCCATTGAAAAGCATATATTAATTATATACAGGGTATATACACAGGGTATTGCCAAGTCGTCACGCAAATCTGATGTGAAATCCGTAAGTCATATAGAGTATTTTCAGCCGACTTTAAAATACCTTCTCTATTGACTTTTGCATTCCTCTGTGCGCCGACTGCGTGTGCTATAAATTATAAACATGCTGCGTCATTTTGATGCGCTGTGACAGTTTTGTCTACTGCGTTGAATACCATTCATGACTCCTGCTTGTCCTTTCTAGCAATTAATTGTCAATTGCCGCGTACTCAAACACTCCTCTAGCACCCCTCGCCCCTCGCCCTACAGCTGCTGCACATGTTTGCTGGCGAAATAAAGTCATAAAGCGCTGGCCCCAAAGTCAACAACGAAATGCGGCAGGCGACACCACAGTGGGTTAGGGCGATTGTGGTGCGAGCTGGTGAAATGCAAACACGACCTGCGAAAAAGCACGAGACAAAGTTTTTTCATTTTGCTGCGCGTTTGTAAAGTACATACAACATTTCAGCAGAGACAGAGCTCCTGCTCCTGCTCCTGCCCAGCACCCGCCACAGCCTCCTCCTGCTCCCCTCTTGCTGTAAGATGCGCGCACGCAGTGCGAGCTTTTTTTCACAATTTATTTATGTGTTTAATAACGACATCATCAACATGTAAATACGAACATACACACACACACACATACAAACGAAACACTTCCGCTGAAGTGCGGAGGCGCCTACTCCCAGGCGAGAGTAATAAAAATGTCGCTGATTTGACAATGTGCCGTATGTCTGTGTAGCTGTTAGAGGACACCCTCTCTGGTAATCTACTCGGGACAAAGGTCTATATATTATGCATTAATTTTGGATGACTTTAAGCCTGCTATACGGAGTGGCTCTCATGAAAATTACATTAATAAAGCAGACAACTCATTTAGTCAATGCCAGACTCATTTCCTGGCTTAACAGCTCCAAGGAGAGGGAGGAGGAGGATGAGGCAAACAGGACTCTCGAGCTGTTGCGTCGAGCAACTAAGCACAACATATCCTGCCAACGCCACGCCAATACGCACTCATCGCTTATGCGTCAATGCCACAAAACGGAGCAAACAAACATTGGCTATAAATAAGCAGCTAATAAGGATAATTGCCTGCTTTACAAATTGTCCCGCTCTGGCATTCAAAGTGCGCCCAGGCCCCACGCCCCACGCCCCACGCCCGTCGTGGCGACTGATTGGGAACTGAGAGGGTGCTCAATTTTTCGCCTATTTGTATTGCACACATATCTACGAGTCAAAATAGCAATAAATTGCTAAAGAAAATTGCGTGACGCTAAAAGAAAAGCGAGCCGAGCTACGCCAGCCAGAAAGCCGCAGTTTTCGCAACATATGGCGAGTGGGCAAGTCCTTTGAAACGCATATGTATTTTGACTAGCTGTCTACACACACACACACACACACTGGCACACTCACATCTACATATTTATGAGAGACAGCCTTATTTATGGTCGTGCGGTGCGGCAAATTAATAATACGACTTTCTTATTTGTTGGCTCACAGTTTCTATAATATGTAAATAGAATAGAAAGAGAGAGAGAGAGAGAGAGAGAGAGAGAGAGAAATGCACAGAGACTGGCTGAAGCTAGATATGCCCCATTTAAAGTCCGCATGCGATAAATATCAAATGAGGGGTATTTCATATTCACTCAAGTAGACAGTTTACCCATAATTACTTTTTTAAGGCATGCAAATAATTAGATTGGGGAGAGGGTAGCGCCGGCCTGTGTCGAATCAGTTCAGCTCATTTGCTTACAGAAAATCGATAAATCACTATGAGCATTGCACATTGGCTGACAATGAAAAGCATGAAAAGCACGAGAAATCAATATTTAATTTCAGAAAAATATATGATATTATGAGGGCAAGTTTAGGCATATGGAATTCTTTGAATTTATTTTATGAATTGAATTTAAACTATGTTAACTCACTGTTAACAAAATTTTTACGCCGCTATTACTTTCTGTTCGCCTGTGGGCCTCAGCGGTTACTGCAACAGCTCCTTAAGTTATGCAACTATATATTTTATCTGTTAAATAAGGAATGAACAGTTTGGCTAATTTATAACAAGAATTCTGTATTGCTTTTGAGCTGTACACATAAATGATATATTAGTATACAACCCCGATATTCTGGTTTGAGTTAATGCTTATAGTTAGACTAGGCAAAGGTTAATTTAAATTTCCATGTGATATTGCTATTAAAATACGCAGATCATACGAGGTTCAAATTTTCTCTTTGTTGGGCACATTCTTAAATGTTTGTGTATATGTGTATATGTTCATATATATATATTTATAACTATTTACATATTCTATATTGATTTCTTAAATAACCTAGTCAATATATTTTCCGAGTATTTTTACAAGTAATCCCAAGTAAACCTTAATGTTTATATCTGCGTAAATAAAAAAAATTTGCAACGATCAACATTGCCCGGACTTCTTGGAAAAGCAATTTGCAATTGAAATTCTGCTTTGATGATGATGAAGACAAATACACAAATACACAAATACACAAATACAGAAAACACACAAAGTAGACAAAACATAGTAAACTTGTCCAGTTGACTTCTGGGCCTGGGCCTTGTCACCTCTCTGGCTTCCTTTCACATGTCCTTATGCTTTTGACGGCCCCGAATGCTAATGAGCTAGCCAAGCAGCTTTCTCTCTCTCTCTCTCTCTCTCTCTCTCTCTCAACCGTCTCACATGTATATAAATATAAATTTCATTCCTTCTCTCTCTCTCTTATTCTCTTACGGCTGTCTTCCTTGTGTCCTTCGTCGACAGTTTTTACTGAGGCGAACAAATTTATTGCATACTTCCTGTTCTTAAAAGCAAAGGCCTCACGACTTTATACATTGAATGTATATGTATGCTCGTATGTATGTGTGTATTCAATTACATGGAATATCAGCTGGCTATTGTTTGTTATTGCATACATCGATCGACGCGATGGCAACTGACACGGTTGATTAACGAGTTTCAGTTTGGAGTCCTGCGCAACATTTTTCCACTGATTCGCATCTAGCGGACTTTAGCCCATTCTTCCTTCAGCCCCTGCCTTGCTCGGTGGTGGCGTCATGCTGGCGCCATACAGCAACAAAATACATCAACAACAACAGCGAAATGCCCGAGGAAAATTACAACAATTAAAAGAGAGACAGACAAGTATAGTTGAAAGGCTTGCAGTCGAGCACTGAGTGTGTGTGTGTGTGTGTGTGTGTGTGTGGAGGAGGGGCGGATGAGAGGACTTTAGCTGCATGAATGCAAATGACAACGAAGGCAACTGCAACTCGGTGGGTTATTAACGACGAAGCCCCGAAGTGGATCCAACCACTTTGGCGCACAGCTTGTGAGGCTAATAGTTTTTATATAACATTAATAAATAATAAATACTGAATAATAAATAATAAATAATAAATAATAAATAATAAATAATAAATAATAAATAATAAATAATAAATAATAAATAATAAATAATAAATAATAAATAATAAATAATAAATAATAAATAATAAATAATACAAAATATTTAATCATAGGGATTTTTTTTATTTGAATGAATTTAATATTAATTTGCTAATTATTCTTAGCTAAAATGTAGCTTGAAATCTTTGCAAATGTAGCTAATTTTAACCCGAAGGGTATCTGCAATTTGTGCATAGTTTCTATGCTCTTCGCGCTATTCTCGTTTGTGTTTTATGTATCTCACTTACCGAGTGACATTTCCTCATTTCCCTTTAGCCTTTCCAACATGCCCGCTGCAGCTACATTCGTGTTTTGCTGGTATTACAGCTACTTCTGCGCACTGTATACTTTTAATTATTTGCAGATGTTTTTCTTTTTATTATCATTATTATTCCCCTCTCATTATCCGACACGACTGCGGCCTTGACTACAGCCTTTGCCCTTGCTCATCCCTCTTACTGCCATAACAACAACGCACATTAGCCGAAGGAAGTAATTGACTTGTGCCTTGCTTGCTGCTTTCATTTATCAAATCTCTAAGAACTACTGCTGGGCGACTGTACTTGAATGGAAGCTACCCTATAACTAACGGCAGTACCTCGAGAACAACTCTGATTTTAATAGTTTTGGCTAGCAATGAGGAAGCCCAAAAACTATGCGACACAGCTCGCATATAAGTCAAGTGTGATTGAAGTGGTTTTATAAGCTTCAAAGCCTTATTTAAAATGCGATTTTAATTGCCACGCTGAAAATGGCAAGTTCAAAAAAGTCCATGTGCTTGATATAGAAGTTGAAGCATAATCTTTAATTTATTCAGCGGGAATGAATATGCAGAGACATAACCAACGAGTCAGAGATAACTCGTCATACTTCATGTTGTCTGATATGCCTGCAGTGGTTCGTCTCTTATCTACGCATAAGCATTATACCCAATTGTAGCCAAAAACAATGTCGAACTATATATACAGAGATGTGTGGCCAATGATGCTGGCTGATTAAATTGAGCAGCAGACAGACGGACGCTCTTAGTTGGCCGGGTTCAACGAAACCCTTCGACCATAACTGAGAGCTAGTTTAACTATTGATGCGGGTTGAAAAGTTTTATCGATATCATGTCACAACAAAGGACCAACCCAGCCAGATAAATGGCCAAAACTATGCGCTCTATTACTGTGCATACAAATTTTAAATTTATGCCACGAGTTCCCTGAACCCCCAACGTGCATTGACTTGTGGTACTCCTTGTGGCATCTTTATGTTGGCGCGCTGGCTCATAGATAGCACAATTTATGGACCAAAAGCATGGCTAATAACTTGCGGTTAGGCATTAATGGACTTGAGCATTGATTTCAGACAGGGCCTTAATTGTGTCGTAAATGCGTTATTGATACATCATTAGGCAAGCGATAGACATGGCGTATGCGCAACATTTCGAGGCGAACTTAAGGCCACACAAATTTAATACCAGATACATATTCCACGCTCTCAGCATTTTTGCCTACGCTCCAAAAATGAGTTTAAAGAGCACTTTATTACCATTTGAAGAGCCAGCACCATATGGCTAATAAAACAGAGCGTGGCTGGATAAATAGTTAACAAAAGTCCGTTTGATTTTATGCCGACGATTTGATGGCCCTAACAAGTGTTAAAATACCAAAATAGTCCATATTACTTTAAGCAAATATTGATTATCATTTCGAGTTTTACAAACTTCTTTAATGAAAAAACAACACCAAATTTCTTTGACTTAAAAATCATTCCTATTTGAAGGACTCACAGTATTATTTTCTTAAGACATCACGTATTCCAACTGACATTTGCTCTACTTTAAGTTAGAGACATATTTGCGTGGGGTGCAACGGGGGCATAATTGGTAAACATGCCAAAAAAAAAAAAAGAGTGAAGCAAATAAAAAAAGAAAAGAAATGAAAAAGCCTTCACTTTATACACCTATCCCTACATTCGGGTGAACGTGACGCCTTGAAAGTCTCGACCCGTTTTATTGGGCGAACGTGTCAAAGGAAAATACATGCAAAAATGAAATGAGCGCACACAAACAGAAAGGTATACTAAATGAAAAAATAAAATAAAATAAAATTAAATAAATTAAATTATTCGAACATTTCTTAAGCTACAATAAATGCGAGCAAAAATTTAAAATGGAGCAAAAATTTGAAATACAATTTGCAATGGAAAGAGATTGCAACAGTATTAATTCCTTTCATTGGCATTGATTGATTCTGATAAATGAGCAGACATTATGACGAATATGCAAATATATGCACATATATATATATTTAGATATATAGTGATGTATAAATCAATGACCAATGCATACAATACATACAAACATGCTGTCAATATTTGTGCGATAAAAATCAGAATCGAATAGTGGCCCAAACAATGGCCAGACAGTCAGACGAGGGGACAGCGGACTGTGAGTGAACTGTGTTTGCGTGTAAAGCCAAATAATTGGCAGCAGCATGGACAAGAACTGCAATTAGAGCAAAATATTGACTAACAGCTGCTACAGCACTGGCCATGCGCATAGATACAGGCTGGAGAGATAATGCTTATATAAATATAGCTACGATTATGATTTAACTCGAAAAAGTATTCAATGCAATTTATATCATACTAAAAGCTAAATATATATACATTGAAAGGAATTAAAAATTTGAAAAATCTCTCTATCTTCCAGTCAGCTAAATTTGCCTAACTAGCTTGATATACCAGAAGGATAGTACCATGAAAATATTCAATGAATGACTTACATATATCTCTATATACATAAATCAGTATATATATCGCAATGCTTAATCTAGAATCTCTGCAAAATTGTATCCAATGATCCATTTAACTGTCCAGTGCTGTATGGTCAGAGTTGAAACGCAAATGGACGAAAGCAGTGCCTCAAATAAATGTCAGCACAAAAGTAATTTTGATAGCATTCATAAAAGATTCAGCTTCAGTTTTGGATGATGCATTGTTTCTCTCTCTCTCTCTCTCTCTCTCTCTCTCTCTCTCTCTCTCTCTCTCTCTCTCTTTTTCTCTGTATCGAGTTTTTGCCATGCACAACGTTGCGTATGCTTGTTATTATTTTTTGTTACTTGTTTCATGGCTGAGCACTAAACATCTATCTCGTTAGCTATTTCATTCCCTCTCTATCTTTCTCTCGCTCGCTCTCTTTGTATCTGACAGACGTTTCAGTTTCATTCATTGCGATTCATTTCAGCGTGTTTGGTTTTAATTAAATTTTATGCTTGCGCAGATATAAATATAAAAGTGGTTCACATAAAAAAAAGCTGCAAGCAAATAAGAGTGCAATCAAAAATTTAAATATTACAAATAAAACAAAATTAATTAATCAACTGGCGTAGACGACAGCAGGCAAAGTTTTCCCCAACAAATTCGAAAACAATGAGCGCGCGTTTAATTTAAAAAGAAAATAATAAAAATAATAAATAAATAGGAAAGAAAAACAAATCGAGAAATCCTAGTGCGAGCCAAACTTTCGCAATGGGCGACACTTTGGATGAATCGCCGCCAACGCGTCGCGATAAGCCACAATCGCTGAACATTAGCTCGGAGGAGACGGCTGCAAGCGATGCAGCCCACAGCTCCTCCGAGCGCTACACGCGGGCGCGAGCACGCGATGAACCGGTTCGGGAACGCGATCACTCCTGCGGCGAGCTGAGCTCCGCGCGTAAGCGCCAGGATGAACTGGCTGGCACTGCGGCACCTCCACGACGCGAGAGTCTCAACAGCTGCGACAGGCCACAGCAGCAGCCAGCGATAAGCCCTGGCGCTGCCTTGCACAAGTCGCAAGGGCTGGGCAGTCGACCCACAGCGGCCGGCAACAGTCCACGGTACTCGTCCAGCGTGGTGGTTGGCGGCGGTGTGGGCAGCCTGGCCGGCACCACCACGCGCAAGTGCGTCCTCACGCTGGACGGGTACTCCTATGTCATAGGTAAGAGAAGCGGCCGCTCCCGCCCCCTGCGACCAGGTCGAATGTCACCTTGGGCTTGCTCCTTTGTTAGGGAAACTCTTGGCTGGGTTTTGACTTTTAATTCTTGAGCTGCCACCCAGCATAGCATAATAAATATGTATCTATTTTTCTATCATTTCATTGCAGGTAAGTCAATTCAGAGGGCAAACAGAAGCGACAGATTGTAGCGTTCGCCCAGGTACGTGGTCCATTGCAGCATTAAATTGAAAATGAAATTGAATTTTACTCCAAAGCGGGACGGGGCGGAACGTGGCGGTGTGCGACCATTGGCTATTATAAAACTTTGCTCCCTTTTCTTATCCTTTCTGCTAGGCAGCCCAGCACAATTCATTTCGAGTAGCTGTTGGAAATTTATGGGCCACTTTTAATACTGCAGCAGATTGCGTATACGACGCATGGTCAGGGCAAACATTTTAGAAAATAAATACGCAAAGTCTCAGGCACAGGCAGAGGCAGGGGCAGAGGCAACGGATGGAGTGACAGCCCTTATACTCCTTGCGGCTGGACGCACGCATTGGCCGTGCCACTCAGCTTCCGGGCATCCACAACATGTCTGTGGCAAGCCGACCCAGCCGCCCACTTGCCCAGCTAGACACTGTTTATAAATAGTTAGTTAGTGAGGTGTAGAACACGCCAGCACAGCTGTTGGTCAGTTGTTTCTGAACAGGAGGCCAGGCATTTTTTGTTTTCGGCTATGTGTGCGTGTACGTGTGAGTGTGTGAGTGTGAGTGTGAGATAAAATTCATGAATTCAATTTAAGCTGAAATGAATTTTAAGCTCAAATGAAAGGTATACAAATAATCTCAGTTATGTTATATATGAGTATGAGTGGTTGTGCGTGTGTATGTGTAGTAGTAGTAGTATTAGTGGTAGTAGTAGTACTGGTAGTAGTAGTAGTGGTTAAAGAGGAATAACAAAAATATTCTAATATGGAAAATGGAAAGCTTAAAAAGCAACTACAACTAGCTATCTGCATATGAATTTTCAACTAGATTTTCATTTGTATACAAACCAGAGAGTTTTGAGGCTGACAAGGCTAGAAAATCTGCTGAAAGTCAGAGAATGGCTTTAAAGTATGATCAACAATATAAACTTATATAATTCCATATTCAGCTTCAGTTCATAGTTGATTTACAATTGTTAGCATTGCATATGAGCAACGGCTCAGTACTAATATTATCTTAGATAATTGTAGCAGTATTAAATTGTATGCTATGCTAAGATAATTCGAAATGGCAAGGGAATCAGTTTTTTTCTTTTTCGATTTACACAGAAATTAAAGTAATCGAGAATTATCGAGAACGATAGATTTGTTTTCGATTTACGACGATTTTCGATTTATCGGGCTACAAATTGTCGACACTCGACTGTAATTATAAATTATATAAACTAAATGTGCTCGTAAAGCAATTAGAATAGTCTTTAGTAAAGATTATTCCTATTTAGAATGTATATGTCAGTATAAAGTATAGTCTTTATATTCCAAAGTCCCCCTCGTTCTTAAGTTAATTTTAATACAAATTATTTACAGTGTATTTATGATTACAATGTCCTGTACTTTCAAAAGATAAATGTCAAACACAAATTTTAATGCAAACTTATAAATTAAATTCAAATATATGTAATAGTCAATATATTTACTCCCATATAGTCTGCCGTGGGCATCAGCAGAAATCTTAATCTGTAAACAGTTTATAACTGCTTGAGCACCCATTAAAACTGATAATAAATCAAAGGGCAATCAAATTTAATATTCATAATAATCACATTACGCTTAAGTAGCAAAGCCGACGTGCCGCAGGATCGCGTGCAAGAAGAAGCAAAGCCAAACAAAGCCGTAACTGTTAAGCAGCCTAATCAATTATTCAGTTAAACGTTAAATAAATAAACATATAAAAGAAATAACAAAATGTGAGCCCGGCCAGATGGAATTTGTAGAGCTCGCTCGCCGGCAATTTGTGTGTCACGTAGTTTGGCCCAGTGGCTGGGGAGACGCCTCCAGCCGGACCAAGTCAAGTGACAATGTGCTGCGAGGGAGGGAGGGTGTGGGGGCCAACAATTTATGGTCGCTGCAATATTTTGCAAATATCCATAGCATATCCTGCGGCGACAGGGCAGACAAACAACAATGCAATAAATAGTCAAGTGTTTGTTTTTGTCTTTGTGTCTGTGTGTGAGTGTGTGTGTCTCTGTGTGTGTGTGTACTTGTTGTTTTCGAAGTGTGTCCTTCAATTGACATATTACACTTGTTGTTGGCTGTGTCGCGGCCGCTTTCAATCCTTGCCTGTTTGTTGTTGTCAGCCGCAGACAAAGGCTGCAGACGTGAAGACGAGGGGACGAGGGGGCGAGGGGACGAGTTTGACCGTCGCCTCCTCCTGTCTGGCTGATAGATCACAGGGTCTAGCCGCCTACTCAAGCAGGCTTCACTTATTGACAGCAGCCCAGCGAGCTAGCGTCTAATTGATGTACTCTTTACCTCTCTCTCTCTCTCTCTCTCTATCCCTCTCTCCCTATGAAACTGGAGGCAAAAAATAGCTGAAGAAAAAGGGTTAAGTGGCCAATTTAGCTGCTGTTCAATGATTCTTCATTGGCATTAGGCAATTTATTAAGGAACAACGAGAAAAAGCATTTACTGAATTAAGCGCCTAACAAGCTCGAAGGACACTGAAAATTTACGAAAAAATATCCGCATAATTTCATGGCGCGTATATGAATACAGAAATATACATATATGCGTGTATATGTATATGTGTATTTATGAAGAAATCCATTTTGGCAAAGTTGAGCGCATAACTCAAATGCTTTTTGCCTTTGACCCTCGTTTGGTTTTTGTTTTTGGCCAGTGCTGAGCAGGCCATGAGAATTTACATAAATTCCAGTCATTGACTTAAACGCACAAACATTTCAATGCATATTTCAAGTTTGCTGGAACGGCTGAGCAGCCAAATAACATGACAATACCCTCAGGCGAATATATCGAAGAAAAAAACAAAAAAGTTGAAGTTGAAGCAGCTTTATTGAATTTGTTTTCGGTCCGGGCTTAAAGGGATAATATATGCAACTCTTGGCTGGCAGAAAGTTTTGTATTTGCCCTAGCGCCAGCAGCGCCTCAATTGCCAATCAATTTGGCTTTTACTCTCTGCGGGCCATTAAAGCCGACAACTGTTTTCAAGTGACAGTCGAGTCGTAAAAAAGTATCATATGTGGATGAGTGTGTGCTTGACTGCCTAATACTCTGCAATTGATTATATGTGGGATGTCAGCAAAATGCTTTCGTTTTAATGCTCGATCGCTTCTCAATATTGTGCCTCAATAATATTTTAAATAGCATTCACGTGAAAATTATAAACTTTTATGTAATTATAGATACATCGATGCTATGATTCCCCTTAAATAATTGTTTAAAAAGGTGGAAATTAATTTCATAAAACACCTTTGGGCATAAGGCACATACAAACATACGCACTCACACTCACAGCTCATTATCAATGAAGTAATTTTTTGAATACCCTGCAATAATACCATGGTTAAAATGGGTAGAGTTTATAATTTCCTAGATTGACTAGGCAATCGAATCAAATTGAAGTTGATTCGAATATAATTTATTGATAGTTTATATTTACTTCTTAATCTGAGAGCTGATTAATTTAAATGGCAAGCGATAATAATGGCATATATCAGCTGACAAATAAATACCGAAATTGTATTTTTATTATTATTATTAAATAAAGAATCAATTCTACATCAGTATACACGTATATATCTCAGTAACTTGAGCACCACTAAAAATTCAATTGCCATAGCACAGATATTTGCACTTATTTACCAGGCTGAGTATCTCTCAATTTAATACAGCCGACTACAGTACTCTTATTTTAATTAAAAACAGTTAAAAGACGGCGCCAGTTTCGCGAGTGTCTGTAAAATTTATGAAGCCAGCGGCAAAATGGCCAAAATGGCTCTGCCACAAACAGAAAACGCAACACCCACACACCCACACACACACGAATGGAATGGCCGGGGCTGGGTAAAGTTGGCAACGAGAATTGTGTTTGGACCGAAGATTCCAATTAGCTGGGTCATCTACGTTCCCCGTTTCCCCGTTTACCCGTCTACCCCGGCGATCGCCTTCAGCTGCTGCCCCGCCGGGGTAGACATCAAGGTGCACAGCGCGTCCTGCCAATTTTCCCAGAGCTACTCAACATTTCGCAGCGTTAGGCTCAAAGGATTTAACCTGTACGTGTGTGCTGCGGCATGAATTTTCGCCGTAAATATCAAAGAGCAGCCGCCAGAAACTGCGACGCCATTGTGCCCAATTGCCAATTGCCCCCCTCCATCGCAATACAACACAATCAATTGCTTTGTTGTAAATTAATCAATTTTAATCAAGTTTCTAACTTTTCCTACCGACTTTTTTTTGCAAATATTATTTTCT
The DNA here is from genome assembly GCF_054131065.1 of Drosophila arizonae. Taxonomy (NCBI): domain Eukaryota; kingdom Metazoa; phylum Arthropoda; class Insecta; order Diptera; family Drosophilidae; genus Drosophila; species Drosophila arizonae. The sequence goes on along the minus strand of NC_142923.1, from coordinate 16,595,427 downwards.
TTATTTTACTTATATTATTATTATTATTTTTATTTTTTTTTTTTTTGGCATAAAATATAAATTGTTAATGTAAAAAATTGAAAAAAAAAATTGTTCATACTTATGATCAAATAAATATTAATAATAATAAATAATATATAATAAATAATAAATAAAAAAATAACTCAAAAGTATTTAATTTTAATAAAAAATTACACTAAGAAATAAACGTGAAAGACTTCATATTATTATAATAAATAATATTTTTTATTTATTCATTATAATAATAATGTAGCTAGAACAAAAATAAATAAATGAAGAAACAAACGTGAAATAATTTATTGTTTAGTGTTCAGAGATAAAATACATAGCAATAAATGTTTTGCTAAGTGGAATTGCTTCTAGTTTCACTTTAGAACGACTTTAATTAATTTGAGTGGAATTTAGCAATCAATTATTTATAGCTCAATTAGTTTTCAAGACTTGGGTAAATTTAGCTATCGATTAGTATCAGTCAGAAACTATCTGAGTTTACGCTGCTCTAAACAACATTTGTGCATCCAGTCGAATAATCAGATATGCGCGTCGCTTTAAGTTTTCGGTCAGCGATTAAATTTCCGTCACTTGAATGGAATAAATATTATTGGGGGCGCCGATGTAGAGCGACGGCACGCTGTCAACTTCCGGCAATCAGTGTGGCAACAAGGATATCCACTTGCCAGCCAGTAAACCGTTAAATTTACACTAGCAGCTGCCGGCTGTCATCTCCCATCTGCCATCTGGCATCTGGCGTCTGCGTTGTTCTTGGTTACTTCGTCTGCGCTTCAGTTGCAGTCGACGAATTTGAAGTATGAAAAGAAATTCGTTATTTTAACGGAATTTCCGTTTAGCAAATTGAAAAAGAATTATGGTTGACATTTTCCGACAGAGCAGCAGCACAGAAATGCATTGAAATTTTATTGCCATCCACTAGGAAACCCCAACTGCACTCGAGCTAATTAATACGATGCAATTGCGAAATGAAGCGAACTGGATATATATCAGCATTAAATTGAAAACTGTAGTCGAATCCTTAATTCTCAATTGATATGTCTGATCGATTATACACACATACATACACATACACATACATATATAATCTATACTATCTGGCATCCACTTGACAGCGATAAACGGAAACTTAATTCGTCCACTTGATGGCCGACAATCACAACTGTAAATGACATTCGGAACACAGTTCGGCCGATGCTCTTTTTCTCTCTTCCTCTTGTTGCACAGTTTATTAATGACCCAATCAATCAGTGAGCACAAATTAATGATTGCTTCTAAATGTCTAATTGAAATTCACTTTCGTCCACTTGTGACGCCACAAATTGTACATTAGCAGAGCCACCAGCACCACATTGAATGACTTGATGATCTGCTTGAGCAGCAGACGCCGCTGAGCACTGCAAAGGAGAGACAACTTTAATTGAATTACTTAAAAAATATAATTGATTAACCTCATGCCCGCTGGCCCATGGCTCAGAACAAGGCCAGCAAAAGGCGAAAGCTGCAATTGCCAATTTTTGTCACTTTTCTGACTGCTGGCCATAAATAAAAAATCACTGAAACCAAAGAGCATTAAATATGTAAAAATGAATAAAAGCAATTACCATTAAAATTTGAATAATGAATGGATTTCCAATGTCGTGCACAAACCCTCATAATGCGGCTTAGCTAATTGCTGATGCTCCATTTGAGTCCCTCAGTTGCTATGCCAATCTTCAAATTACGAAAGAATTTCTCTAATAACTTTTCACAGAACATTTTTGGATTACTTGAATTATCATTTTACATACTTTGCAAAGAGTTTTCTGACAGCTGCGAGACATCAAAGCGTGTCATAATCTGCTGGAACAAGCCGAAAGCCTCAGTAGCCAGTGATTAATTCCTAAGTTAGTTTTAATATGAACTAAAAATCAAATTTGCTACGATAAAATATTGTATGGTATATTCTATTCCAAATTTTTTTTTTCATAATCATTCACGAAAGTGTGACGAGCATATTAGTTTTATCTTCGTCTTGTTTTTTAATAGAATTTTTAATTTATTATATTGGTTATCATTTCATCAAGAAACTCTAAGGCCTCTTAATATTTCCAGTACTAAATCAGGGCAGACTGAAATTTATCAATCGGATATAACAGACTGAGGTTTTATCAATGTCTAAATCCTGTCGAGAATAACAACAGAGCAGACTAAATTACAATTCAAATTACTTTTGATCTCCTCAAAAGGTGGCTGAGCTCACAAATGCCCGAATGAGTGGAGTCATAGTTGATTGAACTACTTTAGGAATTAGAGCTCCGTTATCTGCGCAGTGACAGCGTCATAAACTATTACCTGAAAGAAACAGTTCTATTTCAGATGTAAAATTTGATGATAACCAAGAGACCGAAGCTGGCGTAGACAACCCAGTTAGTGTAGAAGCAGTTAAACTCTGTCAACCTAGGGCGGATTTGATGGCCACGTTTGCAACGTGACTGTTAAATCTGAGTTCATCACTCGCTATCAAAGTGCCAGAAAAGTCATGTACTTGCGTTTGAGATTGAAATGGAGATGCAAGAGTCTGATTCGAAACTTGAAAAATTTTCTCTTTATTTTGCAACAGTAAAATCTTTTAACCTTATCCAAACTGCCTTTAAAGAATATTTATGATGACATGCAATGCAACATTTGATGTGTCTCCGTTGCTAAGCTTCAAACTTATTGACGCTTTATGGAAAATGCTCAAATGAGTGCAAAGGAGCAAGTTTATGGTCATGGCAAATTGGACAAGGAACATCCTGCTCGTTACTTTAGCACACACAGTGGCATTTGAAACTTTGAAACTTTTGATTAAAGTGAACCTTTGTCCTCTTGTCGCTACCACTCCATGGCCCAGCCCAGCTCTGCCGCCTCCTTGGCCACACCCATGGCCATTTGTAAAGCGACAGTTCGCAAATCTGTGCGCTGTGCTTCATAAATCTTTGTGCTCGTGCGCCCAGCCACATGAAAAATTATACGAACGAGCAAACCAGAAGCGCAAAAATAAATTTCGAGGTGCCAACGACTATATACTGTTGCATTAAATAAATATAAAAAAAAAAGCAACTGTATAAACATAATTTAAAATAATTTAAACCGTCTACACTTTGTGAGCTGAAGTTATAATGTTTCATATACTATATCTAATGGAATATATTTACTAATATATATGTCGATTTATTTATCGATTTTCCTTTAATTCTATCAAAAATACACTTACTTTACACACACTTTGTGAGCTGAAGTTTTAATGTTTCATATACTATATCTAATGGAATATATTTACTAATATATATGTCGATATATTGATTTATTTATCGGTTTTCCTTAAATTTGATCAAAAATATTTTATTCTAAATATCAGCAGCTCACAAAGATTGCATTTTAAATATTGCATAGAACTACGAATATTTTCACTTCCCAAGTAGCGTATCCCCTGCCATATCTCTAATGCTCGCCAGGGCATCTAAATGACTCTACACTTCGCTTGGGCAAGCAGCCAGAGCGAAATGTCAATGGCGACGCCATGGCCAGCAGACGTTCTTTTTTTTTTAATGTTTTATTTTGCAGCTAATGTCGCAAAGGAAGTTCAGATTTTAAAAATGCATTTGTATTTGAGAGGGAGCAATTCGATTCATTAATTTTCAGTTCATTTGATGTTTTTTGTATTTATTCAGGCTCGTGACAGTGTCACATGGCAATTAATGGAGCTTGGGCGATTCCTATGCCTCGATCAGTTTGCAGATGAGACCTTCGTGGGGGGCCAGTGTGAGGGCGCTGCTGGATAGGGCTTGTCTGTGGAGGGTAAGCAAAGGGAGGAGGCATATGTATTCCGTATATGAATATCATGATTCTTATGCAATACGAGCAACACGAAACTTACCCTGGATTATAGGTGGACTCGACGCCCGCCACTTCCACAATCAATTTGTGTGGCCCGTTAATAAAGTCTGTTAGATTAATCAGCTGTTCCTTGGCGCTCACATTGATGATGGTTACGATTGTCTCATAGTCCTTGAGAGTGCTAGGTAAACCGGAAGATATATGAATGTGCTACATGCGAACCATCTATTATTACCGTTTGAGGGCAAACACGGCCCGAGACAGCGGCTCGATGCTGAATCTGCCGCGTCTTAAGGTGGGCAGCTTGCGCAGCTCAATCAGCGCCTTGTACACCTTGTAGTGACTCCTGGCTGCCTCCTGCTGTGCCGCCAGATTCAACACCAAATAGTTGGGATTTACAGGCAGCCAAGTCTTTGCAGCAGTTGAGAAATCTAGCAAATATCAGAGACAGCAAAGAGACAAATATTTGAGTATGGTAGATATCTATGTATGTTTCCCAGTTAAAGTATTTAAGTTCATTCATGTGCTCACTCACCTGCATTGCTGGCATTGCTCCACTGAAAGGGTGTACGCTCTGGATCCCTGGAGACCTTTTTATAATCCTTTTTGCCAGCATTACGAGCTGGCGGATCGACCGTATCCTCCCAGCTAATTTCACGATAGTCCTCCATGCCCAACTCCTCACCCTGCAAGGGGGAGACCATTGTAGCCTTATGCATAATACTCATTCATATATTACACAATCAGAGAAGATTTCTAGGAATTCACTTACCAATCCTGTTGGGCCTAGACTAAAAACAACGTATATGTATGTAGATATGTAGATATGTGCATATAGATATACATAAATAATTAATTAATCTATAGTTTAGTCTAAAAGGCTGTATTATATAGTACCATGAGACGGACATGATACTCAACCAATATACTCTTTTCAATTCGTGAACGAGCATAAACACAGTAATACACAGTTGCTACAACCCTTGACCTTTCGGATGCGAATGCGGACGTACTTACATTATAGGTAACTGCGATGCCGGGCAGCGTCAGCAGCAACATGTTCATGGCGTCGACACTGGCGGATCCGAAGCGCGAGGCGACACGCGGATTATCGTGGTTGCCCATGACCCAATTGGCAGCGTGCCCGCGCGGCATGTAGATCAGCCACTTTTCCACATTGTAGACGAAGTCACGAGCATCCGAGTCGCAGTCCACATCCGTGATAAAATGAAAGTTGAAGGGCATCTGAGAGCCGCGCACTCCATCGGCCGTCTCGTAGTAGTCCATGAGCACATGCAGGTCAGCGTATGCCTCCGTCATCATGATGCGTGTCACACCATCCGGATGCTTGGCGCTGTAGTCGTCCAGTAGCTGCCGCCAGTGCTGCACCATGGCCAGCACCTCGGGCAAGTCCTTGGTGTGGACGTGCTTGGTGTACTCATAGGAGAGTGGATCCGCCGTCTTGCCGCTGAGTGGCTCATCGGCCAGGTCTTCGCGTTCAAACAAATGATTCACTGCGTCAATGCGAAAGCCAGCCACGCCCTTGTTCAGCCAGAAGAGCAGCACTTCATCCATGGCCTGCACCACTGCCGGATTGCGATAATTCAGATCCGGCTGCTCCTTGGTAAACTGATGCAAATAGTATTGCTGTCGCTGTTCGTTCCACTCCCAGGCGGAGCCGTAGAACACTGATTGCCAATTGTTTGGTGGCTGGCGTACTCCCAGCTCATCCTTCTTTCCATCTGCCCAGACATAGAAGTTCTCATAGATAGGATCGCGAGCCACCGACTTTTTGAACCACTCATGCTGATCCGAGCTGTGATTGGGCACAAAGTCCAAGATGATCTTGATACCCAGACTGGAGGCCTTATGCACCAGCTGGTCGAAGTCAGCCCTGCTTCCATATTCCGGCTGTATGGCCCTGTAGTCCGATATATCATACCCAAAGTCGACCATGGGTGACTGGAAAATTGGACTAAGCCAAGTGGCCGTGATGCCTGTTTCGGCCAAATACGGCAGCTTCGAGATGATGCCCTGCAAATCCCCAATGCCATCGCCGTTGCTGTCCTTGAACGATCTGGGATAGATCTGATAGAAGACCGCGTGCTGCCACCAGTCAATAAAGTCCTCCGTCTGACTGCTCACCAAGCTGGACATACTCAGGCCGGGCGCCTCTATCCACAGCAAGCTGCAAATTAGAATTAGTTGAGTTGGTCGATTTAACTGTTGCGCTGCGAACATCTTGACTCCAGCGACTATTGCTGCTAGCCGCATGGAGCTGTGTTTTAAACGACTCTTTCTCAATTGCCCGCTGTGCAATTATAATAATTTCCAAAACACATTAACTCTTAATAACACAGCACATCTGATTATAAATAATTGAAATTGGAAAAAAGAAGACAACCAATAAAATACAAACAAATACAATTGCAAGCAAATTAAATTCTATTTAATGTATATTATTATATTTTATAATATATTCGCGCAATATTTCTATTTTATTTTAACACGGTTTTTGCATAGTTGCATTTTTAAGCATACTCTTAGCAGCACATTCAGAGAAACGATGAGTTTATATATTTTGCCGAAGCTTTTTCTCTTTCAATTCCTTTGTGCTGGCACGCTCATTTGCTAAATTTCGCTCTTTCTATTTCTGTCTCTCTCTCTCTTTCCCATTCTATCTATTATATGAAAGCAATTTTAGCATTCATATCACTTTCTTGCTCGCTCTCTCACTCTTTCTGACTCTCTCTCTCTCTCTCTCTCTCTCTCTCTCTCACTCTCATTACCTATCACAAAATATTTAAACACAAATAAGAAGAAATACGTCGCTTCGCCTTCGGCAGCCGTGATCAACTGGAAGCTGCGAGAACTTTGTGTGCTGCAGCCTGCAGCTGATAAATGCTTGCACAAGCTTACGTTCCACTTAAAGTCCACGCCGTCGCTCACAGCATCCACCATTCCAATATAGTAAACAACAAAGGGCTTTTAATTAAGCTCAACGGCAAATTTATCTATAGCGCCCAGACGCGCTGACAGTTATGAAATATATTTCGGCGAAAATGCGACGACAGCAACAGCTAAGGAGTCGTATGAGAGTGGGCGGGGCTTGAGGGCTGGGTGGGTACAGCAACAGAAACAGCAAATGCTCGCAATTCAATTAAAGCGTGCAAAACGCTTTCAAGTGTAAATAAGCAATGGAAATTATAATTCAATTGTAATTTAGATGAATTTTAAATTATATAATGCTAAAGCTTAAATTAATACAATAAATATGCAATGCTGAAGGCTCTCTATCAACATAGATTTCCTCTACAAAATATAGTATATTGTAATTTAATTACTTTTAAATGCAATTATTTTTGTAATTTGTGTTATATTTATGAAATCAAATTTATATTACATTTTTAGTATTTTTTTAAGTTTCTTCTTGAAATGTAACCCAAATTATATAGTATTAGTCTTATCAAAAATAATGATAATAATAATATGCTCAGGCTGAAATACGAAACATAGTCCGATCAAACCCGAGTGAAACCATCTGATCTATTTCAAGGCACGCTATGTTATCAGTTGAATGCCATCTAATTCATAGAGAGATTAAGTGGAATATATGTCTAATGTTGTCACTCGAGCATTCTCGAAATACTTAGATTCAGATCCCCAAATTAAACGCAAATTTGATAGTAATCAAATCAAAATCAAAATCTTCCGTCTGAAAAACTTTGATACATTTTTCATAATAACCTTTATTTGTAGCATTCGCAACACGTTAAGTTACTTGCTGGGCTTAAGCTGTATAACTAAACCTTCGTGGGGTGTCAGCCTGATTTCATCTGGCTTGAGACGTTCGCCCACTCTGTACTGGGAATTGACACCGACAACCAGGAGGGTAAGGCGATTGGGTAAATCGATAAAGTCGCTGACATCCACCTGCTGGGTGCGATTGCTCACGTTTATGACGGTCAACAGGCTGGGCTGGCCCCTCAGCTCGCTGCAGGTGACAGAGACCAATATAAAGGATGGAAATAGCACTATCAAAATCGTATCCCACTTACCGCTTGAGTGCAAAAACACGTCGATTGAGAGCCTGGGCAGTATATGTACCGTCCTTTAGCACCTTAGAGCTCCTCAACTTGATCAGGGACTGGTAGACCTTATAGTGACTGGACGGTGCCAACTGCTGATTGGCTAGATTCAATTCCTGATAGTTGGGATGCACTGGCAACCAGGTGGAATCGGCCGTGGAGAAGCCGGCATTCTTCTCGTCGCTCCACTGCATTGGCGTACGCTCGGGATCTCGTGAAATCCACTTGTAGTTATCCTCACCAGCTTCACATGCGGGCTGATCCACTGTATCCTCAAAGCTAATGTCACGATAGTCCTCCATACCCAGCTCCTCACCCTAAACAAGGAACCAGAAATCGAATAGAAGCAAATAATGAGCTGAAAGTACAGACGGGCATCTTACATTGTAGGTAATGCCAATGCCCGGTAGAGTCATCAAGAGCATGTTCATGGCGTCGACCGACTTGGCACCATATCTGGAGGCCACGCGGGGATTGTCATGATTGCCCATCACCCAGTTGGCTGAGTGTCCTGGCGGCATGTAGATCAACCATCTCTGAATAGTGAAGACAAAGTCCTGAGCCGTCGACTCGGAGCTCAGCTCGGTTATAAAATCGAAGTTGAAGGGGAAGTTGGCGCCCTGGACGCCATTCTCGTCCTCATAGTACTGCATTACTTGCGGCAGCTCCGCATAGCCCTCGGTCATCATAATGCGCGCTGGACCTCCATGTTTTTCCGAATAGTCATCGAGAAGTTTGCGCCAATGCTGAATTAGGCCGTAGTTTTCCTCTTGATTTCTAGTGTAGATATGGGTCAGATAATCAACGGAGTTGGGATCGCTTGTGGCTCCGCTCAAGGGCTCGTCGCGCAGCTGTTTATCTTCAAAGACATAGTTGACGGCATCGATACGGAAACCGGACACGCCCCGTTTCAGCCAGTATGTCAGAACAGCGTCCATGGCCTGCAGCACAGCAGGATTACGATAGTTCAGATCGGGCTGTCCCTTGGTGAATTGACGCAAATAAAATTGATTCCGCTCTTCGTGCCATTGCCAGGCGGAGCCAGAGAACACGGATACCCAATTGTTAGGCGGCTTGCGTTCACCATTCTCTTCAGTTCCATTTTCCCACACATAGAAATCCTCGTAGCCTGAGACTCTAGCAGCGGACTTTTTGAACCATTCATGTTGGTCAGAGCTGTGATTGGGCACAAAGTCAAGAATGACCTTAATTCCCAGCTGATTGGCGGTGGCAATCAGTTCATCAAAGTCATCCAAAGTACCGTAGTCCGGATAAATGTCCCGGTAGTCCGATATATCGTAACCGAAGTCCACCATGGGCGACGAGTAAATGGGACTCAGCCAAATGGCCGTGATGCCGGTCTCCACAAAGTATGGCAGCTTTGAGGTGATGCCCTTAAGATCGCCAATGCCATCGCCATTGCTGTCCTTGAAGGATCTGGGATAGATCTGATAAAAGACCTCATGACGCCACCAGTTGTCGTCCACCTCCTTTGCCTTCTTATCCTTTGCCGAATCTGCCTGCGTCTCGGCAAACAGCCAGCACAAGCATAGCGCTAATTTCAATAGTTTCCAAGCCATCCGAGCTCCGTAAAGTTGTGTACGGGTTTTCTTGCATCCGGTGGATCTTAACGGCTTTTTATAGCCCCCAACGCTGCTTATAAATATTAGATGCCGGCTTGATTATGTAATAATCTATAGGTTGCAAGTTAAATATTTTACCAGATGGTCAGATGGACGCGTTCATCAGCTATTACATTGTAGATTCATATATATTAATTATTTATTTGGCCTACACAAAGGACATAGTGCATACCAAATGATTAAACAGTGAAAAATGAAATGCATTTGAAATTATTGTTTGCTACCTTTGTGACTAGGACAACATCCGGGAAGAATAATAAGTCGCATTTGTTCTGTTTGTGTTGCTCGGCTGAATGAGAATATTAAATGCTTGCTACAGAAGCACAGTCTTAGGGGTAAACAAGTGTGCAATAGTTAACAGTGCCCGACTAAAGGATACCCTGTGAGGAGCATTTTCGACTTGTGTGTCAGAATAATAAGGAACTTACATACGTCAATAGGTCATTCTGATAATAGGCTTAGCACTTGAATATATGATCCAGATTCAAAGTCTCGTTGACTAATTAATGCTTAATTAATACAAAAAATACTAAAAGTCGCTAAAAGTCGATCTTACTCCCTCATCAACGCACATGAGAGGACATTCTACCTTCCCACTCTTAAATCATATATGCATACATATACATATACACATATTAAGCAACCAATATACCCTCTTGCACCCAGCTATATTATGTGGGGTATATAAAAGTAAACAAGTTCCGCGCAGGCTGAGCTCAAACTTGGTAATTACATACATTTGACAAAAACAATTAACAAGTTGCAGAGAAAAGTTTTTTAGCTGGCATCCACAGGGCACAGAGGGCAAGACATGCTCAGCTTTTGGCTAATTAATCAATTATGCAACATTAAAATTTAACTACAGTTGCTGACAATTTAGGAGAAACCACAGCCAGCGAGTTGTTTGTCGAAGTACTAAAGTATGTTTGAATAGAAATACTTTGTGTAATCCGCAGCTTGAATTGGACTAAATTGAGCTGAAAAGCTGCAATCATTATTAAAAAAAAAATTTTTTTGACAAATTTTGAAGAACATTTATTTACTCATTGGAGATTAGATTTAATCTCAAATTAAGACTGACTCAGACATTAAGTCATATTTGATTCGAAAAGCAATAGCAAATCAAAGTAAAAAGAGATTTGATAGATTTTTAATCAACTCTAAAACTGTATAATTAAATATAATAATTGACATTCATTTGAATTTACTACAAATATATTTTTAAACTTTGTTTAAAAAGTCTATATATAATCTAAAAACAATTTCTTTTATTATTAAACATTCTCAGCTCATCAACGACAGCTGATTCACATATTTATGCAACATTGTATAAACATTTTTATTTACTTAGAAGATACTTTAATCTTTTTTTATTAACCTGTATAAGCTAAGTAGCTTACGCAAGATAGGCTTCTTATTTATATTTGCACATGTGTTCCTTCATTTCTGTAATCACTCAAGTATTAGCTAACTGACCAATACAAACAAGTCACAAAACAACCTTTGATTGACTATAGCTACCCTGTAAATGATGTAGCATGACTTGGATGATGCTCCACTAAACTAAAAGAACTTTAAACAAAAGTGTTTTCTATGCAAATGAAAATTCCATCGATAACTTCAGAAATTCCCTTTTAAATTTGTAGCAGGTTAAGCTACTGTGTTTGGTTATGTAAAGTGTTCATGGACTTTGGCGACCTTTACCTTTTTTTTTTTAGCGTGTTTATCAGATTGTTCGTGGTGCTGTCACGTCGGCTTTTTCGCATCTCTCGCCACTTAGCACGTTGCATTTTCATTTCGTTCACCTTCCATCGCCAACTTCCGCTGCGTGACCGTGCACTAAAATGGAAAAGCCCGCCGCTTCCGCACCCATGCGGATGGAGCGCGCGGATGGGGGCGTGGGAGCTGCATCAGCTGCACACGCCCACTTTTTAGTGGGCTGCTGCCTTGGGTTGGCTAATTAAAGCATTTTGCAACACTGTTGTTCAGCAGCGCGCTGCTTGCATAATATATATACTGCTCGTAGTATAGGCCAGCTGCCTAGGGCAGAGGCGCACATGTTAGAGGCATACGAGTGGAACTAGAAAAATGTCGAAAATGTTTGCGGGAATATATGTAAAATAACTTCATATCCAGACTTGATGAAAATCCGTAAACTTTTTGGTGCTAACCCCGAATCACTTGCAGCATTTTTTGCGCAACTTATTAATTCCGTTGAAAATCGTGGAAATGACGTGAAAAGGGTTTGACATTCAATTTGGATTTGGAGTTTTCCTTATCTTGTTTGAGGCTTGCTGAAAGTGCTTCACACGTGCGGCTGTCTAACAATTTTCATACATTTAAAACAGGTTAAATTGTTTGAAAAAAATCCGGAACTTTATTTGTTGAGTACAGCCTACTAATCCCGCCTGTCGCCTGTCACCTGTCCGTTTGTCCGCCTGTCGGCCTGTCTGCCTGTCTGCCTGTCAGTCTGTTTGTCTGTCAGGGCGCCAGGAGTTGGCTTACGTTGATGTCGTACACTGATTGAATTGCGTCGGAAAACGACCAAAACAGCGCCAAAAAAATACAAGAAATTTTGTTTGCCCAGATCGGACCCTTGCCAAGGAATTTTCAGGCCGTTTTTACAATTTTTTTTTTTTTTTTTTTTTTTTTTTGAGCAGCCTGGATTCCAGCGGCCGCAGCCACATGAATAAATAGCAGCCTACGAGTACATATTTTAATATGTAAATATTTAATAATATCAAAGCAAAGCGAGTTTGGCATATCAAAAAAAAAAAAAAAAAAAAATAAAACTGAAAAAAAAGGTAAAAAAAAAAAAAAAAACTGTTCACCCGTCATCGAGTCGGCAAAAAAAAATGTGAAGAAAATACTGTGATTAATTCGCTGCGAATATCTGATTCATATTTAATATTTAATACACGCTCTGCAAACATATGTTTTGGGTCTCTTGTAAACAAACAGTTTGGCAAAGGGTATTGTAACCTTTATCGAAAAAAAAAGAAAGAATGGAAATCTAAATCAAATACAATGTTTAAATATACTGAAATTGTAATTCAAATTTCTTTGATTTTGGTAAAGGTTATAGCTTATTAATTAGTACCTCCGAGATCTTAATGTCTGACTTGCCAGCTTGCCAGTTATTTTATTTTATTTAGTTTATTTTAATGTGTGCATCGACATGGTATATAAACATAAATTGATTAGTAAAACTGACCCACACACAGCGTAAACAACAAACAAAACAAGAATAATCAAATTCTTATTTAGGCTGTTTGCTCTAGCTGCATGTAGTATAAAACTAAGAGTAAGAGCAAGCCTGAGTACATTTGAATTTAATATTATTCAAATAACTAAATTGTTATTTTTTCATAATTTTTTTTTAAATCAAACTTAAGTCAACCTATAAAAAACTAAAAAATTTTCCAAGTGAACTCTATTAAAAAATAATGTAATTTATTTAAATAATAATTTATATATTCTAGGGTATTAAATTGTCGGCCCTTTGATGTATGCATTCGAATTCGGTGCACACTCGTTGTTCTTTTTTTCGCTCTGTCTCGATTTTCATATCTATTTACTCGTATTTTATTCAGCTCCGACAACCCTTAAGCGTCAGCAAATTGGTTCAGTTCGATTCTAAGGCACACGGCAGATTCGTATTTTGATTGGTATTTGTGTAGCCATTTGATGTCGTGAATAGGTTTACGCTTATCAAACACTTGTTATCAAAATCGATTACAACAACAGCGTGCCAGCTTTGCTGTCAATCGTACAGATTGCTAATGTGTAATATGGGACTCGCTGTCTATGCAACGAAAAGGTCTATACTAGGTATTAGCACAAATACGCTCGTATTTGTATTTGTATTTGTTGTTACTTTTTTATTGCATCCAATTTACCTTGATAGATTAATACTAATCCATGCGCAAAAGCCGGGTGCACAACGTTAATATTTATTAAATATTCAAGCTTATATTGAATACTTGAACTAAACGAGGTTATGTCAATGCCAATTGTATTTTACTATTGTTTCTGCGAGAGTCCAATAATAACATGTAAATAAATAATCCTTATAAGCTTTGCGTATATATCTACCTAATTCGTCTCGAAAGCTTAGCAAAGTCATAATCCTATTTGTGTGTTATCCGAAAAGTAGGCAGTAGAAAAGTAGAATGCCCATTTGAAAAAGAAAAGATAAAAAATTATCAGACTCTGTAGCACATTCAGTAATTTATATACTATATATATATGTACTTATGAAATAATAAGAAACGTTAGCTAAGATGCACAGCTGTGTTTGAAGTCATAATGCGAAACAGCTGTTGCAAAGCCGAGCTGTGACTGATTGATAAGAATGCAAATAGAAACAACTAATACGTAACTAGCTTAGTAAATTTCTGCATTTAACTTGGCTGTTGCAGAAAATGGCACAGTGGAATGAAAGTTGAAAAATTTGTTAAAAATTTAATTTGAATTGGATATATATTTATTTAGAGACAGAAATGTTAATAGTGGAAGTAAAATAAATACAAAAACAAATGCAAATACAAATAAAGTAAAATACAAATAAAAATAAAGTAAAAAAAAAATAAAATAAGATTTAAAAAAATAATATAATATAATATAAGAGAAAAAAGAATTAATTAACCGAAAATTAAATTAAATTAAACAAAATAAAATAAAAATAATTAAAAAACAATTTTTAAAAAAATTTTAATAAAATAAAAATTGCATAAAATATATGTCATATTTATATTATATTAGCAATTTTTAATAATTATTCTTGACGTAGAATTTAAAAAAATATTTGTATATATATTTATATTTCTCCATGTTATTTAATAAAAGCAAGGCAATTTTGAAGCATTTTATCCTTTAGCGCATTCATCTTTATGGCATTGCAAATAGTTCATGTACATATTTATAAAAATATTAATAAAATAAGAAAATGACATTTGAAATGTAAAATTCAAAGCAGATGACTAAAAAATTAATTGTTCCAAATAGCAGCCATAAAACTAGATTCAGGCGAATTGTACTAATTACCGCCCGACTAACTAAGTAATATAGCTGACTGATAAAAAAAAAAAAAAAAAAAAGATGCATTAAGTAATTTTTAGGCTCGCTTCTATGCATGGCATTTCCATGCTTCCAAGTGTACCCTAGGCAACTTTTATTTTGTTTTTCTGCACAGTGATGAGCCATGAGCACATAGAGATAAAAGCACATGTCATCAACCGAGTCGACAGCGCATTATCTTTTTAATAACATTCCCTTCATTTAACGCGGCTGACAGCTTCCTGTCATAAAACAAACGGTAGTCCCGTTTTGCTCTGCTCAGCTCGGCGATGTTCGTGCCTCATAAATGTGCCCCGATTGTATTTGTTGTTGCGCGCCGAATGTTGCACGGTGGCATTTGAGTAATTTGACATTTGTGTCGCACGTATCGTGATTCAATTAACGAAACGTAGTTCGTAATGCAGTTCATAAATCACAGTCCACAAATCCGCAAATGGCAAACCCCACCCCGCACCCCGCACCCCGCTGCAGGCGACCGACCTGTCGCTCGATTAATTATGCACAATTTGATGGATGTACGTGAGGCGAGTATTTAAGCAACGCATCGAAGCCGCCCTCTCCCACTCTCCCACTCAATGGCATCGAGCTCAAACCTGTTGATGACGTAGTTGCGTAGTTGTTGGTGCTTTTAATTAGCATTTAATGGCAATATTTGCATACGGACACAACGATAAATCGACGACACGCTTCAGCGCGGCTCAATGAAAGCGGCTATCAGACCCAGTCAAATTAAGCCTGTTTCCACGTTTTAGCACATCCATCAATTTTTCCACTGCCACTTTGCATAAATATTCTTATCGATATTTATGCAAAGTGATTTATAGTAGATGGAGGGGGAGAAAATACTTGATCCGTAAATTTTGAGTCGGTCAAAATTAAAAAAAATTAAAAAATTATATTTAATTTCATTTTGTTAAAGTTTTAATATCTACATAAATTAGAAACAGTGAAACAAAAACAAATATATATATGTTTACCACTTTATCATAATTAATATATTTTATTATTGGATATTATTAATAAAAAAAAAACATTTGAATATGACATATTTTATAATATTAAAAAAAAATAAATAAAATAAAAACATATTTCTTGCAGATATGTTATAACAATATATTTTGTAAATATCTCATGGAAATCGTGTTAAAAAAAATATAACAGAAAAAACAAAATGTCATTAAAAATATATGTATATATAAAATGAGAAAAATATTTATAATTAAATATATTATATACGTTCAATAGGAAAATATAACCGTAGATGCTGGCGCCACCTTAGCAAGGTCCCATCTTCCGTATGCTGAGCTGACGACCCAGTCCCCTGTATTCTCGCTGTGTACATTCAAATTCACAACGATTCGTATAGGTAATGCCATTCGAGCCGCAGAGCTGAACCTTTTCGTTGAGGTTGCAGGGGCAAAAGTTGGCCTCGCTCTGGCCAAGCCAAACGACAGTTAGAACAAAGCTGAGCAGCAGAAGCAAACTCAGAGATTTCATCTTCACTTTCAGCTAATTAAACAGCAGCCACGAATAAGTAAAGTCTCAGGTCTGTGCACTACGGCGAGATTCTAAAAGATTTGATGAGATGCGACTCAACGAGTCGAGCGCTGAATTTACACTGAGCGTCAAAAGCAAAGCAAACGCAATCTTTTTAACTGAAAAGAGCGTGTTCCGGCGGGGCTGGGGCTGAGTCAAGTACGTCTCTGAGTATGCGTCAGTTTTGCTAATTAGTCAACAAATTGCTGACTATTTTTTCGTTTCTGATTGTGATTGTGTGTGTGCGGGAGCGTGTGTGTGTGTGTGTGTGTTTGAATAAGAGTGTGCTTCCACTTAAAAACAAAAACATCTGTGGCATTCCATCCGCCACGCTATCCTGCTCTATGATAACTTTGCCGTGGTCTCGTCTCATTGAAATTGTTTAGCGCTTTGTTTGCATTTGCTGTGCGCGCCTCCAACAATTTACAGGGCCTGGCAATTGATGATGGCCTCCGCCTGGGGTGTGCCCCGCCAGCTATGCAGCCAGAGGAGCACCAACAGCAGCAGCATTACCAAGCGGACAGCCCAAAGACTCGAAATGCGCATGGCTATGCCAATTTTGCAACTAAGACGGAACGAGTTATCGTGCGCTCAGTCTGATTTCCCCAGTGGCCGAGCTCTACAAATTGAGTGAATTACTATCAAAACTACTTAGTTGGGCAACAAAAGACTGCACAAATTGACATCAAAATAAATTAGAATATATACGCGATAAATATGGCATTCCATTAATTGAAATTGTAATGGAAATTGTCATGGAAATGCAAATTGAAGTGAGCGAGTGCCTTGAGGGCCATCATTAACGCACCAACTAACTGAGATACACCTATTATTTTAGCCAAATTACTTTTTCCCACCTGCCGATTATCAAGGGCTGTGCCACGATCGCGGCAACCCAGTGCGCACCTTTTTCCGGAGGTGTCAATGCTGATAAGAAGACAGAGAGCAAGTGTGTAAAGAGAGTGAGAGAGAGAGAGAGAGAGACACAAAGAGAGCATACATATACATAGACTGGTATTAGAGATGGGCGCGTGAGTCAATATCTTATAAGCAAAGTATAGTAAAAAATAAGACCTCAAAGACAGTTAAATATCCTATATTAATAAAAAGAATAAAATATATATTTAAATATATTTTTTGTATAAGTCTATTATCATATATGCTAAGCTTTTGCAGACTGACCTTACGTACTTAAGTTATTTACTTCAGCTTCATCAGAAAAGCTGTAAAATTTTAAATGACAAAAACTGAAGCCAGCTGGAACTTAGAATCTTATATATAATTATTTGAACATAAAGTCTAACTTTATTTAAGCTATATGACACTTTAACTAACTTTCTTTAAGTGATATGAAACCCAGAGACAAAGACAAAATTGATAATTTTTTATATATAATATAAAATATAATTTTATTTTATTATAAAATTTATATATCAGCAATAATATATAATACCAGTTCAAATATAAACTTCACTTCGAATATTATCAAAATACCTATCATTTCTGTTCAGATAGGTATTTTGATAATAGTCGAAGGAAGCTTCCATTTGAATTGGTGCCGTTATCTAATTTGACACGTGCGCATCTCTAAGTACATGAAAAGCTTGTGGCAAAGCTTTTTGGGAATGCAATTAGTTGGCAACGCGAACACGAATCAAAGCAGCAGCTGTTGATCACTGGCAAAACGAAAAGCAACAATCAGAGAGCATCAACAACTAATAATAATTAGAAAATTCCTAAATATATTAAGCAAATATGTGAGCATAAAGCTCGACCGAAATATTTAAAGCAGCAAGAGAAAAGGCGTAAAAACACTACCCAAACGACGGAGCACCTGTGATAAGATAAGAGCCATGCATACAAGCGAACCGATGGAAGTGGCCCAGCCAAAATAAAAAACCCAATTGTCAGTATCAATATTGAGCAACTAGTGGATTAACCTGCTGTACGAATACAATGAAATACAATTTATTGCTGTTGGCCCTGTGCCTGCTGCTGGCCGCGTTTGTCAGCGCCAATCCGAAGGACGAGAAGCTGGCCGCAATTAAACAAATCTGCCCGTGTCCTCGCAACTATGATCCAGTCTGTGCCAGCAACTTGATCTCCTATCCAAATCGCTGTCTATACGACTGTGCGCGTCGTGAACTCGAGCGGGCTGGACGCAGCTTGGATTTGCTCAGATCAGGAGACTGCTAAGCGGACTTTCAATCTGTTTCAAATCTGTTCATTCCAACACAAGTTTATAATCAAAATTCAAAATAAATGGAATAATATTTTATAAAGGCCGTGCTGAATCACCGTCAATGGGGAAACTATAAATGTATTTGTCTAAAATTATTGCTTATCAGCAGAGACCATTCGAAGCGACTATTGATAGTGACTAGCTTTATCTCTGCAATGTATAAACAGCTATTAATCAGAGGGCACAGCACTTCAGATACACAAGGCTCAATCGGAATAAAAGCTCATATGCAGCTAGAAATCTACTAGAAGAATATTCTGCACAATATATAATATATATTTATATATTTATTATTATGACCGGAGCAAATAAATCATCCTCTTTACAACTCTACAAAAATACATAAATATTTTGTATTTGTAATTGTATTTGTAATTCTTGTTTCCTATTATACTAAACTATAGTATAATATCTTCTTTCTCGAATTAAAGACACGTTGACATTTCTTCACGCTATTCCCTTGCTATAACGAGTTTCTTATTATTGTTAGAATTAGAATTCTTTCCACATATGTTGAGCAGTTGAATAAATAAAGCGAAGGCGGAAATCAGCACAAATATTAACATTTATTTATATAAAGTATACATATTTATTATAAAGTATACATGTATATATAGATAAATTATTTATAATATATATAAGAAAATTTCTTGATGTCACTAGCACAATGACGATATGAGACTCAACAAATAAATATAATATTCAAAGGTAAATTATCTGTCGAAAATATACATACAACAAATAAATATTTGCACTCGAGGCACCGAGAAAAATCGCAATTATCTCACGTTAGGTGCTAAATAGGCGTAAACACGTATGCTAGAATTCTGTAATTAGTTGGGAGCTGGCGAAACCGAATCTTACGTAACTTCTAATCTATAAAAATATGATATACGATTTATATAACAATATTATTTCACTATTTACACATGCCTGTGTCTCTCTCTCTCTCACGAATTAATTTTGTAATATTCGAAAATTTTGTTTTTAAACTTGAACTCTATAAAAATTTAGCTCACATATTTTATATGGTATGATCCCGCGTAGATCCAAGATCTAGCAGTGATTAACTTTGGTCTAAGTGGTCTAAATCTAGTCTAGTCTAGTATAGTGTATGGCGATAATAACGAAAAGTATTCTTGGCAAATGGTAAAATAAAAGAAATGGTTACCAAATTTGATCCTTGTTTTCGTTAAAAACTGTAATATATTACAGCTCAATAGGCATGCGAATTTAAGATCTGCTGAACTCCATTTCTATAAAGATATCAAAATAATGAGAGTCGAGTAGGGCCAACCGAATGATCAATCCAAATCAACAATTTGTGTGAATCTTCCATATTATAATGGATATACATATATTTATAATAATTGTCTATAAGCAGAAATCAGTTAGTCAAACAGGGTCCCTCATGCACCTGAGTCAAATTAACGCCGTAGCCCGCAGCTGCGACAGCGAAGCAGTTGAGTATGCACAAATTGGGATACGTTATGTTATCGCTGCCGCAGATTTCTTTGAAACTGTCGTCACATTGACACGTAGGCCGCTGAGCGTCGTTGGAGGGGGTGAGAGCGCTTAGGATATGCAAGCTGATAGCGATAATAGCGCAGATCCGCATGACGAACAATTCTGGGCAACTGGCAAACGAATGCTAAAGCTTCCAAAAGTTATCTTGAAATGTTAGCTCTGTTTTCTTACAACCTGCAAGGCGTTAATAATCAATATATTACTCTCTAATAGGCTTGCAAATTGTTAAAGAACTCGGACTGCCTTAGCCGAGAGCCCCACTAGGAAATTTCTCAGAGATAAACCGTGACTCGAAATAGTCGTACTTCATTCAAAATCAATTAGAAATTCTTTATTCACATGTAATCAAAGCAAAGAAAAAGTAATTAACTTGGATTGAATTTTGCAATAGTCGGAAAAATATTTATTTAACTTGAAGTGTGAAGTGAACAATTCACATTTTTAGATTGTATAATCTTAGTGTAACTCCGGAACCTAACAGGGCCCAGCTTTGACCAGAGTCAAAGGATTGCCGTGACGTGCTGTACGCTTGGCGGAGCAGTTTAGCTCGCACGGATTTGGATACGTGATGCCATCGCTGCCGCAGACCAGCTCAAAGTTGCGCGTACAGGCGCAAATCTCACTCCGATCCTCCGCGGTGGAGAGGGAGAGCAGTGCCAACAGGCAGACGGCGATAAGAGCGCAAAGCCGCATAACGATTGCAATTGGTCGACTGGGTGACTGGGTGACTCTGTGACTGTGTGACTGGGTGACTGGTTAGACAATACTAAAGCTTTCTACAGTTGCTAGCTTTATTTTATATTCGAATAGATAAAAGCCGCAACGCAAAGCAACAACAGCTCTAAGTGCTCTATGGCTGGCCAATCCGCCAATAACTGCCTGATAATACGTCAGCAATTAGCCAGACAATTGGGCGTATTTAGTAGTCGGAGCAAGATATCCTTAATATATCAATAAATCACAATCAGAATAGTCGAAGCGGGATGGAGATATTCGTCTCATAAACCACATTTAATTTGAAGGTCATTTCGCCATGATTACTAAATTGACTTTTTCATTGTATTATTCCTTAAATCACCATACGACATTGAAATCATTCAACATTTATACAACATTCCAGGCGTTAAATTTCAGTTTTAGATACCGCCCGACCGATTGATGCTTTTACATGACTTTTTTTTTTTTTTTTTTTTTTTACCAATCCAAAAATCAAATGCTATTTTAGATGTATTTTACACTCAAAAACTCATATTCTTTAGCAAACAGAACATATAAGGACAATCGGAAACCATAAATCTAAACTCAGGGAGAATTCAATTGAAATTTGTAGCGTACGCAAAATGTAAAAATCTCTCTATCTGCGCCACCTCAGAAAAGTAGTATATCTTGGCAGCTCCTTTTAAAAACTGATGATCGTATCACAGCACATTTATTTATTTATTTATTTATTTTATTAATAATTATTGTATTAATAATTATTTAGCTTCATATTAGAATACAATTCACTTTTAAGTTTGTATCATCCAATTTGGGTTCAACATTTAACATGGTCCATTGTGTATTTTGAATATACGGACACCGTTCAGTGCCGCCTCCGCAGCAGCACAGTCCAGTTCGCACTCATTGACATATGTTACGCCATCGCTGCCGCAGACGGGATCTAAAATCTTAGGACAGGGACATGTCGGGAAAGCAGTGACAGGATTCAGGATCAGCAGACTGAGGGCGATAACAGCGAAAAACTGCATGATGATTAACTATTAACAAGTGCTGAAACAACTTTGAATTGTTTTTCTATTGCTGGAGTGCTTTTATAGGCCTTTACCAAGCTCTGAGATCGAGTAATCCGTTAATAATTAATCCGAAACTGTAGTTAATTTGATCCATATGGGCTGTAACTATTCTTTAGCAAGTGTTGCGTGAAGCCATCCAAATTCGTTTAGTCTTGGTACTAAACTAATTCAATTATCAGAGCTTACCCACTTCTTTCTTCTCAAATAAATAAACTCATGAATTTATGGATGCACCGACTAAGTAACACCTGACATTATACAAATCAATAAGTTGTTTAATGTGAGAAATTATGGGACTATGTTTATATTTCTGTTTTAGTATTATCTAATCCCGACTTTTCATTTAGCTTAACTTCGTGCACCTGATTGGCCCAAGCTTTCATGCTGATTGTAATTCATTCACTCAAATACAAATCCTTTCTAACACAAGAGCTTCCGTCGACCTTTTCGTATCCAAATGATGGTGACTAGGCTAGCTCCAGTCACAGCCCGCTCATATGGGCACCTGTTGAATGGAGATTTATAACATGAATAAAATGCATTTTCTAAGCTCGATTTGTATTTCTATTTTCTGATACTTGCAGTTGCCAGCACGCCGGAGACTCTGCCAACTAAGCGGGAGGAGGGAATTGCCGGTGCAGGTGCAGGAGCAGGTGCAGGCGGCAACAGCAGCAGCGTCGGCGGCATTGGAGCTGCGTCCAGTGGTGGTGCAGGTGCAGCATCAACAACTGAGCCAAATAACGGTGAACAGAGTCCCACAGTCTGTGAGCTGGGCAGCAGCGGCGGCGCCAATGCAACAATAAATGGTCAAGTGGCAAGTAAGTTTACCTCTAGCCTTACATTCCTCAACAGCCGACACTGAGCGGGGGCGGGGTTGGGGGGCGTAGCTTTCTATGTGTGTCCTCAGACTCAAAATTTTTAGTTTGTACAGAGGCCCTGACTATATTCAAGAGTTGCTCAGCTTAAAGCAGAGAGAGAGAGAGAGAGAGAGAGAGCGAGAGGGAGAGAGAGAGAGAGAGAAAGAGACACTAAGCTACAATTTGAGTAGATTTTCTGTGTGGGATGCTGCCTTTGATTTTTAGCATCCTGAACTCATTAAGACCGTGAGGAGTGGCCAGTAAAAGTAGCATAAAACATTTTGCCAAACCACCACCAAAAAAAAGAAAAAAAAAACTTGAAAGCCCAGAGATCTCTCTCAGACAACAGCAGCAACTGGAGACGCGATAAGCTGGCAGAGCAGTAAGGAGTTCCTCCAAACGATACCTTTAAGCAGTGGAATCTCGAGTGTAACATAAATTTAAGTGCTGCATAAAAGCGAACTTTATGGAGCAGCAGCCACTGCTCGAGTTCCGAGTTGCTGTTGTAGCCCTGCCACTGGCGCTTGCACTGCCAAAAAAGAAATGGAATGCAGTTAACAGTCCAAGTGGGTGGCAACGTTCTTTCCCGCCTCACTTCTCTTTCGTTCGTTCTCTTTTATTTTTTCTTTATTGTGCTTGTTGTTGTCTGTATTCGTTTGCCAAATACGCCCGAGGAGCTGGCTTTGTCCCATTCCTGTGGCTGTTTATGCTCAACGCTCAACGCAGCTAGATAAATCTTTGGCTATTTGCTACTTGCTCGCAATCGTTGCGAGTTGCCTTTGCCTTTGCCTTTGCCATTTCCATTGCCATTGCCAGCCAAAGGATGCCAGGAGCCATTGACTGGGTCTTTCGTTGAGCATTCACATTTACACTTAGGGCTCAACTAAATAGAGAATTATGTGATGTTCACTTAAAGTCGTTCTATAAATTATTGATTTACTCTAGCAATATGACTGAGATGGCTCACGTATGAGCTTATACAACTCTATATACTTTTATCATTTAAATACCTACATATTCTTGCCATACCTGATTTCTTATCTAAATATATTTGAAAGGACCGTTAACCATTCGTACATACAATTCATGGAACAGATAGAAGAATTGGGTAGCCACCAATCGACTTAACTCGCCTCCGTTACTCTCTCTCAGTCTGTGCCTCCCCCCCTCTCTCTCTCTCTCTCTATCTCTCTCTCTCTCTCTCTCTCTCTCTGTCTCTCTCTCTCTCTCTCTCTCTCTCTCTCTCTCTCTCTCTCTCTCTCTCTCTCTCTCTCTCTTTGTCCAGTTAGGAGCAGTTTCGGGAGGTTAGCCTATATGTCTGTACGTATGGCTGCCTGTCTATCTGTCTGTCTCCATTTCTACCTCTGCCTCTCTGTCCACAGATCATCTAAACTGTCTATATATAAGGAAAACAAAGCTAGTATGCTTGAAGTAGCAGAGAGTCTTCTCATTGGTCACTTAAAGTGAGAGTCGCCCTATATAAAGGGAAGTACCTGGTGGGGGTCAGTTGTGCAGTGCAGTAATGTGAAACTAAGTGTGTATCGTTTAGCTAAGCTTTAAAGACTTAGAGGAAATACTTTGGGGAAATACTTGGAGAAAGTACTTGAAGGAAATACTTGGAGGAAATACTTGGAAGAAAGACTTTTAGGAAAGACTATAAGGAACAACTTAGCTGCTTAGTACTTACTTACTTAGCTAATCATGAAAGACTTAGAGGGAATACTTAGAAGAAATACTTGGAGGAAATACTTAGAAGAAATACTTGGAGGAAATACTTTGAGGAAAGACTTTGAGGAACTACTTAGAAGAAATGTGTGCTCGTTCATAGGAAAGTCTTAGATAAAATACTTGGAGGAAATAGTTGGGGGACATACTTGGAAGAGGAGGACATACTTAGAGGAAAGACTTTGAGGTAACTCTTAGATGAAATACTCAAAATAAATACTTTGAGAAATACTTGCATAACGTGTGCAAAACTCACTTCTGATCCAGTTTCTCGACTCATTTGCCATATGACGACTTAGTATACATTTTTTGACTTCTGTAATTTCAGTTTATAAACATTTGTGTATATTTTTATTTTATTTGATGTCAACTGTTCGTACGTTTCTCAACATTACGCCTCTCAAGTGTGTTCCGTTAGTGTCAGCCAGTCGATTTGTTTAAACGAAAGTCTCCGAATACATTTGAGCCCAACTGACTATCAATCTAATTGCTGCTCTTGTTACTTATAGAACACGGCTCACTTACCATTGTACGGCGCTCGAATAGTCGCAAGAGCTTCACACAGCTCGACGGACAATCGCAATCAATCGCCTCGCCATCGTCGGGCAGCATTAGCTTCTTCCAAACGCCGATCAGCGAGTCTCTCGCTGAGCGACTTAGTGCTAAGGGCTCCAACGGCAACTCATCCTTAACAGCCGCCGATAAGCGTGCGGTCGATAGCTCGTCCCGAGCTCAATCGAATCTTACTGGCAAAATGCAGCCGTCGTCGCCAAATCAAACGAATTTCGTAACCGATGCACCTGTGCAACCGACGCCAATCGAGCGACCCACCTTCGATTATAGACTAAGTCGCGATACGACCGAATATCAAAACTCCGTACTCGCCGCCCCAGGCTCGTTATTTCATCCACTAATGGATCAATCGTCGCGTCAATCGTTACAATCGGTCTCAAATACTTCCGCCGGTGATGTATGGGATACGGAAAATTTGCCACCTGTCGATACGCCAGATGCTCTCAACAAAGCAGCTGTCAGGTGAGTCTATGTTTCATTTAGAAATACATAAATATACGATTACGATCAAGTGGTTTCCTAATCAGGAATCACACTTCTCATGTCCTGTTTATTAGTCTTTCAGATATTCCTGCCCTTCTTCTCTTTGAACTATAGTTACAGCATCTAAAAAATATAGAATTACCTCCAGCTATTCCAAAAGACTTGCCCAGGCTGAATTTTCTAGAAACCATAGTCAAGTCTTGAATAGAAACTTTCATAAGCCTCCAATATATCATAATATTACATATAATTATTATAGTATTATAATGAATTATAATAGTAATTTATTTTTAATGCTAAATTAATTATATAATATAATTTAATAAGCATAATTTAGATGCTTACAATGAGATATTTAATTTTAGCATTTCTAATAAAGTAGATTAGATTCATATTGTGTCAAGATTTCATAGTAGTATATATAGAATAGAATATATCAAATATACCTATATTTTCACAATAAAATATAAACAATTAAAGAAAACATATCTTCTTATTTTTTATAAACGAAATTTGAGCACCTTGAAGAGCTATACATTTCCTTCTCAAGCTATAAATGTACTGAGCGACCTATGCAAATTTACACGAAATGTTTTTCCAATATTAAAATATGTTCTCTTTGAAAAATACACATATCTGAATTCCAGTGATATTTAAATAATTTAAGATATTTATTTAAGATATTTAAGTAAAGAATGCAATAATTGGAATAAAAGAAAGGGTTCAGGGTAACTCCTAGACTAGGCTTATTTCTACTAATTTCTCAAGGTCTGGTTGGCTATTAATTAATTGTTTTGCATTCGCAGAATACGCAGCTTGCTGCGACGGATGGACCATGAGACCGTCGCCTACGAGGATATGCAGCGGAACCTGCACTATGCGGCGCGTGTGCTCGAGGCCGTTTTCATAGACGAGTCAAGGTAGGTGGATGCATTGTATATGTGTTGATTTTGTTTGTGTACTTGAAGAACTCGAAGCTGTTCTGCACTATTCTATTCTAATCCTAACTCTAACGACGAACCGGCAAAATACAAGAATTCGCTGGTGCTTTCGGGGATCGTCTAATTCTCTCTATAATACAATGTTTTTATATAATACAATCGGTTCAGGCTTTAGCGTATTAGTATGTATCCTCGTCATATAGTGATGATTGAATTGAATTTCTATTTGGATTGCGCACAGAAGGCAAGCTTCAAACAAAGTTTCATAAATCGGAGAATTTACATACATTTCTCATTCCAAACAATCTTAACCCAAATGTAGCTATCGATAAATGTCTTGGTTTTTCTTTTTTGTTTTTGTTTTTGGTTTTTGATTTTGCTTTTCTCTTTTACAATTTTACACGTTTTTTATATATTCGTTTTTTTTTTCTTTTTTATACATGTGTGTGTGTTTGATCAGAAGCCCCACATCAGGTAAAAGTAAATTGGGGCAGATTGCGTCTTCATCCGTTGAGAGCGAAGAGTAAGTCTTTTTAGAGCCAATTTCAAAAATATTTTGGGTTGTCGTTAACTTTGTTACATTTTTTTAACTCTATCTCTCTATCTGTCTCTCTACCCCATTTAATGACCCTGCCCCAACTGCGCGCTCATACCAACAAAAAATTATACTTATCCAACACACCAACAAATACTAAATTCATATATCATTCCACTCAATCTTTTTCCTAAACTGTTCTTCTCTTTCCCTCTCTCTATCTCTTTCTAACTATTTTAACTTTCGTTTTGAATCATACTTTGTAGTGCTATTTTCTGTTCAACTGACTTTACTTAAACTATTATTGCTTTGCTCTGCAGTTCTGCAGCAAAGTTTATCATATTCAATTCATTACGATATCTCATCAAACTCATAATATAAACAGAGAACGCGTGTATTTTAGCTAGTCTAGTCAAAACATACACAACAACAACTACTACTACAACTATTACTACTGAGAATCGTGTGATAATCCCCGTTTGCAAAGCTAAGCACCGTATTATTGAAGAACTGTCTCACTCTCTATATATCTATATATTTTTGATTTTTCCAAAAACATAATATAGTTCCAATTCTCGGTGTATTGAATTATTGATGTCTCTCTACTCTTAAGTATAGAGTTGGTTCCCCTCGTGTTCTCCAGATGACAACTGTTTTCGTATCTTCTGACTCTACTATTCCCTATTCGTTACTCGTTACTCGCTCTAAACATTACTCGTTACTGTACGCAAAACGAATTCAATTCTGGGTCGTTTCATTTTTTATTTTATACTTACAGTTGGAAAGGCAACCTTGCTTTTTTATTATTTACCAGAGAACATAGTTTCAATTAAAAGCCCAAATTCCCCATGCGCCTGTCATTCACACAGTGCGCATTTAATATTGACCCCATTCAGCGCCGAACATGATGTGTGTGTCTGATGACTGCATACGGCTTAAATTATGCACAACATCCTGACACGACTGTTCGATTTGCATTACCAAGTGTGGGTTCAGTTCAGTTGGGCTTGGGTTTGGGTTCGGGTTTGGGTTGGGCTCGAGCAGAGCTCGTTCGACAGTCAAATGTATGCAACACTTTTTGTCTGCGAACTCTCGAGCATTGGTGTTCTGTGTGCGCGTTCCTTGGGCAACTAATGAACTCCTCGCTTAAACTGCCTTTTAACCCCAGCAAAAAGCCAAACAATACAAAACAAAAATATAAAAAAAAAAACTATCAACTGATGTTCTATTTATTTTTTCTTTCTATTGCCAACCATTTTTTGAAATTCACAAAATTAAAAACAAAACAAAACAAAAACAATATTTAATATGAATATGCGAAACAACGAACCGTACCATAAATTTGTTGTCTGTACCGGTTCGCTTTGACTCACTGCCAACTGCTGTGCAAAAAAACACTTGACCCCCTCCAATCGTCCAATCGACCAATCGCAGCGAGGCTGCCAACAAAAGCTGCAACGGTAACTGTAAAAATCTCAACAACAACAACTCAAATGGCAGCTGCAGCCTACACAAGACGCCTGAATCAGAAGCAGCGGCGACGACAGCGACGGAAACGTCGACTGAGCAACCAATAAATTCCACAGACAATCAAACAAAGCAAGGAGCGCTGCCGGCGTCTCTGGTGCTCTCTGAGACGCAGGTACCCAAAGCACTCGAAACAGTCAGCGAATGCACAACAGAAGAGCAAACGGCTGCAGCAGAAGCAGCAACAACAACAACAACAGCGACGTCAACGACGACGACGACGACGACGACGACAACGGCGACGACGACAACAGTTCCAACTGAGTCAGCTAGTGGGGCTGAGGCTGACTCAGGTCAAAGTGTTTCCAGCAGTAGCAGTTGCAGTAATAAAGCGACCGTTCAGCGACAAAGACGCCTGCGCACACCGGTCTGGGCGAGATCAATGTCGACGAATAAAACGTACTTGCAAATGGTTTATATTGCATAAATTAGAATATATTTATATGTATTTTCAGTTGTTTCTTTTTTTAAATCCTTAACTTTTAAGTTGTCTTTACGTTGTTACGTTACGTTAACAAACAAAAAAAAAACACAGATACAAACAAATATTAAAACAATTTTTCTGTCTTTCTGTCTGTCTCTTAATTCTACTACTCTATAAAACTTCTGTCTATATACAATATGAAAAATTGTGTGCGTTTCCTATTCTACTGCTGTATATATTTATTGTCTTGATACTGTCCCCTATTTTCTACTCTATCGCTATAACTTTGTAAATATATTCCATGTATGTATGAATGTATATGAATCCCACTTTTGTACATCCCTTTATTACCCATTTCTTCGAGCTCTGTACTACCCCTGACCCCTTTGTGTTGCATATGTACAGTCTTAAATAATTACATGCATATATTTTAAGCATTTTTGTAAATGTTATCTCACATTTCAATTCATGGCATGTAATTGTCTTTCCATATTTTCAACCATTCTTAAGCAATAATAACTATTACTCCTTAATTGGCTTGCGCATGCGTAAACTTTATTCGCGCATACTTAATTTGGGGAGCTATCGATAGGTGATTTCAATTTGAGTTTTTATAAGCGATGTGTGTATCGATACATAAATTAGCTATCGATATAGCTTGTGTTAATTAACAGCGCAATGTTATTGTATGTACCACCGCTATGACGATCGCGTTGTGGCAACGCTGCGCGTGTTTCTTGCCGCCAAAAGTGAACAAAAACACTTGTTTTCGTTACTTAAATTGTTTGCAAACAAGATAAATTGTTTATTGCCCAACGGCCGTGTGGCTGAAGTGTGTGTTGAAAGTGCCATGAGCAGCGAAAAAGTGAAAAACGACAATGAGCCCAATGAAGACTCGGACGATTCGTGCGGCGTAAGTTGAATATACAAATTGCAATGAAAAACGCGAAAATTAATCGCAACAACAATTAATTTCCGCATGGCACACACATGCAGGATGAATCGGCCAGTTTCACCACAAACAGCACCACCTCACGTAGCAAATCGCCGGCCTCCAGCACACGCAGCAAACGTCGCGGCCGCCGCAGCCACAAATCAAAGCCAAAAAGTGGCGCTGCCTACAAATACGAGTAAGTCGGAAACTAAAGAGAACAAGTAATTGGCCTTAAGCTGTAGCAATTTCACTCTTCAAGCACGCATGTTAAGGAGAACCATGGCGCCAACATATTTGGCGTGTCGTTCAACACGCTGCTGGGCAAGGACGAGCCCCAAGTGTTTGCCACAGCGGGCAGCAATCGTTGCACCGTCTACGAGTGTCCGCGCAAAGGAGGCTTGACACTGCTCCACTGCTATGCAGATCCGGATGTAAGTAGCTGCCAATGTGTCCATAACTAGACATGCCACTCACTTGCCAATTCATGCCATTTCACGCCAGCCCGATGAGGTCTTCTATACCTGCGCCTGGTCATATAACTTAAAGACGTCCGCCCCGCTGCTTGCCGCCGCCGGCTACCGCGGAGTCATCCGTGTCATTGACATTGAACAGAACGAGGCGGTGGGCAATTATATTGGCCATGGCCAGGCAATCAATGAGCTGAAGTTCCATCCGCATAAGCTGCAACTGCTGCTCTCCGGCAGCAAGGATCATGCCATACGCCTGTGGAATATACAGACGCACGTATGCATTGCCATCTTTGGTGGCGTTGAGGGGCATCGCGACGAGGTGCTCTCCATTGATTTCAATATGCGCGGCGATCGCATCGTTAGCAGTGGCATGGATCATTCGCTGAAGCTCTGGTGCCTCAACACTCAGGAGTTTCAGCACAAAATCGAGCTGTCGCAAACATTTAGCCAGGAGAAATCAACGCTGCCCTTTCCCACAATCACCAAACACTTTCCGGACTTCTCAACGCGCGACATTCATCGCAATTATGTGGACTGTGTGCAATGGTTCGGCAACTTTGTGCTCTCCAAGTCCTGCGAGAATGCAATCGTCTGCTGGAAGCCCGGCCAGCTGCATCAGAGCTTCGAGCAGCTCAAGCCCAGCGATTCGTCGTGCACCATCATCGCGGAGTTCGAATACGATGAGTGTGAGATATGGTTTGTGCGCTTCGGCTTCAATCCGTGGCAAAAGGTTATCGCACTGGGCAACCAGCAGGGCAAGGTCTATGTCTGGGAAATGGATCCCAGTGATCCAGAGGGTGCCCATATGACGACCCTGCACAACGCGCGCAGCGTGGCGACTGTGCGTCAGATAGCATTTTCCCGGGATGCCAGCGTCTTGGTCTATGTGTGCGATGATGCAACTGTCTGGCGCTGGAACCGTCGACAACCGACCGCACTCTAAGGAGCCTAAAGAGTGACCAATCCGTAGATAAACAACCACAACCACAACCAAATCTCACGTGGCCAAAATCGTAGCACAACATGCATCTAACACTGTGCCTAGTTCCTAGTACTTAGCTCTTAGTCCTTGTCTCAATTAAACCAATTATCTCATATGTAGACGCCAATGGAAAATTGTATTATAATATAGCTTGAAAAAAAACATATTCTTAACTTTTAACATTTGTATGTGTGTGTGTGGCTGGAAAGCCAATCCGAGTTCGATGTAAACCGCCAACACACGTGACCATCGATTTGGCAGTTTTCAGCGCACTCACACGTAACCACACACCTGGCCATTAAGTAGTCAGCCAGGTAATTGAAAAGGCAGCCAACTGTATGCGGCGATATCCAGAGTGGCGCAGACACAAAATGAATTCGATGGCGTTTTCCACGCGTGGCAAACCATAATTAGTGTGGAGCAGCCAGAGGCTTTAAGAAGGAGCAACATTTCAGCATCTGTCCCCAGTTGACCACTTCTCTAATCGCCCGGCCAGAGGCAACCAAACGAGCTGCAGTTAACCGCAATTTGTATGCGTTGCTGCACTGCAGCCAAGTGGGTTGAGCGAAATAAATGCGACGAAATTGAAACTGACACAGAGACTCGGCTCAACGCGACTCCACGCTGCACGGTTCGCTGGCAGACGGGCAAACCAATCCGGGCATACGAGCCATAACGGCTCACAAGGGAGTTTTTAAGCAGAAGAGTCCCACAATGATCCTTACACAGCTTACAGCTAAACGAATAGTGTAGAAAGCAGGATTGCGTGGAATTATAGAAGCAATTTGTTTTTTTTTTTTTTTTTATTATTATTTTGTTCCGCATAGACATTTTCTAATTTAGCAAATCGCAGTACTTTATTCGCATAGTAATTTCCGTTAGAGCTTTAACTTGAAAAGAAATTAAGCTACGTCAAGTTTTTCCTTAACAGCTCTGTTAAAGGGTATGTTAGCAAAAATTAAAGCTATGTTATTGCATTCGCTACTCTGTTAAAGGGTATGCAAAGTGTCAAGTATTTATGCGCTCTTTGGTTTATTTGTTTGTTTTTTCTTTTTTTTCGGGTAGTCCTGATTGAGTTTTAGAATCTGCTTTGTTTCAACGTTCGTTGACTGCGCGAAACATTGTTGTGGCTGCTGCTGGTATTTGAGTGTTTGGCATTTGGAATCCTGCCAAGCAGCAGACCATTTGGATGTGAGTAATTAGCCGCGTTGACAGCGCGTTGTTCGGCTGGCCCATTTGGTGGTTTGCCATTATTGGTATTGTGTTGTCAATTGAGTTTTAGCCTTGGACACGCAAACCCATTGGCCGTCTAATCCCAGACAAATTGCCATTTGGGTATTTTTTGTTTTCTGTTTTTTGTTATTTCTTTATTGGTGGCTGGCAAGCTTATCCCTTGCCATTGATCCGTCTGACTGTGCGTCATTTCGTTTCATTACGTTTATGGCTGATTTCATTGTTTATCGTTGTTGTTGTTTGATATTACCATTTTCATGTAGATGCAACTCAGCCACCCATTCCCTAACGTCTTCCAACGAAACCGTCTGTAGCAACAGCTCCACGCATGTCCTCAAATATGCCCGACATAGCATAATCAGCCTGAACGACAGCAGCAGCAGCAGCAGCAGTAAACGAATTATACGCTTGCGGTTTGTCCTCCCTCTCTCTGTCTCTCTTTCTCACTCGCTGTGTAGCGGGGTCTGTGTTATTATGTTGTTGTTGCACTCGCTAAAAATACAATTACCCGCACCCACCAACGCAACAGAGCAGCACAACAGTCATTTCGCAATGATTTGTGTCTTTCAACTCACACTCTCATCTCACGCTCGCTCTCTCCCTCTCCCACTGTGTGTCGCACTCGCACTCTCTATTACTAAGCACTTGTCAGCCAAAAATTAATCAAGCTAACGCCGCAGGACAAGTCACTTGTGGGGCGTCTCCTGTCATTTGAATTTAGTGTTTAACATGTGCGGATGACACCAAAAATTAGTTTAGCATGTCATTTGTCGGCCCACTCTTGGGAAGCCGCCAGGGCCACTGAGCTCAAAAGTCTTCGTTTAGCGGCATGCCTTAAGCCGCTGTGAGCAGCTTTTATATACTGCGTAAGCTCTCAAAAGCGTTACGTAAGACACAATCATTTACTTACGTAATATGTTAGAGGTACACAAATAACATAAATTACGAGCCTGGTTGCCTATAGATGCAAATTTACCTATATTTTTAACTATAATAATGTGATATGCTAGTATAGCAATACTATACTCGCATTTTAACCTAACTAAAATGGAATATATTATCAATCATTCTAAAAATTTAATACAATCCTCTTTTTTACCGAACCGTAACGTAATTAATTGCTTTGTCTGCTACGCAAATGAAAGTCTCCAATACTCAATAATGTTTGGAGTCTACACTCATTTGTAGACTTCTGACCAGCCAATGTTATCTTTCGACAGCTTTCTATTTATCTTATTTTTTCTGCTGCTTGCACAATTCACTTGAAGAATAGTACTGCCACATGGCTACACTGGTGTCCCCAAAAAGTGTTCCACCTAACCAGTACTCTTATCAGTCAACTCGCTGACGCAAGATTTCGTATTGTTTAATTATGATAAAAAAAAAATAATAATAAAAAAAATTGAAAATTCATAGCAAAATGAATGGTTCTTGCAGTGTCTTCTTTTTGTTGCCCGTCGATATCAATTGTACAAAATTCACAAATTAAACGCAATTTGCGGCTTCATTCATGCGCCGATAAGGTGGAAATCGTTTTAATGTGTTTTTCAGTTTTTTGGCTCACGCACTGCCAGACGCGTGTGCCAATATGTAAAAGTGCAAATAAAAACGCGCAATTCCAATAAATCATAATTAAAACACGCCAATTTCCTGCCATCATGCTGCAACGATCGAAGCCAACAAAGTAATTGCCACATAGTGTTGCATAAATTCAAATTACGTTTGATTTAAACAAATATTCGAGACCCACACATATAGCTACACACATATATACTCATTAAATATGCCAATGAATGATTCATTACAACATTTCACCTGCGGATCGAAATTGCAGGCAATTAAAACGCAAACTCGAGAGTGCCACGCGTACCCTCATAAAAAGGGCATGGGCAAAAATGTTACACTTGGTCAGAGTTGAGTGCGGAATACTCGTTCAGAAAGTACATACATATGTATATCGGATATGCCATATAATTTATAGACCTATCAGTGGAGAGAATTTATGGATTCCCACACTAAAGGTGTGAAATTTACAGTTTTCTTCCGGCTGGCCAATCCCCCAAGGGATTGTACCAACTATCGAACTAAATAAAACCCAGTTCGCATCTATTTGCCACGTCCCAAGATGCGTACTTTCATCTGGGTGGGTTTCCATATACCAAACTCCTGTAATATATCTCCAGCTCCAGCTCCAGTCTGAACATTGCCAGCACACCAATATCCTCTTCTCACTTTGGCGAACGAGTATTGGAATTGGAATGGAGTGAAATTAGGTCAAGCTGTTAAGTTGAAGGTCGCTCCATGATACATAGATGCCTCTAAGCAGTTATATACCAACGAAATCGTACCAGTTAGCAAAAATTCTGCGGGCAGTAGAACATTTATATGGATATAACGGTTCGCACTCATCAATCATCTTTCGCGTGAAACATTAGGAACAGCAGACAGCGGACAGCAGTACGACTAAGTGACCCAAAAAGAATATTTACCATAGCAGCAAAACTGCTTTGAAAGGCAGCAAAACACGGCCTTACAAAGGGAAAATCAATAATAAATGATGTTAACTGACAATTTTTGCCACATAAGCAGCAGCAGCAGCAGCAGCAATGGGCCCACGCACACAGACGCACACACACGCACATAGGATGTCAGTGAAATAGGCGCATTAAATTGCAAGGACCTTTCAGCTGATGTCCGAGCCATTGTTCCCTTCCTTTGACAATACAAAACAGCCGAACACAGCGAATACACACTTTAATCAGTCTGGCCATCGGTGCAAATATGCGAGGGTTGCCTCAACAATACGTGAAGTTTGCCAATATTACTAAAGTTCCTTTACCTACTCTCTTTAATATTGGAGAGATTTACATCTTTGGATATAACAAGTCACCAAAACCTGCAAATGGAGACTTGCCCATATATATAGCTCAAGCCTTGCACCTTCATTCTCTTTTTATTCACCCAGTTTCACATGTAGTATAGTCCGAATATCAGTTCCAACTCTCTGGCAGCATTGTAAAACTCACAAAACCTAATGATTTCATGCACGCAACTCGCATCTGTGTTCAGCTCATGTGATGCCGCATTCTACAGTCTGTCGGCCGCTCTCTGTGTGGCCCTTCAGGATTTCAGGAAAATCATTGGCAGAAAACAATGCTGCCAATTTGATAGCAATTTCCCGTGCTCGCTGACAATGACAACAACGCGGCGACAACGACAACAACAACAAAAGTGCTTCAGCCCGAGGCGGTAGCGGAGGCGGAGGCGGAGGTAAAGGAAATTGCACGCATAACTATTAAGTGGCATATTTCTGGAAGCTCCATTGCCGGTTTGCCCTCAAATGAGCCTTAAAATCAAGCTCAAGCATTTTAGTGTTGGCTAAAGAAGCCACAAAATGCTACGCTAGGCATTCGCTGGGCTAGGCCACAAATGGCTTTAAGCCGAAAATTGCTGCCACCGCTAAAGATTCAATTTCTAAGCAGCTTTTGTTTTGCAAAATTACACAGAGAAACTGTCCGCACAGAGAATTGAGATTAATTAAAGCTGTTTAAATAGAAATCTATCTGTGATTTCACATATCGTCTTCAGCGTAATCCAATTAAATGCGTGTAAGAGAGACGCACATAGTATATAAGCGAAATCTTCAATTAAAACGCTTTACGCTAGAGCGCCACCTGTTGCCTACATCCAGGCGTTTTCAATGGATGCTCGCGTGATTTCAAACTGCGCTGCAAGCTTGCATGCTCGTAACATGCAAATGTGCCGATAAGTGATGCTAACAAATGCCTAGCACGCAATTCGCCGCGGCGAAATTAAATGCTACAAAACTAATGTAATCAAATGAAATGAATTGAAATGCAATTGCCAACATAAACAAAAGTGCTGGCGAATTACACAAAGTGTTTGTGTGTGTGTGAGTGTGAGTGTGTGTGTGGTTGGGGAAGGGGCTCTGCCTTGAATGCTGACCTCAGGGCGAAATGTTGAGTGCCGTCGCGGTTGCGGCGTCCGCCATCTTGAGATTCTGGCAGGCATGCAAAGTCATTAAACACAATAAGGCAAACGTCAAGGCTTAAAGAGGAAGTTAGTTCCTGAAAAGCCTTTGTGCTCGTGATATTGTCGTGTTTATCAGCCGCCCAGGATATGGCTATAGCCCTGCTATTATTATTATTATTCCTGTGGTTGTTGTTGCTGCTGCTGATGCCGATGCCTTTTAGCATTTTGTATAATTGTTTTGTGAAAATAAGTTGTAAAAGAAAAATATACGCGACTGCTTGCATGCGGTTGTAGTTGCTGTTGTAACGGGCTGAAGTTGTCTGCGCCCTGCTAAGGTCGCCACAAAGAGTCCGTTTCTTTTATTGTTACTACTTTTTTTTTTATTTATTTTGTTGTTTGCTGACATAATTGATATGCCCCATACAGAGCCCTGTGCACTGTGTGCTCTGCTGCTGGCGTGTGGTCGAGTGTACTGAGTGTACGAATTACTAAAGTACATAGGGCAAGCAGCAGCAGCAGCGGCGGCACGCACAGGCTCTCTCTCTCTCTCTCTCTATCTCTGAGTAGGTGGCTTTCTGGCTTGAGCCTGGCCCTGGGTCTGTGCATGACCTGGGCCTAGGCCTGGGCCTGGGGCACAGGCACGCAATCAGCTCCAGTTTCGCGATGTTGTGGAACATTCGCGCACCTGGCACAACATTTAGTTTAAATTTAACTCGCAACGGGCCAACTACGCGCAACGCAGCAACTGCTGTCCAAAAAGGATTACTACGCTCAACGCGAAAAGGCCAAAAAAAAGGCAAACTAAAAAAACCGAATACAGGAATAAAATAAAACAGCTGCACAAATATTTGCCCACGTGTGTTCTCTCTGTCGTCCTGCCTCGCTCCGTTGTCATCATTAAAAGCGAATTTGGCGCTAATTGCAAGCTGTTGTGACACAACAACACTGGTTAAGCTCGCGCTCTCTCACACTGCCACTCTCCCACTCTCGCTCTCTCTCGGTCGCTCACTCTCTGCCGCGCGCTGCTGTACAGTGATAAATTACGGTTAATTTCGAGTGTGCCAATGCGAGCATAGATAGAGCAAAAAATAGCTGACATTGACGCAAAGTCAACGCCGCTCCATGTCTATACCAGCAACAACAACTACAACAACAAGCACAACAGTTAAAGGAATAGCAGCACCAGTAGCAGCCGCAGCAGCAGCAGCAGCAACAGCAGAGCGCCCAGCGCCTCTAGCGAGCAGAATCAGAAGCATTAGCTTCGTGATCGTTGCGATGAGTCGCCTGAGGCGTGAAAGCAGCCGCCAAAGCGTCATAACCGTCGAGCTAATACAGTTCATAATTCAGTATCGCGCCAAGGAGACGCAGGAAAAGAAGAAAAGGTGCGACCATCATAAAGTATAACTGAACAGCTAAATTACTGTTATACAATTGCTACACACAGTTGTAAACTAAGTTAAAAAAAAAACAAAAACAAAAAAAAGCAAAGAAAAAACGTTAAATAAAACAATTCATAAAGAATGTTGTGTGCCAGTGAAGCGGAGCATGCCATGAAAACGGAATGGTATTACATGAATAAATCCAAGTGAAATGACTCCACAATTTAGTAGTTATCCAAGCAAACAAAAAACTGAAAATAACTACATACATATCCATATGCAAAAGGAGTGAAGTGTATTTGCGTAATTCGTCGTAGCACTTGCACAAGTACTCACAGAAATTATGGGACTCGCTAGATAGGGGGGAGAATGAGGGGCCTGTGTCCAGGATGGCGCATACTCATATATTGCGGCCGAAGTTATATAACTTTGCCAGCGTGTGGCTTAAAAGAGCCCACAAACTATGCTCAACTATTTCTGCAACTGGCTGAAAGGCGAACGAGAAATTTCCAGACCTTCAGTTATTCCCAAGCTCTCTTGTTGGCACAGAGGAAGTCAGCTTAGAAATAAGAAGTGAGGAATGAGTCGAGATGCCATACATTTTTCAAATTCAAATGCAACTTCCAGCTGAAATAAACGGAAGCTAGATGGAAATCTAGTTATTTATATAAGATCTCTTTGACAGTAGATAGCCTAACTCAAAACAAATAAAGACATGGAGTGTTTAAAGGAATTTTCGGGTATTTTAAAGAATTACTCGTTTTGCGCCAGATGTGTTTTATATTTTTTATAAATCATATGTAGGAGAGAGCGTTAAGAGAGTGAAAATATTTTGAGGTAGCAGTGTAGTTAGCCGAACAGTAATTCAACAAAATGGAAAATGTTAAGTGGTTCCTAGAGTTCGTCATCTATTGCGTATTCAAGATAATAATATAAAAAAAATAAAAATAAAAAATAAAAAAATTAGACTTTTTCTAGGGAATTACTATATTTAATATTTATTAAATTAAAGGTCAATAACATTTTATTTTAATATTTAGAAATAAAATTTAAAATTTTACAAAGTTTTTGGGAGCTTTGAAATTTTAATTCATTAAAAATATGTGAAGTCTTTTAAGATACAAATTACTTACCTAATAAATGCTTCAAAATATAATTACTATATCTATTTATCATACAATATAAGAAATGTCTGTTTTAAATAACTTTGACTACGACAAGCTGCACTCAACTTTCAAAATTCCTAGAAAATACCTAATAATCAGCCCCGAAATATGTTTATATATAATATTTAAAATGCGCATAATTAGATATGCTTTTGCTAGCTTAAAAACTTTTGCATTGAAATCGGAGGACTAAAGCTGTGCAGTGGGCAAGCAAATACAAATACCATAGCTACATTAAGGGTAGTCCCGCACTGCGACTAATTAAGCATAATTTAATATGACGCTAATTTCGCTAAGGTCCCAGAGCAGCTCGATGGCATTCGCTTAAGTGCTGTTGCTCAGCTCAGCGCCATAACGAGCTAACCATGATATTATATTTTTTTGCCAGCTAACTATTGTGTGTATGTGTGTGTGAGTGTGTGTGTGCTTAATACTTGGAAAATGAGTGGAAATGCGTCGCCATAGAAATGCAGTGATTGCGAGAGGCCAGGCTGCCGTAGCTCAAACCTGCCAATTGGACCAATTAGTTTCATATTTCAAAATTGTTATCAATGCCAATTACGAGCATAACATAGTGCTCCCGGGCATCCAGGACTTTAAGTTCCGGACAAAGCTAAACTTTAAGTTGAAGTTGAACTCTTATCGCAGGAGGCGTCATCGTCGCCTTTGGTTCGTCTTGTTGCACGTTGCACGTTTATTTGTTGCACTTCTAGAACTTGGCATGCAATTAGCAAATGTTCTCTTAGACAACACTCCACACACACACACACACACACACACATACATACATACCAGCATGCACAATGCCCGTCTAATTCTGTTCGTTGCCTTATAGTCAATTGTTATTAATTTTTTACGATGCATCCCGTTCAATAAAATTATCTAACCAAAATCGACTTTTTGTTCCACTTATATTACACACAAACATTAATATAGAAATATATAGAAATTGGGTTTCCAAGCACCAACTCCAACAACTTTCCTTCCAACTCCCAACACAATATATATTTGATTTTTAAAATAACTTTTATGTTTTCTATGTTGTTTTTACTTTTTTAGTTAACACCAAAAAATGCTAAAGAAAAAAAAAACAATAACAAAATTGCGCTAACTCAATTTTTTAATTGTCAATTAATTTTTATTGTTTTATAAGTTTAACTAATTAGCAAAAAATAAAAATAAAACTCCAAAATTATTTAAAAATCTTATATGAAACCGAACTAATAAATTGTTTTTTCTTCAAACCCCAAACCCAAACCCCTTTAGGCGCCTGGCCGACGAGGACGATGAGCTCTCCGAGGTGCAGCCGGATGCGGTGCCGCCGGAGGTGCGCGAGTGGTTGGCCTCCACCTTCACGCGCCAAATGGCAACCAGCCGAATCAGAAGCGACGAGAAGCCCCGATTCCGATCGGTTGCCCATGCCATACGAGCCGGCATATTCGTGGATCGCATTTACAGGCGTGTGTCCAGCTCAACGCTGATGCAGTTTCCACCTGACGTAGTCAAACTTCTTAAGGTGAGTGCGTGTGGGAAGTGGTGTTAGAGTAGGCTTAGAGATAAGAGAGATGATCAAAGATGTTGCCAAATATTTTACCCACATTTGTTGGCCTAATAGTCTAGTTAGGTCTTCGATATTTGGCTCTGATTTCTGGACTGACTAGCAAGTAGCTTATTCCCCGACTACAGACGTAAGAGATGCTAAGTAGAACTTTTGGGTAATGTTCTTATCCCGAACCTATTGAAAATGGGAAATCCGGTCATAATGGGTATGTTTAATCAGAGAAGGAGAAGAAGAAGACTTAGTACTGTCCGTCTGCCTGTCTATCCGTCCGTATGTTTGAATGCGTTGATCTCAGAAGATATAAGAGCTAAAGACTGACAATTTTTGGTATAAGTCCGTATCGCCATGCGCATATCGATTTTGTTTCCAATAGTGGAATGGTTATCGATTTTTTCTGTTATCGATTAAAATCTTCTACATCTACAAATTTTAAATATAGATTCATGTGAATTTTATAGATTTTCGATTTTTGTTATAATTTTAGTAGCCAGTCTACAAATTTTAAATATAGATTCATGTGAATTTTATAGATTTTCGATTTTTGTTTTAATTTTAGCAGCCAATCCATCGGGACTCTCTAGTCGAGAGACCTCACTTAGTAAAAGCCATTGGTCATTGTTACATTAATTGAATATATAAAAAATAAAATTCTGGATCAACTAACAAACAGTTTATAATAATTTTAATAATACATTAAGTTATATATTCAAAATTGGCATCTATATGTTTCACTTCTAGAATCTAGACGACTGGACGTTCGACGTGTTTGCATTGACCGAGGCAGCCAGCGGACAGGTGATTAAGTACGTTGCCTACGATCTGCTCAATCGATATGGGGCAATGCACAAGTTTAAGATATCGCCCGGAGTGCTGGAGACATTCTTGAATCGCGTTGAGGAGGGCTATTGCCGCTTCCGGAATCCATATCACAACAATCTGCATGCGGTGGACGTGATGCACACGATGCACTATTGCCTGTGCAACACCGGCCTGATGAACTGGCTGACGGACTTGGAGATCTTTGCCTCGTTGCTGGCGGCGCTGCTGCACGACTTTGAGCACACGGGCACCACTAACAACTTCCACGTGATGTCCGGCTCGGAGACGGCGCTGCTCTACAACGATCGGGC
Source organism: Drosophila arizonae (assembly GCF_054131065.1). Classification (NCBI taxonomy): domain Eukaryota; kingdom Metazoa; phylum Arthropoda; class Insecta; order Diptera; family Drosophilidae; genus Drosophila; species Drosophila arizonae. The sequence goes on along the minus strand of NC_142923.1, from coordinate 16,553,715 downwards.
GGTGCTGGAGAATCATCATGTGAGCGCCAGCTTTCGGCTGATGAGGGAGGAGGATGCCAATATATTGTCGCACTTGTCCCGGGATGAGTACAAGGAGCTGCGCACTCTCATCATCGATATGGTGCTGGCCACCGACATGACGTTCCATTTTCAGCAGCTGAAGATAATGCGCAGCCTGCTGACCTTGCAGGAGCCCACCATAGACAAGTCGAAGGCGTTGTCCCTGGTGCTGCACTGCTGTGATATCTCCCATCCGGCGAAGCACTGGGATGTGCATCATCGTTGGACCATGCTCCTGCTGGAGGAATTCTTTCGGCAGGGCGATCTCGAGAAGGAGCTGGGTCTGCCCTTCAGTCCGCTCTGCGATCGCAAGAGCACACTCGTCGCCGAATCTCAAATCGGCTTCATCGACTTCATTGTGGACCCCAGCATGACCATCATGTCCGACATGCTCGAGCACATCCTGACGCCCCTTGCGCCGGCCATCAAAGTGAAGCCGGCGCCATTGCCCGAGGAGAACAGCGATAACGATGCCGACGATGCGAAAAAGGCCACCTGCTCCATGACCCGCAAGAGCCTGACTACCGGCAGCAAGTTTTGCATCAACAAACCCTGGCTGGCATGTCTATCCGAAAACAAAAAGATCTGGAAGGAGCAGGCAATCAAAGGTAGGAAATACCATGCCGTAGTACCATTTCGCCTAGTTCGTAGCGCCCTACTTTAGCCAAAACTTAATTGATGTTTGATCTTCATAATTCATTACAACAATCGTCATTCCCTTACGCAGAGCTCTTAGATCGCCGAAGAAAAAGTCAGATGTAAAATCAAATCAAGTCCAAGTAAATTTATGTACTCAAAATGCCTCTACTTGAATACGACCCCAAAACTAAAATCTCCAAAATTTTGCATGGCGAGACGAGAATATTTATGGCGCTGGGAATTTTACTTAGAACAAGCATCTGTTTTATTTGTTCTATAATATATATGTATATGTATATGTAGATATTGAAATAAATAGTTTTTGTTTAGAGTTCTCAAGAATTCATTCGCTTTAGAATATTGCGAATTAGATTTCATTTACATCATAAGGAAAGGAAAAAAAAAAACATTTCATTTCAAAACTAATGTCAAAAAAAAGCCTCTATAGTGGAAATTGAAAATGTATCGCAAGCAAATTATTTCCCGCTGTCCCAGTTACAAGCAACTTTAAATTTATTTCGATAGTTCCAAAAGTTCTATTAGCCCCAGGCCTGATCTAATCCCTTTTCGCTTTTCCCCACAGATGCCGAGGCGCGTGCGCTGGCCGCCGCAGCCGAAGCAGCAGCCGAGGCCGAAGCCCAGGCCGAGGGTGGGGCCAAGCCCGCTGCAGAGGAAGCCGGATCCGAGGAGCCGAAGGAGGCAACTGCAGCTGAGAGTGCAGCGGCCAACTGAATGGAGATATCCTTGACAAACCGTTAAATAAGTAAACCCTAAGCGATATGCAATAGCGTTAAGGCAGATAAATACCTACATACATACATATATAAATAGTTTTACCTACAATCTCTGCACAGATGATACCAAGCAAACAACTCGAACAATTGTATAAACAACAATTAGAATATGTTGCTAAACAATTATTGTTAATGAAGTGGAAGGAAGAGAGAAATAATTATACAATGGCTATAAGCGTGCAGCTTCTTACGCGCAATATTTTCATGTTAGTAGATCAATCAAAACAGCAAAAACAAAAATATTTATGAATGTACTATATAATATATAACTATATATATATATAAAAAATTTGTTGAAAATAGTTTGTTTTAAAAAAGAGTTAATATATATTAGAGCAAGGCACAATATGAAAGTGTTTTTACGATTTGGTTATATAGTACACAAAATATTTTGTAAATAGTTGACATGTCTAAGAAGTGTTGTCAACAAGAAGAAGAAGAAGAAGAGGAGGAGGAGCAGAACAACAACAATTAATAAGCATTTACTTAGCTTAGTTCATAGTTTGAAATATATATTTACTTTAACTACCTTAGAGCATAACTCTAAATTTATCCAATACATATTATATTAAATATATATATATATAATTTCTTAAGTTTTCAACAGAATTTCGGAATTTATTGTACGTTTTTGTTTTTTATTTCACAACACTTCTGTATGTATCAAAAATATGTTTATTAAATTTCTATTTTCTATAAAAAAACCTTTTCATTTCTTTGCCCACTCGAAAAACTAAACTAAACTTTGCTCAATTTATTTGTATTCATTTTGGAGAGGATTTCTAGATGTTAAGTACCTAACTATAATAAAAACTAAAATGATAACTGATATGGCAAATAATACCTGAAATATTGAATTAGCTATACTAACTTGTGTTATAATCTAAAAGACCTCTAACAGACTATCTAAAACTTCTTAACTTGAATTCCCTCGACATATGCACATGGCTACCTAATCGATACATACAATTACTATAGCGTATGTACGTACAAACATACATACAAAAAAGGAATATATATATATACTATCTAAAGCATACTCGTAATGGCACATCTGCAGTCGGAAAGTGCATATTTATTTTTATACGTGAACAAAGCTTATGTTTACAAACAAAAAAACAAAACAAAAAACAAAAAAAAAAAATCCAAAAAAAAAACATAGATAACAAATAACTACCAGAGTTTATATGTTAGATGATTCTTTTCTGTTTGATTTCTTGATTGTGTGTGTTTTTTCTCGTACTCGAAGAAGAAACCAAACTAAAATGTTTTAAACGTTTTTCAAAATGTCTGATAGCGGGACCATTCTTTTAAGATTTACCATTGCCCTTTAGCACAGCGACACAGACGACAGACTGGACAGCGAGCGTTAGGGGTAGTCCCTGCTACTAGCACTACTACGACCAATCCATAAACAGCTAAGATTTCTATGTAGATTGTAGATTGTAGATTGTGCGCGCGTTTCAATGGGGCGGGCCTAAAGGACAGTGGTAAATGTGCTTAGCAGTAAGGTACCAAATTATCAGCTGAAATTGGGATCATAGCTTTATTAAGGTAGTAAATACTTGTAATTAACTACTGTAGTTGGTAAAAACAATGCAAGTTGGGCCAAAACCCATTTGCCGTATGAGCCATCTGAAACCATGCAGTTAGTTACTTACACACATACATACAAACATACATACATACATACATACAAACATACATATATGTGTAATCTTATAGCTACAGTAAATACCAATCTATACATAAATATTTAGCATATACCATATACATATATAACATGCATAAACACGAATACATATTATGTATATAAATTGAATAACAAATTAAAGGATATATGTATCGAAACAAATTGAACGCTCAAAGCGATTAGGTCAGTATATAGTCGGCTATATAAACTGTTTCTATTTGTATATCTATGTAGAACTCTGTACAAAATTAAAGGAAAGAAGAAGAAAAGCTAAAGGTGAACGCTGTATTAATGCATAAGATATAGGATACAGGCCATTTAGGTGTCTGTGCAGCTCCTTCAGTTCCAGTTGTTTGGCTCGAAAGCCTAATGAAATATTGTTATTAAAATCTGTTAACAAACATAGCGTACAAATCACTAACCATACAGAGAAATACATACATACATTTATATGTAGAGCAAGCACCTAGAATAAACAGCAAGACTTACGCACACAGGCGCATGAATGTTATTTTGCATACACAAGTGTGCGTGCGGGCTCATCCCGAAGAGTCAACGCTTTGTTCTCATTCCACAGTGAATCATGCGAAATTGAGTATGTTTGTGTGAGCGTAGCAAACACTAACACAATTACCAAGCTCTTCCTTACAACTCAGAGAGTGCGCTGAGAGTAAGCAAAAACAAAATAGTGTATGATGGAACCTAATGTCCGAATCGGACCTCTCACTCGATCACACAATGCGCCTCAGGGCTGTAAAGTGCCATAATTTGGCTAAGTGTGTGAGAGCGAGCGACACGAGTAAATGCGAAATTCAATAGGATCTGCCGCACATCTATTAATGTGAAATCAAACAACTTTTGCTCTAGATATTCCATGTATGTATGAATATGTTATATGGGTTAGTGGAACAATACATTCAGGCGTGTATGTTTTAAAAGTTACTTAGCGAATTGTAGTTTTGTAGCAAAACAAATAAATATTTAACATGCATATAAACACATATACATATAAATAAAATAATAAGAATAAAAATACAGTACGATGAATATATATACATATATTACATAAAATCAAAATATATGTTATGCACGAATTTAAAGGATTCCAACCTATTTGAAAAGCTTTTATCAAGGTTCAGATGCTGTAAAAAGAATTTAAAAAAGATCATAAATGATATTTTCCTTTTGAAATGTGCAAATCCGAAAATAATAAATTATGTATAAATATGAGTTCAAAGCAATCATTACATTTAAAGTATAAACTATTATAATGCATAATACATACATATGTTATACTTAATCAACCAAAGAAAAAAAAAGAACAACATAAGAAAGATAAAAACTTAAGTAACAAAATATAGGTTTTTTGTGTAAATAAATGTGCACAATTACTTGTTAGCCACCACAACACTTAATATACTCCTATAGCTAACATACTGCACGCTAAACTGTAAATAATTTAGTTTCATTTACTATAAAAGTCTTGCGCAAAAATTTCTTGAACTTTTCTCTTATAATTTTTCCGTTAAACTCGAAATGTTTATTACACATATTTATCAGCGGGTTAAAATTACTTAAATGAATGGCTGAACTGTGTGCTTAATACGAAAACCTTCAAGAAATTATAATAACACCATATGACTTTTAATATACTAATAAAAATATTATTAAACCTATTAAATGTGACTTTTCAATTAAAAGTTTACTTAAATTGTCATAAAATCGATAGGTTAGTATCGAAATTCAATTACCATATCATGATTCTAAACGTTAGCTAACAGTACCAGCTGAGCATAACATGGTCAGCTGATTGCTTGTAAACGTAACATGTGAACGGTACTATGTACACGTTGCGTGCTTACTGTCAGTATATTGTAAGTAGCTGCACAACAAAAACCAATTTTTTCGCTAGTGCTTTCTACCAAAAATGTCGATATAATTATTGAGATGTGCTGCATTGAGTGCACAAAATTAAATGATGCTGCAGCGTTAATAATTGAATAAAAAGCTTTTTATTAACAACACTAGTTCAACTACTCCACTGTGTACGTCAATATATAGATATATGTGCATGCATGTGTGTACCGTGTGTGTATGTGCGTGTGAGTGAAGTTTTTGCCTATGGCGTTGCCATCCACACAGCGGCAAATTGGAGAATGTATTTGTTGTTGTTTTTGTTGTTTATTTGTTATTTGTGAAAGGGCCATGATTAATGTTTAATAGGCGACACGTTTCGCTCAAGTGACATTGTGGCACACTAATCTAAAGCTGAGCTATAACTGCAAACCGCCTGACCATAAAAACGAGCCCCGCCCCATAAAATATTGCTCGTGTGTTTTTTTTTTTTTTTTTGCTTAATTTTCCTTTTACCAAATTAAGCAACAGTGCTCGACTACCTTGGCACGCCTTTGCGGCGCCGTCCACCCACATGCCAAGCGAGTGTCGTGCCTGGGCTTAATTAATTTTTTTGCACTAATAATCTAAGCGCCAGAGCTTTGTAAATAAACAGGCGCAAACGAAATCTTATCGCGGGGTAAACGGGCAGCATCGTTATCATCATTTATCTTAAAAAGAGTACACCTTATCGAGAGTTGGGTATAATTTACATTTACAGGCATATTAGATCTACGACAACAGCTACAGAGCTGTTTTAGCGATTGGCCCATTAAATCCGGGCTTATCTCATACTACTTGGTATAGTAACAACTGTTTTAATGTATTTGCAGATTTTATAGTCTTGTCTGGCGCTTGGTTGCAGGCACTTACAAGCAGCAGCAGCAGCAGTTGCAGCAGTTATTGTTGAACGATACGCCACCGCCATGCTCATAAGAAACGCTCCAAGTATCCAACCCAAACGAGCAAGTGCCAAAAATCGCAAAACCAGAGCGTGAGCACCCAATTCTGCCCCAAGTTGAGTGTAGCGAGGCGCTGTCTAAGCGACACCCGAAGAGAGCGTAAGCAAGAGCGAGAGAGAGAGAGAAAGAGGTTGGGCGAACAAAAGAGGAAGCCGGCAAACTAGTCAAACGCTAGGCAGTTGCATTTATTATTGACGGCATTTGTGGTGCATCATCATGGGCAACAAGAACTCGTGCTGCGCCTACTCGAGTCCACAGTCGGATCGCAAGTCGAAGGATATACCGCCAGTGTTTGAGGAGCGGCATCAGTTGCCGCACACATCCCAACATCAGCTGGACGGCCATCATGGAACTGGTGGCGTCGCAATGTCCGTGCATCATCACCAACAACATCATCAGCAGGGCAACAGCAATACGGACAACCTTGAGAACCAACATAATCTGCAGCACATCTCGGAGCGTGAGGCGCTCGAGGGTGAGGAGGATCCCTCAGTGGATCCAACGGCAGCAACCATGTTTCTGGAGCGCTCCAAAGTGGAAAATGGTGGAATGTCTCGCAAGCGTTCGCAGCATCAGATTGCACAACAAAACAACAGCATGGGTGGCGGTGGTGGTGGTGGCGGCGGCTCCAATACGCCTGGGGCCAATAGCTCCGGTGGCGGCATAACTGGAGGTGGCGGACTGAAAAAGAGCTCCTCGTGCTCCACAATTTATCTAGATGACAGCACCGTGTCCCAGCCAAACCTGAAGAACACCGTCAAGTGTGTTTCGTTGGCCATTTACTATCACATCAAGAATCGGCAATCCGATCGACGTCTGGACATCTTCGACGAGAAGCTGCATCCCCTAACACACGATCATGTGCCCGACAACTATGACACCCTCAATCCTGAGCATCGGCAGATCTACAAGTTTGTGCGCACGCTCTTCAATGCCGCCCAGCTGACGGCCGAGTGCGCGATCATAACGCTAGTCTATCTGGAACGTCTGCTCACCTATGCGGAACTGGATGTGGGGCCATGCAACTGGAAGCGCATGGTATTAGGTATGTCAAGGCAGAAGAGTCTGCTCTGGAAAATGTCAATAATACTGTTAATCTCTGTCTGCTGCAGGTGCCATACTGCTTGCCTCGAAGGTATGGGATGACCAGGCAGTTTGGAATGTCGACTACTGCCAGATACTCAAGGATATTACGGTCGAGGATATGAATGAGCTGGAGCGTCAGTTTCTCGAGCTGTTGCAGTTCAACATAAATGTGCCCTCTTCCGTTTATGCCAAATATTATTTTGATTTGCGCACGCTTGCCGAAGCGAATGAGCTCAACTTTCCCACTGAGCCGCTGTCGAAGGAGCGCGCCCAGAAGCTGGAGGCCATGTCGCGCGTCATGCAGGACAAGGTGACAGCCGAGGCGCTCAAGAATGGCATCAAGAAATGGTCCTCAATGGACAATGTCAGCCAGGGCGGACCGCGACGCAGCGTGGCCATATTATCGTGATTTATATTAGCTTATTAAAAACTAAACAAACAAAAACTGTATTCTATTCTGTGTAGAAGCCGTAGCGGTACCGACTTGTCCTTCCCACACAAAGAAACGAAACTAAGATATTGTAAAACTGAAAGAGTCGCGCCTATAAGTGTCAACACAATTTGTTTAAACGAACTTCAATTTATACATTTCTTATGACTTAAACTCCATTTGCTATCATTTAATTAAGATTTAATTCGTTGACTAACTTTACAAGAAAGTTGCACCAAAATCTAACGAAAGCCGCATACATAAATGAAACATACAACAAAAACAAAACAAAATTTAAAGAAAATAATTAATGTCTTTTACACACATACACACACACACACACACATCCACACACCACGTCTCGAATTAAGGACCACTTTTTATATATATACACACAATGGTATACAATACTACCGATTGCAGTCAAGGATTTGGATGTCTTTTAAAATATGCCTAACAAATACAACAGCGCGTAACCAATTGCCAAAAACAAAAATAATTAAAACAAAAACAAAAAATAAATATAAAATTGCACTGTATAAAAAGCTTAAATATGGAACAATATAATTTTTTGTAATTTGGTATTTGTAGTCACGTCAGCAACAAATCGACTTTTCTCAATGAATTCCAAAGTGACTAAAAATTTTAACAGCATCTGCACCCCTTCAGAAAAAACTCAAAACTGTTTCTGTAAATTTGTAACGAATTTAATATTGTTTGTTTATTTTACTATATTTCATTTATGTTAAGTAATTTCCTTATGGCTTCGAATCAGTTCATATATTATATACTTATATATATACTTGATCGATTCGAGGCGCAGCACAACTGTATGGGGCGTGGCATGCATCTAAATAGATTTGTTTTGATTAATAATAATATTAAAAGAGCGCAATATTTAACCCAACATTTGTGAGTACATTAATATTTAGTCATATAAGGATACGAATTATATGCAAGAAATGTATTTTATTTTGTAATTTATTTTACGATAATGCGAAATAAAAACAAATCACAAACTCAATTTTTAGTCATATAGTAATTGTAGACATTGAGAAAGTACTTTAAAATTATTACTTATTTTATAGATAAAAAAAAAAAGAAAGAGAATTTAAACAAATATCTAATAAAGTTTATTATTAGTTTATTGGATAAAGTGACTTTACGACTTCGCTTTTTTAATTAAAAATAAAATGCATTTGCCTTGTTTATTTTTTAACTTAACGAAACAATAGAACATAAACATAATAAAATATAAATAAATGGAACGTTTTCTAACATTGCATTCAAGCGATATTCTAAATATATCGATATGATTTCTTATCACATGGCTCATTGTTGCTTACATATGTGCATCCACAATATTTGTCAGCTATACAGATTTTTTTTCGTTGAATATATAATTGTATTTCCCAGCAAACTGCATTAATACAGTAGGCCTAACAGAAATAATTCAAAATAAAACGACAGTTCGTTCTATTTTAAAATCGATACTACTATCGCACAAGCCCTATCGAAATACTGTTAATAGCCAAATATCGATATGGCGCTGCTATACAATCATCCCTAATTCTACTCTCCTTGCTCTTCACATTTTGTGCACAAAAAATGCACATATTTAAAAGGTAAAAAAATATGTGTAAACGTAGTGCATAATGATCACAAAAACAGTTTATTCAAAGTGCGTGCGGTGTGAAATTTTGACGTTGTCGGTATTCGTCTAGAGCCGCCATTATAAAAGAATTGTAGCGTCGCGGTCCGGGACGCCTGCTGCTGCAACATACACAAGCATGAAAAAGAGGAGTGGTGGCAAGTCGAAAGAACTTGGATTTCTGGTCTGACCGCTGTAAGTAAAATGTGCATGTGCATATCGATGTGGATGCGTGTATGTGTATGCATGGGCTTTAAAATAAACTCGGAAATCAAATGTTCCCTTTGTATGAAAAGATAGTATGTTGTTCAATTTCGATACCATATTTGCCATATTCCAACATACAATTTTTACCGCCTTTTTATACTAAAGCACTAGCTCTGAAAAACAGCGCACACAAGCAGTCAACGACAGTCAATAAGAACAACGCAATCGCGCACACACACAGATACGCCACAATGTTTCTGTACCTCTCTCTCTCTCTCTCTCTATTTTGCTTCTTCTCCCACGAGAAACAGGAACACCGAACACGAAACAAGAGCTCTTTACGAGTACACTAGGCAGGGCAGTTCCAAACTATTTTGACTTTGAACCAATAGGAGTAAAAACTTTGTATCTTCACATTTTCCAAAAAATTTGCTTCCTTTATTTTTATTTTTAAAGATTTTCAAATAATCAAATAATTAGTCTACAATATTTTTATTATAATTATAAGATATAAGAATTACTTATGCTTATTTGGAGTGATTCCATTTCATTTTTGAAATTTAAAAGTTCTGGGGCAATATTTATTCAATAACTATCTTCAGACCAGTTTGTAGTTATAGTACTAAATATAGAGCATTCAAAAGTTCGTTCTTTGCAACGTGGTATACTAACGGCTTGTGCTCACTGTGTGTTCGTGCAGGGCACGAAACGAACGCGCCTCACGAAGAACTTTACATCGCGCTTCTGCTTCTGCTGCCTCCGCGTCTCATTCAATTTTCAGTTTGCTTTGCTCTGTACACCGTACACCACCGCCTCTCACCCGCGCGGCGTTTCGATTTTTCTACTACTGTTGCTGCTGTGCTGCCAAAGTTTTTTCCACACACACGCACCGCCACCAATACAATCAAGTAATTTTTCATACATACATACATATAATGGCGTCATAAGAACATATTTTAGCGAATGTTAATGCAAAAATGCAAACAAGCAAATGGAGGGGGATGGGGGACTTTATGGTGAAAAGTGCTCCTGTAAGTGAGTGAAAAATAATCTTATTGGAAAAATAGTGTACATTTGTGAAATTCTAATACAATATTATCAAATGACTGCGGTCGACTTCAGTATGTGTGCGAGAGTGTGAGCGACATATGCATGCCTGTGTGTGTGTGCGTTTGAATGAGATACGTGAGCTGCTGTGTGCTTATGTGTTGTATCTGTGAGACCGTGTTTGTCAATGTGTGTGTACGTAATAAATATACATATGCACGTACACACACACACATAGTTCCCATTAACGTCATCATCGTGTCATTTTCTTGTTTGCAAGGCGGCACAGGGTTGCATTTTCGAAAAATGAATTTTTCGTATTAATAAATGCAAATGCAAGTGAACTTTGATTGTATGTGTGCTTATATGCCATTGAATATATTTGACAGGAATTACATATTTAGATTTTGGGTTACCATATGTTATATTAAATTAAAGTTTTGGCTCATCGTCCCAGTATACTCTTACACTTTTTTCGGTTTAAGGTGCCTTTAGTACGTTTTTTATATTTTATTAAACAATTATGAAATGCACACTAATTGGCTGTAATGAAAATACATATGTATCGTTCCCTCTCTCTCTCTCTCTCTCGGTCGCCTCTCCCTGCTCAGCAAAAATTGAGCGACAACCAAACAAAATTAAAAATAAAAAATAAAAAGCCGAGAGACGAGGCAACAGCAGAAATAATTATAACTATGTATAACTCGAGTTCGGCATAGAATGTGGGCAAAACGCAAAACTTGTATGCGCCGCCTGTACTGTTCGCTCTTCGCTTCGGTTCGCTCGTTGCGCGCCCGCCTTAGCTTTCATTTTTTTCTCGTTTTGCTTGTGCCAGCCTTTTTCGCTTTATTTTGTACTTACGCTTTGCGATTCAATTCGTTTTTATTGGTTTTCCGCTTTAGGCGGTTGGAATTGAACGTAGCGTCGTCGTGCAAATCGTCAGAGGGGTGTGTATGGGGAAGCGGGGAGCGTTGTCGTTCAATGAATAATGAGAGGCACTGTAAGTGTAAGAGTGAGAGGTAGAAACAGCGTTCAGAAGAGCGAGAGCGGCAGCGAACGTTGTGTGAGCGGACAACGAAACAACAAATAAAGCAAAGCATAAAAGTGCACAAAGCAAGGAAGAAGAGACAAGGGCCAGGTCACACAGCAAAGAGACGACCGCAGGCCGAGAAACCAGTGAGAGAGGAAAAAAGAGAAGAAAATACAACTTCTTTTCATTTTTTCTTTTATTTTTATTTATTTATTTTTTTTTTTTTTGTTGGCATAACAGCCAAAAGCGAACTGAAGCAGAGAGCTTGAATATTTAGAAGACGGACAATGCACACGCACATACCGCAATAGATATAGCACATAATACGTACATGCTTACACTTATACATATACACATACATAGAAACGTACATTCGTACAATTAATTTGATTTATAAGAACGATATGAGTGTGGTGGAATATACATCGAATGTGTATAGAAGTATATATGAACATATGATATTTCTTCTTTAATATTTACACAAGCTCTAATTTCAATCATGCGAGCGCTGCCAATTGTCTGTCGCCCCCTGCCGTAATTGTGACGCAGCTTTCATCTGTATGTCTGAAAAAGCACGCACACACTCATGATTGTATGTCTATGTACACAACTGTCGTGTGTGTGTTTTTTGCATATTGACTGCAAATAATTTTCACTTGATTTGCTTTTGCCTTCCCTGGTTTTTGGTCTTCGGTGCGCGCTAGCGGCAAACGTTAATATAGGGAAGGGGGGTGCAACTGTACCGCGCGGTCCGTTTGATTATTTCGCGTAAACATAAACACAAAACAAACTGTTGCTCACCGCTGCTGTTATCGTTGCCTCTCTTTTTACAGGTGGCCCGAACGTAACGAAATACTGATTGAAAGTGCATTAAACGAGGCAGCCGGTTAACTGTGAAATTCATATAATATGTAACTTCTGCTCCTGGTGAGACAGAAGGGCGGCAATTAAATTCACAGCGAAGTATTGCATAAGGTAAGTAAAGTGGGCGTTGCACATTGCAATGTAGGTGTATTTACCATGCTTTACTAATTGCATTCGAAGTATCTGCATTTTAATAATGCAAAAGTTTACAAACTTTCTATTTAAGTAATTAACTAAAATAAAACTAAGATAAGGAATATAATTTTAGGCGTAATATGAGTATGATTTAGTAATACATTTAAATTTGTTATTTCCTATTTTAAATGTAAGTCATATATTTATTTTCTTATATTTTGTTGTGGCTTCTTATTAGATTCTTTTTTTTTTTTTTGCCGCACCGCCCATTTTCCCAGGGCCAGGCAGCAAAAACTGGAGTTACATACACTAATACATATACAAATATATGTATGTTTATGTATTACATACATATGTATGCATGTGTATATATTCCTACCTCACCACATAAAAAGTGGCGCCCTTTTTATGTTACATGAACTCTCCCACTCCCTGCTCTTCTCTTACACATTTGTATTGTGTTTGTGTGTCGTCTGCTCGTCTGCTTAGCTGAATTATTTGCTGGGCCAGTAAAAACAATCAAATGGAAAGACGCAAAGAGCGAAGGAGCGAGAGAGAGAGAGTTAGTGAGAGTGAGAGAACACAGCTTTGGGAGAGGGGAGTTTTTGCTGCTTAAGCGCTTACTACAGCTCAGGACCTATGCAAACAATGCGCTCTCCGCTACCCGCTGTTTATCCAACCCCCACTCATGCGCGCGCGCTTCGTTTCTCTCTTTTTGCCGCTCACTTACTTAACCCCCCGCAGGCATCACTAGTTTTTCTTGCACACACACACACACACGCATGCATACAGACACTCAAACACTTACGCTCCAAAGCGCGTTGTCTTTAATCGATTTGTACTTCTTGATATTTACATCAGCCACCTGCCTCCTCTCACACTTCACACACATACTCACACTCACACTCTGGCTCTCATACTCTCCATGCGCGCTCTCAACATTTCTATCAAATGCTTGCATTCTCTGATTGGATATCTAAATCCTGAATCCTGCTAAAACGAGGCATATCGACGGAGCCCACTTCACACCCATCAGTATCACCAGCTCCACTCCCTTTTCTCATTTCTTTGCATCCACACTTCGTTCTCTACGTATGCGAGTGTGTGTGTGTGTTTGTGTGTGTGCATGCGTATGTTTTACTTTTACAATTTATATAAAGTTATTTCATTGTGTGCACAGAAGAACGCTCCTTTTTGAGCTTTGCTACTCTTTACTTTGCTAATGGGTAATTTATATCATTTTATCATCACAAAATCAATAACTGGTCAACAGCATTTTTGAACATCTTCACACTTGGAGATTTAGTGTCTGATGTAAATGGCTTTTCGTGTATGAGTGTGAGTGCGTGTGCGTCAAGAGATGTATGGGGCTCAACTGTACTTCCACGTCTCATTGAAGGGTTAACGTTCGCTAGTCATCAATGCACCAGTTAAATTTACAATAATTTAAATAAACAATTTTTAGCTAACCTTACTAAACATAATAAAATAATAATACATATTTATTTTTCTGAATTATTTTCATTTTAAATCTTTTAATTAGAATTGAATAATATAATTAAATATGAAAAATTATAATTTATGCGTAGATATTTATCTTATATCAGCTTCACTGATCTCTAAAATATTTCTATACTTTCAGGTGAATGATCATAACTCAGTCTGCAAACGGGAATTTCAAATATACCAGTACAAGTAGATGGGCACATATCCTAGAGCAACAGAAGATAAAGAATAAGCTACATGGTAATTTGGCCAAGCGCTCCTTCTCCTTTGATCCCCACATTTGTCCATTTTCAATAACCCGAGTCAACAAATTCCACTTGACTTTTTGTAGCCACGACGGCCAGCGAAAGCAGTCGACAGCAGCAGCAGCAACAACAACAACAACAATATGTAGGCTGCATCAACAACAGATTCAGGTGCAGCTACAACAACCAATAACAACAAGCACAATTCAAGAAGCTGTAACAATCAACATCAACGAAACACGCAAAGAAACAAGATACAAAGCAAGAAATATAAATCCAACAAGAGAGAGAGGCGAAAAAATTCCGTGTTGAGTCCACTCTAAATGCAGCACGTGAGCGCTGCCAGTTCGGCACCTTCGGTGGTTTCAGCACCGGTGGTGACCACTGGCGGTGGCACCACCATCACCTTGGGCGGACCGCCGCCATTGCCCGGCAACAAGTCAGATCATAAAGAGGACGGCAGCAAGCCGCCACACGGCATTGAAATGTATAAAGTGAACATTGAGGATATATCGCAGTTATTTACATACCACGAGGTATTTGGCAAAATCCACGGCGATGTGGTGAATCATGTGGCGGCGGTGCATGGCAGCCAGTTGCCACCGCCGCAATTGCCGCCACCACCGCCATTACCACCGCAGACGACGCATTCGGCTAGCGCAGCTGCAGCTGCAGCGGCGGTGTCCACAAATAATGCAGCCGTCGCTGCTGTAATGGCATCGGCCAATGCAGCAGCCGCGGCTGCAGCGGCCGCATCGGCCGCGGCTACGGCCCAACAGCAACAACAGCAGCAGCAGCAACAGCAAGCCCCAGCGACAAGCGCAAATGCTGGAACCACCCAGCAGGGCAGCGCCACGGTGACCACAACTAGCTCCTCCGGCAGCAACGGGGGGAATGGGGGCAACAACAATGCGACGACGACGACGACGGGTGAGTTGCTAATGCCGAAAATGGAGGGCGGCATCCATGGCGTTGATGGGCAATCGAGCGTTGCGTTGGCGCCAGATGGCACGCCTATAGCAACTGGGACGCATGTGTGCGATATTTGTGGCAAGATGTTCCAATTTCGCTATCAGCTAATTGTGCACCGTCGCTGCCACAGCGAGCGCAAGCCGTTTATGTGTCAGGTATGCGGTCAGGGTTTTACCACATCGCAGGATTTGACCAGGCATGGCAAGATCCATATTGGCGGCCCCATGTTCACATGCATTGTCTGCTTCAATGTGTTTGCCAATAATACGAGTCTGGAGCGCCACATGAAACGGCATTCAACGGACAAGCCATTCGCCTGCACCATTTGCCAAAAGACTTTCGCACGCAAAGAGCATCTGGACAATCATTTTCGTTCGCATACGGGCGAAACACCGTTCCGTTGCCAGTACTGCGCCAAGACGTTTACGCGCAAGGAGCACATGGTCAATCATGTGCGCAAACACACGGGTGAGACGCCACATCGTTGCGATATTTGTAAGAAGTCCTTCACGCGCAAGGAACACTATGTTAACCACTACATGTGGCACACTGGTGAGTGTGATTTGGTGACCGGGGGCGGACAATGCGAGCGGCGAGCGCCACGACCACAAAAAAATAAAAATAAAAAATATACAATTACCAGTTACCAATTACAAAAAGAAAAAAAAAAAAAAACAGCAAAAAAAAAGTATAATTAATATTAAAAAAAAAAGAAACAAAAAATATTCATATCCAAATCAAATACCGATACCAAATCAAATTCCAGTAGAGTACAAAATCAACTACAGATAATCAACAGCCATCACATCACACCAACCAAATCAAAATCGATATCAATTGATCAATCAAATCAATCAATCAATCAAGTAACCGCAACTCATCGTGCGTACTTCCTATCGTCTGTTTCCTTCCTTCCACTGTCTCTACACTGCTTGTGCTTCCTATAGAAAAGCCTACTTATATGTAGTCCTTCAGCTTCCCTGCATTTGTTCTCACAAACCTCACTCACACTCACACTCACAAAACAAACCTTTTTGCCTGCTTCCAAAAAGTACACTTAAGAGCTGCATAACTATCGATAGTACGCCTATGTTTTCCTTATCGATAACAGATATTTGTAACGATTTTTTATAGTCAAAATATCCTTTCAAAAGGTTTTAAGACATTCAATTTTTAGAAATTTTCAAATGCAGATGAGAAAAGTAACTAAATTTTATATTTTCCAAATTATTGGTTTTGAAACATATCGATAATCGATAATTTATACAACTTTTGGTAAAAGATTACAAAAATATTAACGATATTTGCACGGCATGATAGACTGAATAGTATAGTTCAATCAATTTCAGTTTCTTCAGCTTTCATATCATTCGTTATCAATCATTGCTGTCGATTGCTGTTAAGCTCAGTGCAACTTTGCAACTCGTGTCAATACTCGCTCATACCGCTCATAACAATCCTCCCCCCAAGCCAACATCACACATACACACACACACACACTCTCATGATCACACTCACACTCACACTCATTCACTCATCAATCCAAATCTCTCCAATCCAATCCTACTGCTGCAACCCATTGAGATCGTTATCCGTTATTCCGTTATTCCTTGCTCGTGTAGTTTCCCTGTGCTCCACTTCCTTGCTCTCCCCATTTTGTCAACGCTCTCTCGCTGTCGCTCTCTCTGTTTCTATCTCTCTGCTGTACAGGGTGCTTATAAATAAAGAACCGTTCGTTGTTGCTGCTTGTCGATTGCCAACGTCCTGTGCCTGTGCCTACGGCGTTAATTGTGCGACAGAAAACACACACACACATACAAAACTCTTTACACCTAGTGGGCTGAAAAGATTCCCATTTCAGTGAGACACCCACATACACAGAGAGACACACACTTAGCTTAGGGATTTAGCTTGGCGTCGAACACGGCTTCACTCAGTAGACGAACTTAACGTTCACGCACACATCAGCATCAGCATAGCTTTGAGTGGAAAGTGCCATTAGGGGTACTCACTATTTCAAATATAAAATATATATATATCATCTGCAGCTCTCATAGAGTGACAGGCCACACACGCACACAGCCACACTTGCTCACAAACAACACGCACACGCACACGCACACACATCAACAACATCCTCATACACATACACACACACACATACGCATACGCAACAACAACCACGCCCACTGCCCACCGCCCATGCGCCACCCATTAAGCCGAGCCTCCGTTCGCTTCGTTCGAACCCAACGCAAGCCACGGCCAGTTTCACACACACATAGCGGTGCCGGGGGTTCCTTTCAAATATCTGATTTTACATATATATTTTTCATATCTTATATAAGTTTTTGTTTTCAATCATTTTGATAATTTAATTTTTTGTTTTTTGTTTTTCTTATTTCTTTGGCGGGTTCATTTGAAATTTGCAAGAATTGCTTAGAGAATAATTCAAGAAAATGATCGCGTTAAATGAAGAAAAATGTTGAAAATGCTTGCGCTAACCAGAAAAAAACTCCCCACCCTATACTTTCTGTTCTCTGTTCTGTGTACCACCAATAAACAGGTCAAACACCGCATCAGTGCGATGTCTGCGGCAAGAAATACACGCGCAAGGAGCACCTAGCCAACCATATGCGCTCCCACACCAACGAGACGCCGTTCCGTTGCGAAATCTGCGGCAAGAGCTTTAGCCGCAAGGAGCACTTCACCAATCACATACTCTGGCATACAGGTAAAGAGACAAAACAGAATCAACGAACCAACCAAGAACCCAACGCATTACCTCGACCACAATATACACACATGAAAACATAAAAACTCGCCAAGCCAAGTCCAATAACTGCATAGCTCTAGTAGTGCCGTTCGGGGTCTAACGTGGATCCTGGAGAGCGGCATCCAGGCCCACAACCCAATACACAATCACAAAAACACACGCGCGTTTGGAGCACGAGCAGCGATAACGAACCTTAAGGGATGCTTTATGCTTTAACGTATATTAATTAAAAGTCAATTTAAATAATATATGTGATTATGAGTTGATCTATTTATGTCATAGAAGTTTAGTTTAACACGTTGATATATTAGTGAAAATTGCTAAAATGCTATGTGATCACGTTGAATATTTCGTAATGTAAGATGAAAACTAGACGAATTTAAAGTCATATTTATTGAAGCCTTCACTGAATGTAAATTGTTTATAGATTTGGATATTTGATTCTAATATAAGAACATCAAGTTGAGTTATTAATTAATGAGAAATCAGCTATCTAATAATGCTATTCACAATTACCTAAATCAAAATGCGAAATACATTTGTTTCGCAACAATTTATATTATAATAATATTAATTTATATCAATCAATATAATGATGAATTTTAGTCCTCTTTTAAATAACAAAATAATTCTATATGAACTGATTGAAGCTTTAAATTAATGCTAAATTCAATATTTTATATTTCCATTCATTGACCATTTAAAATAATTTTTTGGTATTGCTATATAATTTATTCATAAAATAATTATAAATTTCAAGTTAATATTTTAAGTTTGTAGACTCATGCAATTCAAACGAATAATTTAATTTCCAACATTTGATCTATGCCAATTCAGTATTCAGCTGTAAAATAATTCAACTTGAATTTGATTTAATTAATTGTTGGCTGGCTCTAATAATTTAATGAAATTTTCGCATTCAATTGAATGTATGACTACATTGTAATTGCTTATAGTATAATATATATTGTCATAGTATATCATAGATAACCAATGATATCTAGATGATACGCATTACCATTCGTGCACTCTAAAACTGATACGACAGCTAAGCTATACTCAGACCCAGACACTGATTCATAAACAAACAAACTGATATAGGATAGGGCAGACGCTGTATTGATTTGATATATATGTAAATACGAGCAATTGAACAATGACATGCCTACGTGGACAGCAAACTGAAACGAGAATACACTGTGATTGCATAATTGTGGAATGCTTGTGAATGAATGATTTCTAATCTGTAATGTTATTGTACGATTCTTACCTTTTACCACGCAAGCAGGTGAGACGCCACATCGGTGCGACTTCTGCTCCAAGACGTTTACGCGCAAGGAGCATTTGTTAAATCATGTGCGGCAGCACACGGGAGAGTCGCCGCATCGCTGCTCCTACTGCATGAAGACGTTCACGCGCAAGGAGCATCTGGTGAACCATATACGCCAGCACACGGGTGAGACACCGTTCAAGTGCACGTACTGCACGAAAGCGTTCACACGCAAAGATCACATGGTTAATCATGTACGGCAACATACAGGCGAATCGCCGCACAAGTGCACATACTGCACCAAGACGTTTACGCGCAAGGAGCATTTGACGAATCATGTGCGCCAGCACACGGGCGATTCGCCGCATCGTTGCAGCTACTGCAAGAAGACCTTCACCCGCAAGGAACACTTGACGAATCATGTGCGCCTGCACACTGGAGATTCGCCGCACAAATGCGAATACTGCCAGAAGACGTTCACGCGCAAGGAGCATCTCAATAATCATATGCGCCAGCATTCTAGCGACAATCCCCATTGCTGCAACGTGTGCAACAAGCCCTTCACACGCAAGGAGCACTTGATTAATCACATGTCGCGCTGTCACACCGGCGATCGTCCCTTCACCTGCGAGACGTGCGGCAAATCGTTCCCCCTCAAGGGCAACCTCCTCTTCCATCAGCGCAGCCACACCAAGGGTCAGGAGTGCGAGCGTCCATTCGCCTGCGAGAAGTGCCCCAAGAATTTCATATGCAAAGGTGAGTTGGCCCATGTGCAGCAGAGTGTAGCACGCGAGACGTGGCGTCAGCATAGTAGTCATCCCAATCCAGCCGCAAATCTGCTAATGAATCAACCAACCAACCAAACCATCAATTCCCCTCCTTAACCACAGTGCAGCGAATAGTTGTTGTTAGGCATAAATCGATTTTACTTTTATGTAATTTAATGAGAACATTTTTATTTAATTTTTAAAATTAATTTTATATTTTTGATTTGTTTTATATTTATATATATGAAGTATCTATTTTTCCTATAATTTGAATTTTATAATTTTTATTTACTTATTTTATATTGACTCATAATTTAATTTGAACTGAATCTTACATTCAATAATATTCGCTGCACTGTGCAACTGGTTGAGTTGTTCCCTGACCCGCTTTTTAACCTTAATTAAATCAATGGGAAAGAAGTAAGATAACGCACGCCCGCCCGCCCGCTCGCTCGCCTGGGCTTTGGTTCGGAAAGGCTGTGACTTGTCAGCTGCTGCCCAAGTCGAATGAGCCGCCGACGTCCTTGGTTTTATGTTTGTCGAAATTCGATCTATCCTTGTCGGCAGAGATATCTTCATGTCGCTTCCATTGTCCGTTTCGCAGGTCACTTGGTCTCGCACATGCGCTCCCATTCGGGCGAGAAACCGCACGCGTGCACACTGTGCAGCAAGGCTTTCGTCGAGCGCGGCAATTTGAAGCGCCACATGAAGATGAATCACCCGGATGCTATGATGCCGCCACCACCCGTGCATCCGCATCCGCAAATACCGGCTGGTGTGCTGACCCAAGTCAAGCAGGAAGTGAAACCGATCATAAGTGAGTCGGACACAGAACACACGACAGCCAGACACGCCGCACGACCGTGTCTGTCTACGTCCAGTTCAATTACCCAACTGACCGCCTCTTCCCCCTTTGCAGTTCCCCATCATTCGGCGACGACCACAATGCACACCATACAGCAGATAACAGCGGGCGCTGCAGCGGCTGGCGCTGGTGCCGTCCAGCTGACGCCCGGCCTGGTGCCGCTCGTCACCAGCACCCTCATCTCCCATAATGCCCAGCAGTCGCAGAAGCAGCAGCAGCAAGTGGCTGCTGCAGTTGCTGCCCAGCAGCAGGCGGCAGCAGCAGCCGCTGCCCAGCAACAGGCAGCCGCGGCGGCCCAGCAGCAAGCGGCGGCGGCAGCAGCACACCAGCAGCATCAGCAACAGGTGGCCGCACAGCAGCAACAACAACAGCAGCAGGCAGCAGTTGCTGCACACCAGCAGCAGCAACAGCAACTGCAGCAGCAACAGTTGTTGCAATTGTCCATACAGCAGGCGGCGCATCATCATCAGCAGCAACAGCAGCATCAACAGCAACAACAGCAGCAGCAGCAACAACAACAGCAGCAACAGCAACAGCAGCAACATCATCCACAGCAACAAGCGCATCCACAAGCGCCGCCACAGCAGCAGCAACAGCAACAGCCACCACCGCAGGTGCCCATTGCATTGATAAGTGATCCAAGCGCGCTGGCTCGTGCCGCCATGCAGTTGCAGCATCTGCCAACAAACGTAGAGCAGCATCCGGTGGTTTACTAACAGTAGCCCCTCCTGCCTGGCTACCCGACGACAGCGGCGGCCTCAACAACAGCCACAACACAATGGTGAAGCACACAAAATCCGGCGGCCAATCGAAGCAACTGAAGGCAACAACAGCTATAAGAACATACAGCATACAGCACAGCAAGATCCCTCACATCCACATAAGCAGCTAGTTATATATGTATATGTATATACATGTATACATTTATAGTTTATAGTTTCGCGCGCTGGTTACGCCTTGAACCCGATAGAATGTCTCTCCATCTATATTCATCTCTCTGATCAGGCGCCCGCTTGCGCAACGTGCAATACAAGAAAAACAAACATCTCATAGTTTCCCTTCATTGTTCTCTAACCGATCTTGTTAGGCGCTTAGCGTCTATATATATATGATAAATACTTCTCACGTCCCTGTTACATTTATGAAATGTACGCGTAACAAAGGCGCTGAACATGGCCGTTAGCTGTGCTACCGGCCAAGTTAATGAGAGAGTTCATCAATGGGTTCAACAAGTTGTAATCAGTTTTTAATAATCGTTCACGATGTGCAAATGAAATATTGGCTTTGTGCAATAACTCCGTCTTATTGTCTGCCTGTCTGAAATTGAAATTTATGATATATATTCGCATATACTAAACCCAGATAAAACAAATGTAATCCTATACGGACTTATCATTGGAATTCAAGCAAATCGGGAACCCTAAATATTTCACAGTTACAGAGCAAGGATTACTAAGTTTTGCAGGCGGATCACTGTTAACCTTTCCTAATGACCTATGAAATATGTGGTTCGCCCATCCCATTTCAACATAACTGTTTTTGATCGTGAACGAGTATTACTCAGTCGGTTGCGCCCGGCTGCAATGTTTTGAATTGTTTATTTTTTTATTATTATTTTATATTATGGCGCATGTATTTCTTATATTATTTCTCATTAAGTTATGCATAGGAAGTGAGAGAGACAGACATACACACATACTTACATGGCATCCTCATAACAGTACACTATTCATGAATATATAAATTATACATACTTTGTATATAAAACTGCAGCAAAACTTTGAGAAATCGCCGGAACATTTTGTATTATTTTGTGCATTTTGTAAAGCAAAGTATGTTACGAAACAAACCGCTTAAACAGTTATGCATACACATATATTATAAACTACACAAATATTATACTATATATATATCAGCGCCCAGTTAATATAGAACACACCTCACCCCCTTAACCTTCAGCCCGATTAGAGTTTAAGTCCGACAAATTGTTGCCTATGGATGATAAACCTTTGTTATATACATATAGGGCAAGGCGTATTAAATCAGTTAACTAACACGATAGTTGAGGTGGAGAAGGGGAGAAGAAGAAGCTTAGGCTAAGTCAAAAGTAAAAGAAAAAGAAAAAGAAAGAACTAACAAGAAGTTGAGAAACACAAGATGAAAAGAATTATATATTATTATTATATTTAATGTTAGTTGAACTACTAAGATGAATTAAGATTGATGATAATGACGACGAGACAAGTGAGCGAAAGTGAATTAGTTATTAGTTATTACATCTACGAAATGTGTGTGTAGAAGACGATTAGCGCATGCGCTATACGATTATGATTATGATTATGATTACGATAATATGACAAAGAGAAGAGCGAGAGAGAGAAAGAAAGAAAAGCAAAGTATGAAGTTATAACCTACTCCCAATACATTACACTACACTACATACACTACACACTATTAAAAGTTAACAAACAATAAATAATAATAATAATTATAATAAAGCTAGGCACAACTCTACAATTAATTATTAATAACAATTACTGTGCTTATGTTGAAAACAGCAACAAGATATATACAAGAAGCAAAGCCCCAAGCGCCACAAGCAACAACATATCTGCTTTAAATTTTACAAACAAACATAAAAATACAAAAAAATAAAATTAAAGATAAAACTAAAAAACAAAAAAAAAACATATACTATTATTAGATGAGTCAAGTTTATTCATTTTAAAACAAACACACACACTCTCACACACACATAATGCTTCCTTTGAAATGCAACATTTTATTAATTTAATATTTTAATTATACACTTTAATTTAATAATTAACCGAAAAAAAAACTGTACATGTACACAAATAAAACAATATACACAAAAATAAAAATAGTTTTTTTGTTCAACATTGAAATATTGATACAAATTCAGTTAATATTTTTAATTATTAAGACATTTATTGGCAGCGAAAAAAGTCGAAAAACAAAAAATAAAATAAAAAAAAAAAATATGTACTAAAAATGCAGGGAACAATTAAAAATTGTAAAAAAGAAAAACAAAAATGGAATAAAAAACAAATGTGCGCATAAAGTTTAATTGTTTATAAACATTTATGCGAAGTTTTCAAAGGAAAATCAATCCGATCATTTTGTTAAGCTTCGCATAAATGTTAAATACACATACACACATATACACAGACAGACAGACCCAAGCAAACATATTATATTTATGTAGTTGTTTTTAGCCGTGTTAGTTTTTGGTGTTTTTAAAATAGATTGGTGATGTGTATAATAGAGCGCCGTATATAGAAAGCATATAGAGTATATATATATAACAAAAAAAAATATATATATATATATATTATACGATTATTAACTAATATATTAACTGATCAACTGTATCTGTAGCATGCGAATGGCAATTTTTAATTAACAAATTCAAATTGTGTTGCAATATTTAACAAAGCGAACATTTAATTTGTAAGTTGGATAATGCATTAATCAAACATAATTTAGTACATAATAACTGTGAATGATTATTATCATTCGGATTATGATTACGATTACGATTATTGTCAACAATAAGCTGCTGAAGTCGAAAATGTTTCCTAAAACGCAGCCAATTAAAAGTAAAAGTAATAGTAAAAGCAAACGCAAATAAATTTAATAAAATGCAACAACAACAACAAATGAAAACATAAATCAGTAACAATACTAAGTAAATAGAAACAATAATGTACTATAATGCAGATACAATATATACACACTATATATACCTACAATATATGCCTATACCGACAAATGAAATTGAATGAATGAATAATTAATAATAATGCGTACATTATACATACAACATAGAATCTATATATATATATATATATTGTAAAAGTTAAATGTAACTAAATACATACAAATCGATGACGTAGTAAGCACCAAACAACAAATAAACGAAAGAAAAAATAAATTAAATAAAAAATAAGCAACGCGCAGCATAAGCTATATTACAAAAAAATTGTTTAACATTTTTTTGTTTTTGGCACAAAATGATTTAAACATTTTATTCAACTGTATGCGATTGAATGCCCTTTTAGATGCCTACGTTATTTTCTAGTTTCTAGAATTATAATATATAAAAAAAAATAATGAGTTGTTTAATTTTTATTTTCCAATTTCATTTATTCACAATAATTCAAATTTTGGAATATTATTTACTAAAGTAGAGCATAGACTTTTAAGTTGCTTTTGCTTTAACTAATTTATTTAATCTTTATTCAGCTTTTTAATTTCATTAAAATCGATAATGAGCTTCATTTGATATTAAACATTCCACTGTGGTAAGTGATCAAGGCTCTGTTAAGTTTCATCTGCACAAAGCCTTTATCAGCTGGTCAACTCTGTTAAAATCATGAAATGTTAAATTAACATATATAAGTGGCGCACTTTTCAGAAAGCACTGCCAGCATAAATCTAACATTACAGACATTGAAGAAAAACACCCTGTATACTACCGTTCAGTGCAAACGCTGCAATTGCTTGATTAACTATCGCCCAGCCATCGCCGAGAATCATCGGTTTGCTCATGTGCCATCGCTAAATAAAGAAGCTATTGTAGGTAAGTTAGGTAGGTGGACTGGTCTGCCTATAAAACCACCCTTAAAGTAGGTACATTTTAGGTAGCTCTCTGGAAGCATGGACCCTGGACAGCTGGTTAGGCTGCATTTGTTTGGCAGTGTCTAAAATGCGCTGCGCCTGCCAACAACAGGACCTGGAATTCAAGCTCAGACAGTCGACAAATGACCACAACAGGAGAAACAGGTAAGTGCGATTTTCATTGCGAATGCCATTGTCATTGCCAATGTCAATTGCTGTGTCTCGTCTCCAGAGCCCCGGCCACGATCTAGCTCGCTGCTGCAGCTGAACGATGATGTGCTGGCCCTGATAGTGGCTCAGCTGAGCGTGTATCAGCAGTTCGAGCTAAGCCAGCTGCACAGTCGCCTGCGGAGCATTGTCCAGGCGCTGTGGCGCACGCGCGTGCGCAACGTGGCGCTGCAGGACGAACTGCTGAGCCGTGCATCTTCGCGACAGTTCCAGGCCTTTATGCTGGCCCTGGCACCGCATCTGGAGCGGCTCAGCTGCCACCAGCTGGATGTGCGCCGGCTGCGTTTGCTGAGTGACCACTGTCTGCCCCATGTGATTAGTCTCGAGTGGCTGGGCGTTGATCAGCAGCCGCGACGTGGACGCGTCCGCTTCGTGGACGAGGATGTGCGGCTGCTGAAGCGCGTGTTTCCATCGCTGCGCAAGCTGAAGCTGCGCGGCTGCCAGGTGACGGGCAAGTATCTGCACGAGCTGGAGCTGCTGACCGAACTGTGCCTGGACGATTGCCAGTATCTGGAGTCGCAGTACTTTCGCGATATCTTTCGGCTGCTGAAGCTGCGCAAGTTCGACATCATGGAGGACTGCGACGAGGTCAACTGCTGTGATTTAGTGGACGTGCAGCTCTGTCCCACTCTCGAGCACATCAAGATCGCCGACTACCATCTGTGCATGGAGTCGGACATCACGCAGCAGCTGCTGCGCCTGCCGCACCTAAGCAAGCTGTCCATCTACTCCAAGAACTTTGTCTTCGATGTGCTGGAGCGCATAGCGCGACCCAGCAATACCGCAGCTGCTGGCATCAAGCAGATCGAAGGCTTCCGCTTCAGTGGACTCCTGCACGACTACGGACGACTCTTTCGCGAGCTGAGCCATCTGCGCCACCTGCGCCGACTGGAGGTGCACGGCCAGTCGGAGGAGGGGCAGCTGCAGTGCCTCAGCGACCAGGCGCTGTGCCAACTGGCGGCCCAGCTGTCCGAGCTCAGCGAGCTGCATCTCTGCGGCTACCAGCTGGAGAGTCCAGCCGGTATTTTGCAATTTGTGATCAACTGTCGCCAGCTGCGCATCTTGGACATGACGAGATCGCGCTGCATTGGTAACGCCTTCGTCGGACGCTGCCAGGCGGTGCTGGCCAAGCAAAGCTGGCGCACTCAGCCACTGGAATTGTGGATCAGACAGAGCGACATTGTGCTCAACCTGCTGCAGGTAAGCGTTCACATTAATATTTAATTGATTTTTAAATAATTCACTCATTTTTTTTGCTTTGCAGAACTTCCGCTATTTGAGAATCGATACCAAACGAATGACACCCAACATGGATTATATGTCAAGTGTGCTTAAGTTTAGCTTTGTAAGATAGTGATTGATTACCTGTTCCAACTGTGCCTGAGTGTACGGAAATACACGTACACGCATGTCTTTCCGTGTATAATCTATAATACGAAAATTGAATTTAAGACTGAAACATGCATTTTTATTTACAATTTCATCATATAGCTGAGTGGCTAATGTGTTAAGATTTCTTAAAGATTATTATATATAGGAAATATTGCATAGTTTCTTATCAGTGTGGGCAACTTGACGGCAGCATAAAATACGTATTGCCATTAGAGCCGTTTTAACTTGGAAGGCCGCGTTGATGCCTAGTTTTAGTTATTGGGCATGGCCCGCCTCCTGCAAACAGAGCGCCCTTCTCTTTCCTCGATGCTCAGGTACTCCACTATTTTCATCCTGCAGCACATTTCTCCGCGTCTGATAATAGACATTGGCTAGGCGAAAAATGTTAGTTAACAGTGAGCTGCGATGTCACTGTTAAGTACAAGCACTAAAATGTTGTACGGTACGATTGGATGGACATCGATGATATGATGTAATCAAGAATATCTATGTCAACTTGAAACCAAGCCGCTGCTAAGCAACATAATCTAATTGGCATCGTTGATTTGTTTTTCATGAAGAATTCAAACACATATTTTATTTAATTCCCATGCCATTAAAAAAATTTATCCTAATCAATTGAAAAACATAGATCACGGTGTTTATGGTATCTCCTAGAGCTAAAGCTTTCCTAAAAATTTATTGCTTAGAGTTTCTTCATCAAGATTTTAAATAGGCTTAAATAATTGTTCAGGGTACGATTGGCTCTGTAGTTCCTTTGTAACTTATTCAAAATAGTTTATGTGCTTTCCTTTCTTCAGTTAGAAATGGTTAGTTCTGTTAGATTTTTATACTCATTTTGTTTAATAATCTATAGGTTGACATCTATATAGGGTTGATAACTATTATATTATGAATTACTTATGCTTACAGCATTTATTACTTACATACACATAACTATATGTGTATGTTTATATGACGGTATAAGTTGAAAGTTGTTGCTCTACTTTTACCCACATATACATATATATATCTCTATAGTATTTGTATTTGTATAATCTGTACCTCCAGTTATGGTTTTATCAGATCAACGCCATCGGGCATTGCGTCCAAGCGATTGGAACGCGCTTCTTATCAGTGGGAGTAAACGCACAAAGAAAAAAAATAAATAAATAAATAAAAAAATAAACAGGAATAAAAAAATATTGGAAAACACGAAATTTTGTTATGTTTAGTCAATGCAGCGCCCAGTCGAACTCGACTGCCCGATTGCCCAGTTTGCCGGCCAGTGCTTTTAGGTGATAACGCGCCTCGAGTGGAGCGGTGCAATTGCCATGTTGATCCCAATTCGGGAAATGCCTCTCAGCAGTGGCTAAATCATTAAAAGATAACCCTTGCCTTGATTATGGAACTGTCCCAATCAAGCTGTTCATTAACACAGCACTAAGTACAGAGTGCACAAACATAAAAATAAAATGTAAATGTAAAAAAAAAAAAAATAATAAAAATTTCATATGTTCAGTACACTGATCAAAATTGTGTATAGCCCCAAGTGGAGCCATTGACCGTTCCATGATATCAATAAAAAGGGGCTACCATTCGGGTTGAACTCTCGATCCGATAGCAACGCATCGTCTCGTCAAAAGTATGCAACACTTATTTCGCTCAGTGCATCAACTTTGAATGTGGGAATACAGTATCAATTCGTGCCTCGCGATCACTGTTGCCTCCTCCGCTGCATAGTCACTCTCTCTCACTTATTTCTTTTAATGTCTTTAGTCGTTTTTCCGTCAAGTACTAATATTGGACCTGGCTCCTTCAAGTCGTCAGTCGTTATCAAGTCGGCATTTAGCGCGCATCGGACCTCAACTCGACCGGGCAACGCAACGCATCGAGATCGAAGATCTCTGATGATCCAGTATCAACTTGTAGGACTCGAAAAAAGTACAACTAAAAGAAAAGTGCCGATGTCAATGGAATTGTAACTTGATCAGCGTGAAGTGCGCTTCTTATCAGAGCTGTACTACGACGATAACCCAAATGGACCTTTGAGACTATTCTCAGCCACAGCAGACAACAGAAGACAACTGAAAATACCTTGCGCTTGTCTCTATTGAAAACGTGATTCATACTTATAAAACTAAAAATTTCGAAGGGTAAGTGAGCGTATACCCAGGAACACCCAGGAATAATGCCTAGACGCATTTATATTATTTATAGGATTATATATGTACATTTTATTGACCATAGAAGTTTTAAATTCACTTCAACCTTACCTTACCTTTAGACTCTTTCAAATATTTTTAAATCTTCTTGTGGTATGAGATAAATAATATTTAGACTACTGCGAGGAAAGGCTATTATATTATTCAATGATTCACTTAGGTTAAAATTACCATAGAAAATTATGCGAAAATAAATTAAAAAGTGAACACCTTTCATGTCATTTACATAAAAATTAAAAATGAAAACAAACTGGAAATTTATTTTTCTTAATTGATAGATAATAATATATGTTTAATGTTCAAAAGCAATTTTAATGTATTTAATAAGTATTCTGTGTATCAATTTAAACTAAATACATTTCTAATTATTGGGGTAGTTAGTAAAAGGTTATATATGAAATATGAAGCAACAAAAGTGGAATTGAAATATACATATATAAATGCTGTTTATATACGTAAGTTGTAAGAACCTGCTTAAAAAGTAACTAATTTGAAGTACGTGCGAATATTTTGCATGTCTAACTAGAATCAACTAAGAGATAACCCATGATTAAAGTGATTAACTAATCAGAGATCTTAAAAAATTTTATAGTAGAATATTTTATCATATCAATTTGAGAAGTAGTCCAATAAAATATTCTTAACCCACGGCTCCTACGACAGAAACCTAATTTTAGACTCATTGCAGAGCCGACTATCGTGAAGTGAGGGTCATGATCGGAAAAAATCGCATTGCATTGACCAGCCTGGTGGGCTTACTGCTCGCCACCTTGGGTCTAATATCTATTCTAAATTTCGAGCGCATACAGCGACGCACCTTAGAGTGGGTAAGTCTAAGGCGTGCTATAATGGTACATTTACATGGGCTAGTATTCAGGAACTCCTAATTGTCCACAGCTTATGGTGCTCAGTCCCAACTCGATGCTAGTCAATCTGTGGCAGACGCCCAGCTTGGCCATGACGGCAAATGTTTTCATTTTCAACTGGACAAATTCGGAACAGTTCAACAATCCCAATGTCAAGCCGCGCTTTGAGGAGCTGGGACCGTACGTCTTTCGGGAGAAACAGGAGAAGCTGAATGTGGTCTGGCATCCAGAGAACTACACAGTGTCCTATATGCGCCGCAGTCACTTCTACTTTGACCAGGAGGCGAGCGCACGAAATCTCACGGACTCCATTGTGGCCCCGAATGCGCTCAGCGTGGGGCTACTCAACAAGATGCAGAAATGGAACCCGATGCTGCGCACTCTGATGTTAATGGCGATCAAAATGAATGGCAATGAGCCGACCTTTGTGAGGCCAGCCGATGATTGGCTCTTTAGTGGCTTCGATACTCCGCTGATCAAGATTAGCAAAATGGTGCCCACTCGCATGGTGCCGGAGTTACACTTCCCATACGAGCGCATTGGCTATGGCTATCCGGTAAGATGAACCTCAAAGGCTTCCAATGGCATACATGACGACTAAGGCTCTTCTCATTTACCCATTGCAGCGCAACGACAGTGAACAGATCTATGGGCATCACAATGTCTACACTGGTCAGGACGACTTCAGCAAGCTGGGCCAAATAGCGCGCTGGCGTTACGATAATGTAACAGCAGGTCAGCCCGATTGCAAGTTGAGTGGCAGTATGGGGGAATTCCATCCCATTCCGCTGCGACCAGGCAGGCCGATCTCATACTTCGTACCCGACATCTGTCGAGAGCTGATATTGGACTATGCGGGCACGACTCTCTTTGAGGGCATTCCGGCATTCGTTTACAAGGGCACTCCACGGAATATGGCAAACGGTGAGTCGGTTTCTAGAAACTCTATATATAATATTTACATTCTCAATTTGTAGGCACCGATAATCCTGATCACAGCTGCTACTGCACGGGCAACTGCAAGGAGGTGCGATCTGGCGTACTGAATTTGTCCGCCTGCTGGTATGATGTGCCTATATTTGTCTCATTTCCACATTTCTACAATGCCGATCCGTACTACGTTGATGGAGTGGAGGGCATGAAGCCCGATAAGGATCGTCATGAGATGAGCGTCATACTGGAGCCCACAACTGGCATGCTGTTAGACATCAAAGCGCGGCTTATGATCAGTCTACTGGTGGAGCCTCGTCCAGAATCGTAAGTGTTTCTGATCATTTCCATATGAAATAAAACATCTTAAAGCTCCTCATATTGCAGCATCTTCCGAAAGTCCCGTCGAACTTTCTTTCCACTCGTTTGGGTTGACTATAGAGTCCGCATCACGCCCGATCTGCTAGTCTATCTAAATCTCCTACCTATTTCTGCACTGATGGGTAAGATCTTTAGCTGCATTGCTGTCGGATTGGGCCTCGTACTATTACTCTGGTATCCGCGACAGATCATTTTGCATAAGCACTTTATGCGTAAGATCGATATAACTAACTTGGAAAGCCGAATGCAGGCCCCGACAACTGGAGATCTTAAGACCCAAGGAGTTGAGGATTCTCCGCTACTCGTGGGGCTGCAGTTTGTGCCGTCGTCCGGTGATGCGTAGATCTTTACAGGTTTATTAATGATGATGTAATGTGATAGGGTTACAGCTATAGGGTTTACACAATTTTAGTCTAAATTTAAGGGTTAGAGCCGTAGATATTTTACGGTGCTCTAGAATGAAGCTAATAAAATATAACATGCAATGCAATTTTCTATTTTTTTTCTCTTTATAACTCAGGTAATAAATATTGAAGCTTTTCAATAAAATACAGAAAAGTTTAAATATAAAAATTAGTCTTATATATTTGAAATCAATTTATGATTGTATAATTTTTTTTTGCAATCGATCACTTATTTGTATTCCATATTATGTGAATTGAGATCAAACAAAGGCAAAGTTGAATAATCGCTGGTTTAAAATTTAATTATTTCACTCTATTCTCTCTCTCCCTCACTCTTTTTCTGTTGAATTAATTCAACGTTTAAAGTTAAGTCGTGGGTATGGAATTACTTGGGCACTGATCGATTCTATACTATCGAAACGAACTCCAGGCTGTACAATAAAACTTATCACATGAAAAGCAACTCGCCTTGTTAACTGATAAGCGCTTTAAATAAAAAAAAAAGTATTTAACGAACTTGAGTATGCGCCGCGATAAATACACATACCTAAGCGTTTATTCATTTTGTGGCATAAATCCGTTAAATAAAATCGAATTCTGACCGTTTCATGTCGATAATGTGCATATTCATAGTAATATAACCGTTTCAAAGACATGGAACCGGTTTTGTCATGGGTGGGCAACGAGCATGGCCAGAGAGCAATAGAGATGGAAAGAGATAAGTGAGAGAGCGACAGCTCTTGAACAATGCGTATGCTCTGTTGCTGCTTACACGCTCATTTGTGATGCATACCCTGTCTTATTATAAATATCATAACAATTTTGTAACACCTCTGTATTTGTGTAAGAGCCAATTGTCTTGTATTTGTGTAAATAAGAAATAATTAATTCATTTCACATTTGCATAAAATAACTCATATATAAATATTTACATTAGTAGTTTGTATCCTTTTTTACAGAAAAAATTAATTTGGTGAATTATAATATTAATGTAGAGTATTATTAAGTCGACCAGCGTATGATTTTTTGTATATTTGCTTTAATGAGAAATATATGTATAATTGCTGCTTGGTGGCAATTCGAAAACAAAAAATAGTTTCAGTCACAGAACAGGCACGGTGCCGATCAGACACGAATGTTAGCGACGCGTCGCTTTTTGGCCGAGTTCAAGATCAAGTTAACGGTGCGGCGTTGTCTAGTGATTAAAAGTGATGCGAGCGAGTGAGACGGAAATATGCAAGAAATAGACGCCGCAATGCAAACAGAAGAGACATAGTCAGACACAGTCAGAGCGCATTTGAAGAATCGTTTTAATCGTAATAAATATTTATACTTGTGTAATTTGAATTGAATTCAATTAAAAAGTATTTGAAAACGAAAGCAAAGTAAACGATTGAAAAATGGCATGCGATTCAAACAAAAAGAAGAGGAAGCAGTAGAAGTGACAACTGCAATAAGTGATCAAATAATAGTTGCATACGCAAAAAATATATCGCCTTTAGAGCTAAAACGTAAGAAATGAAATCCCTACGCATATACTACGTGTTGTTTTTGTCGAGAGCCAGTGAGAGTGAGCAAGTGAGTGAGTGAGTGAGTGCGTGAGTGCGTGCGTGTGTGTGAGCGCAAGTATTTTGTGAGAGAGCACAAAGCGCGAGCGCGAGAGCCTTAATGGCAGAGCGTTGAACAGACGTTCCTTATTATCACGATTATAAAGTATAACACATATACTTTTATTTGTTTTTTTTTTCTGCTAATACATTGTTGAAGTTGCGTTTCGCAACCGAAATTATGACGCATCGTTAGTGAGTTTTTGGATTAATAATACAAATTATAAATACAAATACATAGGCTGAGGGAACATACAATGTCTATATATA